>NC_035434.2:69995049-70330901 GCF_002127325.2 Helianthus annuus | reverse complement strand
ATGCTCGCCTATAAGTGAACACTCACCCCAAGAGTTCCCAGGTAAGAGTGACTGGTCCGATACTGCGGATTTGTACGAACACTCTAGCCTTAGACAGAAAACTCAAGGTACAGGCATTCACTCTTCCAGTTTGCACGTGTTCACATTATTTAGACTCAAACTTTGACGGGATTTTGAAAACTCAAAAGGCACAAAGCTAAAGATGAATCAAACTGGAAGGGTTCAAAACCTAGTAATCAATCATCCAAGGATAGATGATTAATTTTTGAAGCGGATTTGTTATTGTGTTCTCGTTGTGGTTATCACCTAAGGATAGGTGACGTGTATTGTTTTAAGACTAAACACAAGATAACTTGTGATAGGGTCCTAGGAAGGTTATAGTCTAGGTCAAAGCATTACTAATAACCTAATTCCCTATAACCATTGGCTCTGATACCAACTTTTCTGTCACACCCCAACCACGTAAAACAACAAAACGTGGCGGAAACGTCATCATTGTTTCACAACCATGGATTAAATAGTTTTGTTTTATTGAATTATTGAATTCAATGTTTTGGTACAATTTAAAATAAAACAAATAATTGTTTCTCAGTTTTAAGTCGCTAAGGCACAAGTCCATCCTATATGTAGCGTGCATCAACAATCATCACATAGCAGTACCTGAAACATATATGAAAATATGGTACGTCAGCATAAAAATGCCTGTGAGTAACATAGGATTTTGTGTATTAGATTCATGGCTTTAGATAATATGAGAAAAGGTTTTATGTTTTTCAAAATAGCCATGAATCTAATGTAAAAGTTTTGTTTCTGAAAATGTGTCGTTTTGGAAAACGGGTTTATAGTATAGACAAAAATATACTTTGGTTTTGAAAAGTTTGTACAAATAGTATATCATAGTATACTTTAGTTTTGAAATAGTTAAATGGATAGTATATCAAAATATACTTTAGTAATTAAAATAATAGTTTCGGTAGTATATCTCAAGTATACTTTGGTTTAAGAATAAAAGTATTGGTAGTATATCAAATTATACTTTGGTTTGTAAATAGCATATCAACTATGCTTTGGTTAAAAGTAGCATATCAACTATGCTTTAGATAGTATATCAAAATATACTTTAGTTTAAAATAACAAAGTATGTTAAAACATATGTTGGATTTTGTACTTAGTATATCAAAATATACTTTGGTAGATCACATTTGAGAGCACATCAAACTGTACTTTTGTAGTATATCGACATATACAAAGAGAGTGTGATTTGGTATTCGACAAAGCCTTAGTGTATCAAACTACACTTTGGAGACTATAGAAATACCACGAAAGCAATTTCTATTTGGTTTAAATTTGGTTTCTGACATTCCATACAACAGGAATGAGGTGTCTAGTCCTATAGCGCTATATCATACTACCAATCGGCTGGGTGAATGTATAAAAATGGTACAATCCAACAATTTGTTTATTAAGTTTTGGAAAAATCAGTGTTTAAACCATAGGTAATTGTTTAATTTGTCGACAGAATATGTATTAAGCATGTGTAATCATATAGTTTAAAATCAGGAAAATAACAGATAGGCATATATGTTTCACCCCAAAACAATTGAAAACAGTAAAAGAGGGGACTATGTACTCACTTGAGATTGCAAGTATCCTTGATTAAGTGTCCTAACAAAGCTCGGGAAATCAAGGAATCAAGTGGCACCTAGTATGGATCACTATGTTAAACAATCGGATCCTAAATCGGGAGATAGGATAGAATGAAGTCTATAAATCAAATGAGTATTGCAACTCATATGGTATGATTTAATAGAGCTAGCATTCTGATTTGGAAGTTTACTTAAGTGCTTTTGACCCGTTTCGACCCATTATGGTAGTATAAGCCACTATAATGCGTCGTTTGCGTAAAACCAGGTTCGGATGGTTAACTATGTGCTATGTCAAGTCTTACATGCCCAATTATCCCTAAACATGTTACTAATTCAGATTATATGTCAAAAATATGTTCACATAATCAAAATACGGATTTTAGCTTCAAAAGGGCATTTTGGTCATTTCCTATGGGCATACAAGCTAACTAGCATACGACTAACCAATCCTATGTGATCATAAGGTATAACCTCAGTGGTTATTCCCTATACAACTATGATCACTAACTAAGGTTGGTCGGATCCTAAAGATCGACCAAACGGGTCGGGTTCGGAAGTATAAGCGGTTGTTTAGACCGCTTACCTTACGACCCTAAACAAGCACAAACTAATAGTGTCGAGTTAGACATGTCAAAACATGTTTAACCTACTGATTTGGTATCAAAACAAAGTGTTTTGATACCCTAAAGTAGTTCCGTTGCAAAATGCGTGCTAAAACGCATTTTGACCGAAACTTTGACTCGACACTACAACTAGTTAACGTGGTAATCAGCGGCTATAATCACGAAGGATTAGAACTATCGTGATTACAATCACGTTTCAAAGTTCAATTGAACTTTGACTTGACCAATTGATGGTCAAAACCGAAAGTCAAACTGTTGGCCAAACTGTTTGACTTTCTGCACTACATAAGGAAAAAGCAAGAAAAAGAATGAAAGAAGCTCACTTAAGGTCCTTGCTATCTTTTCTACAAGAAGACAAAGTCCCAATAAGCTTAGAAGAGAGCTCCAAAGCAGATTTAGAGAAGATAAGAGAGGAATGAGCAAATGAAACAATGGATGGCTTGGCTATTTATACTTGTTGGTGATGAACAAGATCATCACAAGTGGATTGTTTAGCCATTAAGCAATAAATCTCATCCATACAAGTGTTAGGAGCAGGTGCAAAGCCTTGGAGAGGTGGTAACTTGGTTACCACACAAAGAAATTGCAAGTTTGGCCCCTGAAATTACAAACTGCTGCTGAAAACACACATTCTGCCCAGATGTGGCACTCGCGTAGCGCGACGGCATAGGCAGGAGGGCTCGCGCTACGCTACGGTGTGTTTGATTCAGCAAAGTTTCAAAAATGGCAGAAATGGTCCCTGCACGTGTTTAAAGCCTTTTTTGATGCGTTTAAACCCCGTTAACCTCATTTCAAGGCTCTAAAATGAAGTTAAAGCATAGGGGACTCAAAACATGCTCAAAAATATCTCGGATGTCAGTTCGTTTGATCGTACAATCGCATTATTCGGTTAATTACGACGGAAGTCGTAACGAACGCAAAAATCGATCCAAATTAAGCGACGAATGGAATTTTTGCATGGCGATCACTAATATAAAAATATTTTAGCGTGTACAAAAATTTTGGATGTCCAGATGTGTCCAGAACGTAAGATATGCGCGAAAATGCAAACTTACATCGTTTTTGACACTTTTAGTCCCTGCGATCGAATAAACTTGTTTTTGCCATACCAAACCTTCCAAAACTTATTTCTAAGTTATGTAAAGGTCATTTAAGGTATGTTAAGCCTATTTCACTATTCCGGAGTGTTTGTCGCGCTAAACTGATTACGTTTACGCACCAGTGCGCATATAACTTTCCAGAAAGCGATTTAAAGCTCGGAATTGAACAAGAATTGATATGTGCAAAGGATACACATATTTATACAAATCCCAGGTATGAAACACAATGTTTCATAGGTATGGCATTTGTTTGGTGTTCGTGGTGACACAGGTGTCACAACATAGTTAACATACCGAGCAAACCAAGGTGAGTTCACACCCTTACTAAGGCATGGGATTCCCAAGGGCTTGGGAATGGGATTGAAGGAATAAGATTGAATAGATTCGTACTGACACTAATACTAGACTACCATACCACTGTCCTCGGTTGTGCAGGACACATACTTATGCTATTCACTGTCCTCGGTTGTGCAGGACACATACTTACCCTCTACGTAGACTTATACTTACTACTATCCTCGGTTGTGAAGGATACGCACGTAAAACCTACGTGCATTTATACTTACTACTATCCTCGGTTGTGAAGGATACGCACGTAAAACCTACGTGTACTTATACTCACTACTATCCTCGGTTGTGAAGGATACTTATGGTTACGAGTAGTCTAGTGGTTATACAACATGGGAAGCCCCCACCAATAGAACGTACTAACGGCCCAGTAGAGCCACCTGTTACAAACGAACTTACTATTACGCATTTACTTTCTGTGAACTCGCTCAACTAGTTGTTGATCCTCTGTTACATGCCTTGCAGGTCGTTAGGTATATGGAGCTTGCACAGGGAGGAGCAGGTCGTTGTGGGCTTGGATCGTGATTATCCTGTTAAACACTTTTGATAATTGATACTTGTTTACGATGGGTTTTATTTATACGCTTCCGCTGAACAAAGATAACTTTCTTATGATTTGAAACACCTTTCATATGGATTTGGTTTGGTTTAAATGACAACTACTTTTATTATATGTATTGTTCTGTATGATTGGTGGCTTGATCCTGGTCAGTCACGCTCCCAAGCGGTGATACATCGCAGGTGGATTTTGGGGGTGTGACAGAGTTCATAACCCCTACTCTTTATCATTCTACATCTTTTTAAAAGTTTTCGGGGGAGAGATGCAAGTTTTGCATAAGTGCAAAACATTTCAATGAACGAAAATTCATATTTCTAAACCATGTTACAAATAAATTTCCAACTAACATGGTTTATGAAAGGTTCAAGCTTCTACTCCAAGATAGACTTACGATCGCCAGACGAGCACAAACAACATTTGAGAACCATTTTAGAACTACTCAAGAAGGAGACACTAATGCGAGTTTTGGATTCGTGAAGTACAATTTCTCGGGCAGATAGTGAACGAGAAAGGCATTCAAGTAGACACCTCGAAGATCGAAGCAATTAAGAACTGGGAAGCGCCTAAGACTCCAACTGAAGTCCAACAATTCTTGGGATTAGCAGGGTACTATTGGAGATTTATAGAGAATTTTTATAAAATTTTCTCAACCACTAACCTCCCTCACCCAATCGGGAAACAAGAAGAATCATTTCAACTTCTCAAGGATAAGTTGTGCGATGCACCAATCTTATCACTACCCGATGGTACCGATGACTTCGTAGTTTACTGTGATGCTTCGCATCAAGGATTGGTGTTAGTGCAGTCATCTGTCGTCTTCGTCTTATGTCGAGTCTCGGGTTCGTTGCGGTACGGAACAAGAATGATGTCATCATTCTTGATGATGACATCATCCTAGTGACATCATCCATTGCATCATCACATGAAGACTACAATATGCACGTGAAGTCAAAATGGATTGCATGAAAATGAAATTTATGTTGACCGTTTGAATGGTCCAATAAGATGCTTCCGTTTGAAGGCCCAATCGTTTGAAGATGGGTTCCATTTGAATGTTGACCGTTTGAATGAAGGCTTTCGTTTGAGAGGATTCTGTTTGAAACTTGTAACTGTTTGAAGGATTTCAAACGGTAGGGTCTTGTAGTATAAATAGGTGTCAAACGATGTCATTTGCAACGAACAGGCAAAGTGATACCGAGGTGCTGCCGGTATTTCCTCTGATTGTAAACACTGTTATTTCAATATACAAGAGGTTTAAAGTGTATTTCAAGTTGTTTTTACATCCGTTTCTTAGTTTCCGCCTCTGAAACGGACTAGAGCTCTTCCGAACGACTCTTTCTGGTCGAAATCGATCCTACAAGTGGTATCAGAGCTCAGGAGGAGGAGTTCTTGCCATATTCAGCTTGAAAATCTATCTTCTACACCTTCTTTTTAAAACCGATCAATTTTTCACGGTTAAAATTGGCTGTTTTTCACATATAATATACATAACAATGTTCTAACAATTCCTGGAAAGTTTTAGACCATAATTCGACTTAAAACTGATCGAAACTGTCCATATCGTTTGAAACTGTTCGCGAAATGCTGACGTCATCTCGTTTGAACTGAACCATTTCGTTTGAAAAAGAACACTTCCGTTTGAAAATTGACCATCTCGTTTGAACCACCGTTTGAACGAGGCTTACCTGACCGTTTGAAAAATTGATCTGACCGTTTGAACAAGCACCTGACTGTTTGAACACGTGACCGTTTGAACAAGCACCTTCCCGTTTGAAGTGTGAACCGCTTGAAAACATGTATCGTATGCTGTGAAGGTACATCGTGTATTGTGAAATATTATACAAGATTGTCAGTCCATTGGAAATTGGTGTCAGCCCACTATACCGAACTTATCAATGTTGTCAGTTAGCATGTGATTCATAATCGATACATGTGATAGTGTTGTTCAAGTGATCCATGTGCTGAATCCATATATAAAGACATTATCGTTTTAAGAGTCTAAAAGATATTAAATTGTATCGACCCAATTAGAGATTAACATTTGTGTTTGTCAGTTGGGTGGATTTAGCGGCCCAATAGATTTCTCGAATTGTTGAATTTTTGTCGGCTGCATGTGTTGAATTGAGAATATCACAAGTTTTCTGATAAGTTTTTATGAAAAGTTGATATTGTCGGCCACATTGTGTTTGAAAGATAATCAGACATTAAAAATATGCATGTGACATCGACCATGTTCAAAGTATTGAAGGTCCTATAGAATTGAGCTTTGACTTAAAAGTGTTTGGTACATCACGTGAATGTTGTCAGCCCAGGTATCGATATAAGAGTTGTACAAGTGATTTTTGTCAATCCATTGAAGGATCCATGGGCTTTAACTGATCATTTGTTTTCGGCCCAATCAACATATGTTTTTGTGGACGACACAATCATTATAAGGTGATACATGTGATGTTTGTTGGAATAATTGATATGTGTAAAAGGTTACTGTCTCGAAAATTGAACTTGTCATTATTAATGGTCGGCATTTAGGTCCAATAGATTGCGTTCGCGTGAAATGTTTGGCTCAATCATATTTGTTTGTGTATTGTTATTGTCATTATGAATTGGTCCAATCAACAAGTTTGTGTGATCTCAAAAATTGCTCAGTTCACATCAAAAGTTCAAGTGAAAAATCGTATTAAATCAGTTCACAAGAGGTGGTTCAGTCCGTTTGAATTCAAACTCGTTCAAGGTCTTGTGGTTTAGCCAGGTCATTGGAAAAGGTCATTCGTATTTGATCCGAGTCATAGTTGTCCGCACAGTGTGTCAACCTTCAGTTCGCAAAGAATATTCACCAGTTCAAGTACCGGTTTGTTTCTATTAATTGATAAATCTTTAAACTGATTGTGTTTTATTTGTGTGTTGACAGGTTTTTCCCAAAGTATCATCTGATTATTGAAACATGGCTGAAGAGTTCTACAATGCATTCGCGACACTCGTTGCTCCTGTAACCGCTGCTGAAGCGTTGTATAATGAGAATGAGACGGGAACTCATCAAAAACCACCGAAACTCATGTACATTGAAGATTTCAAGGTTGGAAGAACCGATTCGAGAACTGGGTTCAAGCTTACAGATTCGATCAATGGTGTTCATTGCTAAAAGATTATGAGAAACCAAAGAATGAACGTGGATTATGTTGGACCGTTGTTTGACCCTGAAAAGTCAGTCAGAGTAGCTCATCTTCATGTATGAAGGCAGAATCAACATATATGAAGTTACAACAGCATATCCTTTCAATTCCTATCTTTTTATTGCTTTCTGATGAAATTTTGACAGAGTTTCGGCTCCCAAGCACACACATACATACCTATGAACTAATGAACCGCTCAACCCTATTTATAGAGTTCTTGGGTCGCTTATGTGACAGGCCATATAAGCGATCCAGATCCCTTGACACAAAAGCGATCCACATCATTGACATATAAGCGGTCCACTATGTAACATTGACTAATAAGCGATCCTAACTCTATTTATCACAATATTTACACTTTGACCCCCTGTTGACCAATCTTGACTTCAGAATTTTTGTAGACGCAGTCAACAGACATTCCGTGCATCAACAGATTAGAGAAGGGTTTTAATGATTTTACAGAAGTTGACAAGTTGAAATACACAAGTGAGAAAATGATGATCGGCATTCTTCAGCAAGCTGTTAAAGAAGACATTTTTGTGTTACTTCAACATAACGGAATAGCTAGATCCATCTGGGAGGCTTTGATTCAGAAATTCAGAGGGAGTGCTGATATGATCAAAAACAAAAAGGCGTTATTGAAAAAATCATTCGATATGTTAACAACTTTCGACCATGAAACTACAAAACAGACCATTGATAGGTATTGTCATCTGGTATTGGAAATGGGTAGGTTGGATATCAAGAAAGAGGACGATGAGTGGGTCGACAAACTAGCTGAGGCGTTACCACAGCATAAGTGGGGAACATATTTGATGGTTGTGAAACTTATGAGAAAGTCCGAAAGCATGAATTTGGCTCAGTTTATTCAGAAAATCGAAGAGCAGGAGCTGGATATTCAAAAGACAGCTATCATGACAAATCCAAATGCAAAGCAAGATGTCAGTCTGTACTATCGAGGGAACAAGTTTGAGGCCACTCCCAGTCAAAGTCCAAAGATTAGTACTGCATTCAGTGCTAATGGTTCTGCAAGTCCAAATGCAAGTACTACAACTCAAAGTGGTGGATCTACTTCATCATTCTCAAGCTTTGATCCAAACAGCAACACACCTAGCCCCAGAAGCAAAATTATACAAATCTGCAGTGTAATGTGACCTTGAACATTCACAATGGTCAACATCTTTCTCCTGAGGTGGCAAAGCAACACATGGCATCTCTTGTCGCCATGTTAGAGTCGTATGAAAGTTTGATTGCTGGAAGAATTGGTAATCCGATGCTCACAAAGGAAGATTACGACCAAATCGATGCAGAAGAGCTTGAGTTGATGGATGTGAAGTGGTGCTTAGCTAGTGCATGCAGGAGAGCTGAAAAATTTCAACAACTTACTGGCAGAAACGAATTTCGAGGAATGGCTACCTCTCCACTTGGATTTGAAAAGTCCAAGGTTACCTGTTTCCGATGTAAAGGAAAAGGTCACTTTAAACGGGAATGTAAGAACCAAGAGTCAACTGGTAGTCAAGAAAAGAGCAATTACTATCTGAAATCAATCTTCCATCAAATCGATCAACAACGTAAACAAAAGGAACCGCAAACTGCTCATGGGAAAATGATTGAAGAAGCCAATAGGAAAGCTTATTATGGGATATTAGATCAAAGTGATGAGGTTGTTGCACATGGGTTTAGCTGGGACAAGTATATACCTAGTGGAACTAGTCCTGACGTGGCACTTGTTACCAGGATTCTGGATTAAAATGAGGATTGTCAGAAAAGAATTCCAATATTTCCAGATCTTGGAAGTGATGTTGATACGAATGATTAGGAAGAGTATCTTAACAAATGTAGAAAAAGTATTGATCCTGACAGTTTTAATTTTTTCTATGCAGATAAAGTTGAGATGCTGAATCAGAAGAAGATTGCTAGATTGCAGAGAGCTAGAAGCAGCAAAGCTACTCGCTAATGAAAAGGCGAAGACTGAAGCTGTAGAAACAAAAGATGAAACAATTGCTGAGATTGCACTAGAAAAGATTGTTGAAATAGAGAAAGTGGTCGAGAAAATTGTCGAAGTCGAGAAACTCGTGGAAGTTGAGAAAATAGTTGAAGTCGAAAAGATTGTCGAAAAGATTGTTGAGGTCGAGAAACTTGTTGAAGTTGAAAAGACTGTCGAAGTCGAAAAGATAGTTGAAAAGGTGGTTGAAGTCACAAAGCCTTGTGAGAAATGTTCAGAAGCTTGCAAAGTTTGTGAAGAAAAAGATAAAAAGATTGCTGAGTTAGAGAAAATGAAGGAAGATTTACTGTCTGATGTGAAGTATGTTAAAGAGTCATACGATGTACTGAACAGGACAGTTGACAGTCTGAAAAGGACAAATGCAGGAATCGAAAAAGCAAATGACAAAATGAGTGCAACTTTAATGACAAAGCAAAGTGTCATCAATGACTATATTGAAGACTGTGCTAACTTGAAGAAGTGTAACATTTGTGCTTGTAATCATTATGAACAGTTCAATTATCAATAAAACAATGTTATTTTATCCCAATGATTGTGTGATTGTGTTTTACATTTTTCATGTTTTGACTTTCGTTCAATTTCAAACTCTACATCGCTTTCTGGAGCATTATACGCAAACTGGTGCGTAAACGTACTCAGTTTAATGCGACAAATACTCCGGAACATCAACATATACTCAACATACCTTAAATAACCTTTACATAACTTAGAAATAAGTTTTCAAGGCTTTGGTATAGCAAAAACAAGTTAATTCGCTTACAGGGACTAAACTTGACAAACTGCGAAAGTATGCCAATTTGAACTGTAACGAACATTCCGGAACATGTCCATAAGTTAAACATACCATAAATATCCTTTACATAGCTTAGAAATAGGCTTTGAGAGGTTTGGTATGCTAAAACAAACTTTTGGATCATTCAGGGACTAAAAGTGTCAAAAAGTGCATAAGTTTGCACTTTCGCGCATAACTTATGTTCTGAATACATCCGGACATCCAAAAATTTATGTAAGCATCCTTATATTATGCCTTAGTGTTTGGCATGAGAAAAATCCATTCGTCGCGTCATTTGGATCGTCTTTCGCGCTTATGCGCATTCCGTCGTAATTAAGCGAACATCGCGATCGTACGGCCAAACGAACCGACATCCGACATATTTTTGGGCATGTTTCATGTCCACAATGTTTAGGCATCATTTTGGGGCCTTAAAGATGGCTTTACAGGTCTTAGAAGGGCTGGAAATAGCTTAAACATGCAACAGGGACCAAATGTGTAAATTCTGCAAGTGGTGCAGATCAGGGAGGGCCAGGCGGCCCGCGTGAGTTTTGCCTAAATGTTTAGGCGGGCCGCGTGGGGATGTCTGACAGAAAGATTTCGCATTTAATGCAGAATCTGGCCTTTCGTTCGATCAAGGGGCGATGCCTTTTCACCCAATGAGGAGCCAAGAGTCAAGTTCACTGAATTTAACCACTGGACACATGTACGCACGAGATCAAGGCACGATATTCGATAAAACGATCCTAACGGTTCCACTTTTCCTATAAATACCCCCCCCCTTTAGTGTAAAAATCACAAAATCAGATCCTAAAGCTCTAAGTTGAAACCATTGTTTCATACCTGAGCTGTTTGATCTTGATTTGCACTCGGGGACCCTCCGTAAGTCTTCTTTCGCTCTTTTATTCGCTTTTCGAGTCTGAAAGTCAACGTTTTGTTGACTTTCTGCATTGACCAGCTTTTGGTCGATGTGAAGTTCATGGAACTTCATAACGTGAGCGTGATCACGATGGTTATGGTCCATAGTGACCATACCTACTGATCACCACGTTATCTAGGCTCGGTGACGAGTCGTAGTTTCGGCCAAAATGTGCATTCTTGCATATTTTGTAACCAAACTACTCGTGGGCATCAAAGCCGTTTGTTTTGATGTCAAACCTGTTTCTAAACTTAGTTAAGTATGTTCTAACATGCTTAGCTCGTCACGTTTAGTATAGTACTTATATAGGGTCGTAAGGTAAGCGATCTAAACCATCGCTTATGCTTTCGAACCCGACCCATTTGGTCGATCTTTAGGATCCGACCAAACACATTAGGTGACCATAGCTATAACCTTCCGAGGTTATACCTTGTGGTCACGATGTTAGGCGTTCCGAACGCGTTCTACGCGAACGGCGCGTAAGGTGGCATAAGCTACCTAAACGGGTCGTGATGGACCGTAAGCACTTAGGTTAAGTTTCATTTTAGTATGTAGGCTTTGTTAAACCATATTACACGAGTCTCCATACTCGTTTGGTTTTCGAACCCGCGTACTGTCCGATCCTTCCGATTTGGTCCGGTATATTAACATAGCTACCTATTAGGTGCCGTTTGATATCCCGTGATCTTTAGCATTATCTGGTTATTATACAAGAACTCCAAAGCAATCTCAGATGAGTACATAGAACCCCATCTTTTACTGTTTTCCAAACTGTTTTGGGGTGAAACACATGTGCCTATCTGTTACTTTCATGCTTTCCATGTTTTCACATCTTATATCTGCTATGCTCATTAGTACATTATAGTACATGATTTCATTACATTTTATGCTACGTATGCCCATTGTGTGCGTACTTAGTACATTTGAATTACATTACATTTCTGTTGCATATGTTTACTCAGCATATGGACACATTGATTTACATAAACATTTCTGTTGCATATGTTTACTCAGCATATGGACACATTGATTTACATAAACATTTCTGCTTCGTATGTTTACTTAGCATACTTAGTACAATTGTTTACATCACATGCCTTCATTTTGTTATGACATTTGGTTTGTTTAACATGGGACAATACATTCATTAACATTGATCACGCCGTTCGTTAGTAGGTAGTGGTACCATAGGAATTGACAACTCCCGTTTCTGAAGTCCTGGGTTTGATAGGACTGGAAGGAATGACCGAATTCGATATACATAACTTAGATAAACCTTTAATTTGTTTAAGGGTTTATCGCCGCAGTCTCAAGGCTTGGATGTATGCATAGTTTACAATACCACATAAATGTTAATATCAATAGAGCATGCATTTCCCGCAGAACATAACGCTGATTTAAACCACGTTTTACTTCAACGACTTGTTTTGTGCATATGGTTTAAGTTGATACATTTCGCTTACCATACATGATACATTTTGGGATTACACATTACGTGATTTACATTGAACATAAACACGTCGACATTGACATATACATTTGGTGGTTTACATTTGAACATAAACACTTGACATGGATTACAATAACACTTGACATTTGGTTTACACATGAACAATTTACATGGTGGATTAGTTTGGGTAAATGATTCAACTAACGGGGTGTATGTAATATGATACAAACATGGTGGATACGCCGCTGGTACTTCCTATATATAAATGTTTGTATGATATTACATATCGTGGCGTTATCTAAGTCATTTCAGTTTAGACACATTACATTTTACATAAATAACATTTTCTTCACAAGACATTATTTTCACAAACAACTTATCTTATTCAACTCATTTTACTTGGTTATTCGTTTAACCTCGCACTTATCTATACATATCGTTTGATGTTATCGTTTTTCAAATGGTTTACAAAGCAAAACAAATTACAAGGTTCATGACTGACTGTTATTAAACATTTCTTTAAGCTCAAGTCATGAATCCCATTTTCACAAAAACTATGTATCTCACAGGCATTTTTATGCTGACGTACCTACTTTCACATGTGTTTTCAGGAGCTATTCCATAGGATGATGATCATGATTCTAGGGCGGACCTGTGCCTTAGAGCCTAAAAATGAAGTTTGAACTAGCTTAATTATGTTTTGATTTCCGTACTCTCTTTCCAAGACAATGTAACACCTTTGTTTATAAATAAAATACAACTTGTATGCCATGGTTATGAAACAATTTAATTCTGTCCACAACACTCCCCGACGTTTTCCGCCGCGGTTGCATGTTATACGCGGTCGGGGTGTGACAGAAGAGTTGGTATCAGAGCCATTGGTTATAGGGAATTAGGTTATTAGTAATGCTTTGACCTAGACTATAACTTTAGGACCCTAACACAAGTTATCTTGTGTTTAGAGTTTAAAACATGCACATCACCTATCCTTAGGTGATAACCACAACGGGAACTTCGGTTCCGAATCCGCTTTGAAAATTAATCATCTGTTCTAGGATGATTGATTACTAGGTTTTGAACCCTCTGTTATAAGGTTTTGAACCCTCTGTTATAAGGTTTTGAACCCTCTGTTATAAGGTTTTGAACCCTCTGTTATATGGTTTTGAACCTCTTTGGATTTCAAAAATCCTGTCAAAGTCTTGGGTTAATAGTGTGAACATGTGCGAACTGGAAGGGTGAATGCCTGTACCCTGAGTTTTCTGTCTAAGGCTAGAGTGTTCGTACAAATCCACATAATCGGACCAGTCACTCTTACCTGGGAACTCTTGGGGTGAGTGTTCACTTATAGGCGAGCATGTCTTCGCGATACACTAATCCTGACCCATTTACTTTGACTAGACATTTCATGTCGCTTATTTGCTTTGCGATGCATAACCGTCATCTTTGCTTTTGATTGATTTTGCTTCATCTCATCCTCTTCATCCAATCATCTCACTCGTTTCATTTCATGTTTTTCTCTTCTAGAATGCCTCCTCGACGCGACAACCAGATAGCTACTGCCGAGCTGGCGGAGATTATTGCGCAGCAGATGGCTGCTCAATTTCCGAATCTCTTTGCTCAATGGAACCAGGCCAACAACAACAATGGTACATGCAAATACAAGGATTTTAACTCGGCTAAGCCACTCAAGTTTAGTGGTTCTGAGGGAGCAACTGGGCTTCTTCAGTGGTTCGAGAGCATCGAGAACACTTTTCGCCACGTGCAGTGTCCGGATAATCGCAAGGTCGAGTTTTCTTCAAGCGTGTTTCAGAAGAGGGCTCTAACATGGTGGAATGGGGTTATGAGAGATCAAGGTGCAGAAGTTGCTCTAGCTCAGTCATGGGCTGAACTGAGAGCCCTTATGATGAAGGAGTTTTGTCCTCGTCATGAACAGCGAGCGTTGGAGAAAGAATTTGATGTTTTGAAGCAAGATAGTGGCGAGCACAGGGCTTATACAGATAGGTTTGAGGAGTTGAGTCTCCTTTGCCCGACTATGGTTACCCCACTCGATAAGGCCATCGAAAGGTACATCGACGGCCTACCTGACTCAGTACAAGACATTCTCACTGGTAGCAACCCTACCACACTCCGTCAGGCAATCGAGTTATCAGCGACATTGACTGAGTCGCAGATCCGAAAGAATAAACTACACAGGAAGGGTGACAAGGGCAAGAAGCAGTCGGCTGACAAGGAGGATAGTAAGAAAGGTCAGAACAAGAAGGGAAAGGACTCTGGTTCCTCAAGGGGGTCAAGGAAGCGTAAGGCTTCCCAAAACTATGCTGTCACTGCCCAAACAAACCAGGCAGCTCCTAACCAGCCTCCAGCAAAGAAACCCTACTCAGGAAGTGCACCTTTGTGCAATCGATGCAACAGTCACCACCAGCCACAATATCAGTGCCGTTTCTGTACTCACTGTGGGAAATCGGGTCATCTTGCCGATGTTTGTCGGTTTGCTCAGAATCACGCAGTCCAGAACCCTGCTCAACAGGTTGCTCAACAACAGGGTCAGGCTGCACGACCAAACTACCCACCAGGTGCATGTTATAATTGTGGGGATCTGACCCACTACAGAAATCGGTGTCCAAGACTAGTCAACCAGAACCAGAATGCAAACCAGAATCCGGCACCGGCTCGAGGTCGAGTCTTTAACATGAATGCACAAGAAGCACAAGCAGACAACGAGGTGGTGAACGGTACGTTCTTTATTAATAATCAGCCAGCATCTGTTCTTTTTGATTCGGGTGCCGACAAGAGCTTTGTGTCATTGTCTTTTGAGACAATGCTTCGCGTGTCTAGAACAAAACTAGGTAAACCTTTGACAGTAGAGGTTGCCAGTGGTGAACCCATTGTTCTTAATTCTGTTCTACGCAACTGCCAGTTGAATCTTAACGACCATATTTTTCCTATTGACCTCACGCCAATGCAACTTGGAAGCTTCGACGTTATAGTGGGAATGGATTGGTTATCCAAGCATCGCGCAGAGATAGTTTGTTCTGAGAAGATTGTTCGTGTGCCGCTGTCTACAGGCGAGATCCTACAGGTTCGTGGTGAGAAGCCTGCCGGTGGTCTCAAACTCATGTCTTGTTTTAAAGCACGTAAGTATCTGCGAAAGCACTATGTGGCTTTCTTAGCACATGTTACAGCAGATAAAGGCAAGGGTAAGTCTATTTCAGATATTCCTGTCGTTCGGGATTATTCCGAAGTATTCCCTGAAGACTTACCTGGTCTACCTCCAGCACGCCAAGTCGAGTTTCGTATTGATCTCGTACCTGGTGCAAATCCCATTGCAAGATCTCCATACCGTCTTGCACCATCGGAGATGCAGGAATTATCTAAACAGCTTCAGGAGCTCTCCGACAAAGGTTTCATCCGTCCTAGCTTTTCACCTTGGGGTGCTCCCGTTCTTTTTGTAAAGAAGAAGGATGGATCTTTTAGGATGTGTATCGATTATCGTGAGCTTAACAAGCTTACCATCAAGAATCGATATCCCCTACCTCGCATTGATGATCTTTTTGATCAATTGCAAGGCGCTTCTTATTTTTCAAAGATCGATCTACGATCTGGATATCATCAGCTTCGGGTACATGAAGAAGATATTCCAAAGACAGCGTTCCGTACTCGTTATGGACATTATGAGTTCACAGTCATGCCATTCGGTTTGACTAATGCTCCTGCTGTTTTCATGGACTTAATGAATAGGGTCTGCAAACCTTACTTAGATAAGTTCATCATCGTTTTTATTGATGACATTTTGATATATTCTAAGACGCAAGCTGAACATGAGCAACATCTTCGTCTTACTCTGGAACTCCTAAAGAAAGAGCAACTTTTCGCCAAATTCTCCAAGTGTGAATTCTGGCTTAAAGAAGTTCAATTCTTAGGGCATATTGTCAACGAACAAGGTATTCATGTGGATCCCTCCAAGATCAGTGCCATTAAGGATTGGGATACGCCTACTACTCCTACTGAAGTTCGTTCTTTTCTTGGTCTAGCGGGTTATTACCGCCGCTTCATTGAGAATTTCTCAAAGATTGCAGTTCCTCTAACCGCTCTAACTCAGAAGAACAAGCCATTTGATTGGGGAGTCAAACAAGACGAAGCGTTTCTGACTTTGAAACAGAAACTTTGCGACGCGCCTGTCCTAACATTGCCTGAGGGCAATGATGATTTCGTCGTTTATTGCGACGCATCTAAATTAGGCCTTGGCTGCGTCCTGATGCAAAGAAACAAAGTCATAGCATACGCATCAAGGCAGTTAAAGATTCATGAGAAGAACTACACCACTCATAATCTGGAGTTGGGTGCAGTTGTTTTCGCTCTCAAAATCTGGAGACATTATTTGTACGGTACAAAATGTGTGGTTTTCACTGACCACAAAAGTCTTCAACATATCTTCAATCAAAAGGAACTCAACATGAGGCAAAGACGTTGGGTTGAACTTCTAAACGACTATGACTGCGAAATTCGCTACCATCCTGGTAAGGCGAATGTCGTAGCCGATGCATTGAGTCGCAAGGAACGTACTAAGCTTCATTGTGTACGTGTCCAATCTGTTATTCAAACCGATGTCCAAGCCCGTATATCTCAGGCTCAACAAGCTTGTGTTTCACAAGGTTTGATGGATAAGGAATTTCCTTATCACATAACACCTGCTCTTGAATTAAAAGACAATGGATCGTACTATTTCATGGACCGTTTGTGGGTCCCAAGCCAAGATGATCTTCGTACCTTGCTTATGGATGAAGCCCATAAGTCTCGTTATTCCATTCATCCTGGCTCAGATAAGATGTATAAGGATCTTCGTATTCAGTATTGGTGGCCTGGTATGAAGAAAGACATTGCCTTATACGTATCCAAATGCCTTACTTGTCTTAAGGTTAAGGCTGAACATCAGCGTCCTTCCGGATTATTGGAGCAACCAGAGATCCCAGTTTGGAAATGGGAAAACATTACTATGGATCTCATTACCAAACTCCCGCGCACAAAGAAAGGTCACGATGCCATCTGGGTAATCGTTGATCGTCTTACCAAATCAGCGCATTTCTTGCCAATCCGTGAGGATTTTTCGGCTGACAAACTTGCTCAAATCTACGTAGATGAAATTGTAGCTAGACATGGTGTTCCTTTGAGCATCATTTCTGACAGAGATGCTCGTTTCACTTCTCACTTTTGGAGAACCATGCAATCTGCTATGGGGTCCCAACTTAATCTGAGCACAGCTTATCATCCGCAAACGGATGGTCAATCTGAAAGAACAATCCAGACACTGGAGGATATGCTTAGAGCTTGTGTGATCGACTTTGGTGGTAGTTGGGATTCACATCTTCCATTGATTGAATTCTCTTACAACAACAGTTATCACTCCAGCATCAACATGGCTCCTTTCGAGGCTCTCTATGGTCGAAAATGTCGTTCACCAGTCTGCTGGAATGAGATTGGCGAGGCTCAGCTTACTGGACCTGCCCTCATTTTAGAGACAACAGATAAGGTAAAGAAAGTGCGTGATAACCTTCAGACAACTAGAAGCCGTCAGAAGAACTACGCGGACTTAAAACGCAAGCCCTTGGATTTTCAAGTCGGTGATCGTGTATTACTTAAGGTCTCACCTTGGAAAGGTGTGATCAGATTCGGAAAGAAAGGAAAACTTGCACCTAGATACGTTGGACCATTTAAGATCGTCGAAAGAATCGGCAAGGTAGCCTACAAACTTGAGTTGCCTCCTGAACTTGGAAATGTTCATCCAACTTTTCACGTGTCCAATCTCAAGAGGTGTTTAGCTGATGAGAACCTCCACATACCGCTTGACGAAATTCGTGTTGATAAAACACTGAAGTTTGTTGAGAAACCGGTAGAAATCATGGAACGTGAAGTCAAGTGGCTTAAACGCAAGCGCATTCCTTTGGTCAAGGTTCGTTGGGAATCTAAGCGTGGACCAGAGTTTACTTGGGAACGTGAAGATCAAATGAAGGCAAAATATCCGCATCTTTTTCAATTAGTTTCCTCTAAATAAATTTCGGGACGAAATTTCCACAAGTAGGGGAGACTGTAACATTTGTGCTTGTAATCATTATGAACAGTTCAATTATCAATAAAACAATGTTATTTTATCCCAATGATTGTGTGATTGTGTTTTACATTTTTCATGTTTTGACTTTCGTTCAATTTCAAACTCTACATCGTTTTCTGGAGCATTATACGCAAACTGGTGCGTAAACGTACTCAGTTTAATGCGACAAATACTCCGGAACATCAACATATACTCAACATACCTTAAATAACCTTTACATAACTTAGAAATAAGTTTTCAAGGCTTTGGTATAGCAAAAACAAGTTAATTCGCTTACAGGGACTAAACTTGACAAACTGCGAAAGTATGCCAATTTGAACTGTAACGAACATTCCGGAACATGTCCATAAGTTAAACATACCATAAATATCCTTTACATAGCTTAGAAATAGGCTTTGAGAGGTTTGGTATGCTAAAACAAACTTTTGGATCATTCAGGGACTAAAAGTGTCAAAAAGTGCATAAGTTTGCACTTTCGCGCATAACTTATGTTCTGAATACATCCGGACATCCAAAAATTTATGTAAGCATCCTTATATTATGCCTTAGTGTTTGGCATGAGAAAAATCCATTCGTCGCGTCATTTGGATCGTCTTTCGCGCTTATGCGCATTCCGTCGTAATTAAGCGAACATCGCGATCGTACGGCCAAACGAACCGACATCCGACATATTTTTGGGCATGTTTCATGTCCACAATGTTTAGGCATCATTTTGGGGCCTTAAAGATGGCTTTACAGGTCTTAGAAGGGCTGGAAATAGCTTAAACATGCAACAGGGACCAAATGTGTAAATTCTGCAAGTGGTGCAGATCAGGGAGGGCCAGGCGGCCCGGGTGAGTTTTGCCTAAATGTTTAGGCGGGCCGCGTGGGGATGTCTGACAGAAAGATTTCGCATTTAATGCAGAATCTGGCCTTTCGTTCGATCAAGGGGCGATGCCTTTTCACCCAATGAAGAGCCAAGAGTCAAGTTCACTGAATTTAACCACTGGACACATGTACGCACGAGATCAAGGCACGATATTCGATAAAACGATCCTAACGGTTCCACTTTTCCTATAAATACCCCCCCCCCCCCTTTAGTGTAAAAATCACAAAATCAGATCCTAAAGCTCTAAGTTGAAACCATTGTTTCATACCTGAGCTGTTTGATCTTGATTTGCACTCGGGGACCCTCCGTAAGTCTTCTTTCGCTCTTTTATTCGCTTTTCGAGTCCGAAAGTCAACGTTTTGTTGACTTTCTGCATTGACCAGCTTTTGGTCGATGTGAAGTTCATGGAACTTCATAACGTGAGCGTGATCACGATGGTTATGGTCCATAGTGACCATACCTACTGATCACCACGTTATCTAGGCTCGGTGACGAGTCGTAGTTTCGGCCAAAATGTGCATTCTTGCATATTTTGTAACCAAACTACTCGTGGGCATCAAAACCGTTTGTTTTGATGTCAAACCTGTTTCTAAACTTAGTTAAGTATGTTCTAACATGCTTAGCTCGTCACGTTTAGTATAGTACTTATATACGGTCGTAAGGTAAGCGATCTAAACCATCGCTTATGCTTTCGAACCCGACCCATTTGGTCGATCTTTAGGATCCGACCAAACACATTAGGTGACCATAGCTATAACCTTCCGAGGTTATACCTTGTGGTCACGATGTTAGGCGTTCCGAACGCGTTCTACGCGAACGGCGCGTAAGGTGGCATAAGCTACCTAAACGGGTCGTGATGGACCGTAAGCACTTAGGTTAAGTTTCATTTTAGTATGTAGGCTTTGTTAAACCATATTACACGAGTCTCCATACTCGTTTGGTTTTCGAACCTGCGTACTGTCCGATCCTTCCGATTTGGTCCGGTATATTAACATAGCTACCTATTAGGTGCCGTTTGATATCCCGTGATCTTTAGCATTATCTGGTTATTATACAAGAACTCCAAAGCAATCTCAGGTGAGTACATAGAACCCCATCTTTTACTGTTTTCCAAACTGTTTTGGGGTGAAACACATGTGCCTATCTGTTACTTTCATGCTTTCCATGTTTTCACATCGTATATCTGCTATGCTCATTAGTACATTATAGTACATGATTTCATTACATTTTATGCTACGTATGCCCATTGTGTGCGTACTTAGTACATTTGAATTACATTACATTTCTGTTGCATATGTTTACTCAGCATATGGACACATTGATTTACATAAACATTTCTGTTGCATATGTTTACTCAGCATATGGACACATTGATTTACATAAACATTTCTGCTTCGTATGTTTACTTAGCATACTTAGTACAATTGTTTACATCACATGCCTTCATTTTGTTATGACATTTGGTTTGTTTAACATGGGACAATACATTCATTAACATTGATCACGCCGTTCGTTAGTAGGTAGTGGTACCATAGGAATTGACAACTCCCGTTTCTGAAGTCCTGGGTTTGATAGGACTGGAAGGAATGACCGAATTCGATATACATAACTTAGATAAACCTTTAATTTGTTTAAGGGTTTATCGCCGCAGTCTCAAGGCTTGGATGTATGCATAGTTTACAATACCACATAAATGTTAATATCAATAGAGCATGCATTTCCCGCAGAACATAACGCTGATTTAAACCACGTTTTACTTCAACGACTTGTTTGTGCATATGGTTTAAGTTGATACATTTCGCTTACCATACATGATACATTTTGGGATTACACATTACATGATTTACATTGAACATAAACACGTCGACATTGACATATACATTTGGTGGTTTACATTTGAACATAAGCACTTGACATGGATTACAATAACACTTGACATTTGGTTTACACATGAACAATTTACATGGTGGATTAGTTTGGGTAAATGATTCAACTAACGGGGCGTATGTAATATGATACAAACATGGTGGATACGCCGCTGGTACTTCCTATATATAAATGTTTGTATGATATTACATATCGTGGCGTTATCTAAGTCATTTCAGTTTAGACACATTACATTTTACATAAATAACATTTTCTTCACAAGACATTATTTTCACAAACAACTTATCTTATTCAACTCATTTTACTTGGTTATTCGTTTAACCTCGCACTTATCTATACATATCGTTTGATGTTATCGTTTTTCAAATGGTTTACAAAGCAAAACAAATTACAAGGTTCATGACTGACTGTTATTAAACATTTCTTTAAGCTCAAGTCATGAATCCCATTTTCACAAAAACTATGTATCTCACAGGCATTTTTATGCTGACGTACCTACTTTCACATGTGTTTTCAGGAGCTATTCCATAGGACGATGATCATGATTCTAGGGCGGACCTGTGCCTTAGAGCCTAAAAATGAAGTTTGAACTAGCTTAATTATGTTTTGATTTCCGTACTCTCTTTCCAAGACAATGTAACACCTTTGTTTATAAATAAAATACAACTTATATGCCATGGTTATGAAACAATTTAATTCTGTCCACAACACTCCCCGACGTTTTCCGCCGCGGTTGCATGTTATACGCGGTCAGGGTGTGACAAGAAAGAGTTGGAACTTGAGAGAATCGAGAGTGAAAGGATCAATCGATTACTTTTGAGTTATACTACTTGTGATTATTTGATTGATCGTGTTTATCCTACTGTCGCAGGTCTTGAAGCTTTCAAGAAGAAAGGAAAAAAAGAGGATACTGGTAAGAAACCAAGTGTCAAGTATAACAGATGTCCGCCTCCTATCTTTGAGAGTTATTCCCCCAGGAAACCAAATGAGGAACGGGTAGATAAGGCTCTAAACATCAAATTAAAGTATGCGATCACTGATGAATTACCAGACAATATTGATGTCACATTCACAACGTCTGACACTGATCATGAGTCCGAGTTAGTTAAGAAAGTTGTCGATCAGGTGTTGGATATGGATGAAGAGTCAAAATCGGAGTCTAAGTCAGATAGTTTGTGTTCGTCTGAGAAGAGTCCGAGTCCACTGGTTAAGAGGGTTTACAATAAAGAATATCTGTTATCAAAATCTAATTTGAATGACGGATCAGTCAAAGTAGCATATACGTTGAGTGATTCAGACAAATTATATTCTGATGAGGAATTCCCAATAAGAAGTGTTAAAACTGAAATGATCAAAAAGGTTTTCAAATTAACAGAAATTAATATTTCTGAAATAAAAGATTTAAATCTTTCTTCAAAACCTAAACCTTACACTTCAAGGATTCAACAAAGAGTAAATAAGAAAATGGGTTATGGTTGTGGTTATAGTTTCCAAAAGAAACCAAACAATAATGGTAATCTCAAAAAGAAAGGTCTTGGTTTTATTTCACAAGAAAATTATAAAAATCAGAAAACTTATAAACCAAAAACAAACTTTGTTTCAGGTGGGAGTTCTGAAGATGAGCAGAAGAAACCTTTCTAGAAACAGTCAAATCAAGAGTTTCTTGCTGAAATGAAGAAGAATGTGAGAAAATCTGCTCAAAGAGTTGACAGAAGAACCTGTTTCAAATGCCAAGAAGTTGGACACATAGCGTGGAATTGCCCCAAGACCAACTACCAAAAACAGGGAGTTTCTTCTAACTTTGTTTTGAGAAAAACTTGTGTTGATAAGGAAGAACAATCTGTAAAAATTATTAAAAAGTTTGAAAATTCTACTTCTGAGGAAGGAGAAAGTTCAAAAAGGTTTTACAAAAGAAGAGGTGATTTAAGTAAACAAAAATGGGTTGTTAAATCTGAGAGTAATTCTGACAATGAATCTGATTCCATAAAATCAGAAGAGTCATTAGTTGATAAAAAGATTGTGAATTTCGTTCCAGTGGTGAACGATGAGAATTTTCCGTCATTGTCAAAGGAAAATTTGATGAAGAAAGTTGGAAAGTTTGAGATCTCAGATCAATTCTTCGCTGATAAAGGAGAATTTGATGTTGAGAAGGCTTTCAACGGGAAAGTCAAACATATTTTTGGGAAGATGGTTGATAAGAAGGTAAAGGGTGCTAAAGAATTTTATAAATCAAAATGTTGGTGGGACAGATGTGTTCCAAAGTCACCCATGGCTGGTGAGGCTTGGGTGGACATTATGTTTGAGTAAAATACTGGACTTACCGGAGATCCCAAGTTTATATCGTGGATCAGGAATCAGCATCTTTCGTGTAAATGTGTGTTTGTAAAATAGTCCTTCAACCTAGTTTGAAAAATGTGTTGAAATTTTTACAGAATAAAGGACTATGCCAGAGCTTCCAGGTTGGTAAGCGAGGAGAAGGTATCAGCATCTTTCTTGAGGAATTTACTATGGTAATGTCAATCATGCAAACGGTAAAAATGTTTGTTTATGTTTGTTTACAAGTGCTTAGAAGATTTGATTGTGCATAACTTGTGCATATGGTAAATCAAGGACATTAATTTGTACTTGCATTTTCCTACAAGTGATTGAGAGACAAGATGATGAACCACATCCCCGAACTTAGTATTGATAAACCTACAGGTGGTAAAATCAACCAAACTTATTTTCCGGAAAAATCATTTTGATTAAAACAAACTTAAGTGTTTGAAATCTAAATGAGAAAATAGTTTGTTGATAGGGGGAGTTCTGATTGTTTATGCAAAGTGAATGGCGAATTGATGCGATTTGATATTGGTTGTCATGTTTCTGTACAGTTTGTTTTCAATTTTTGTTAATGTGTTTGCATTTTAGGGGGTGTAGAAAATTTTCAGAAAATCCAAAAACATTAGAAAATTTGAAAAAGTCAAAAACATGATAAAATCCAAAAATGAGTTTGTTGTGAAAAAGAGGAAATGATAGTACATCATCGGACTATCACAACATGCTAAAGAATTGGAAAGTTTAAAAGTGATAAACAATCTTACTGCGGATGTGTCAGTAGATTTTTACACATTTAGTAAATTATGAACAGATATAAACCGTAAAAATTCAAACTTGCTTATTCTGTGGGTAACAACTTCTTGGATATATAGGTAACCCCTGAAATCTTGTTTGAAAGATCCCTTATTCTGAGATACTAGGTCTTTATGCTCAGTGATATCTGGGGTATTATCCCGGGACTTTGCTGTATGGAAGTACTGACCTAGTCCCCGGATAATACTTTCTGCAAATGCTTGAAAAAGCGCCGCCCTCAGCAAATCGATGAAACAATAAAATTGATAGTCATTGCTGTCATAAAAAAGATCCTCTAAAGGGGACCCACCAAAAGTCGAGCCATCATCTCTCTGCTGAACGGAAGTTCTGACCTGAGCTCTCATGGTTTCGCACCTAACCCCTAACATATATCATCTAGGTATACTCACCTGTAAGACTGAATATTGGGATCTGGATACGGGAGTATATTCAAGTAGTGGGACACACGGATAAGTTTTAGTTTCTAAGACATTAATATCGTATCTCGGATCAGTTGAACGTTGTGTGAAAATTTAAGTGGACCATTATACTGACAATATAGGTAAATTGTTTAGAACTTAAAATGAAATCAAGCTTAACGGTGTTGGTGATTTGTCTCATAAGCTGATATGATCCTCTTACACAAACTCACAAAAATAATGTTTGTAAATATTTCTTTACTGCATTTTATTTCTCTTATGTCAAAAATTCAAAAAGATTTTCGACAACTGGTGTTGGAGAGCTAATTTTCAAAATTCCAAGTGCTAAACATGATGAACAGATGGTTTGGGAGAGTGTGTTGTTTTGAAAATAAAAATAATATATCTTCAAGTGGTTCTTCAAAGATTAACATTGTAAAATCATTCTTTGAATGTATAATGTCTGCAATGACTCATTAGATTTTTACAATTATTATCAGAAAATTTATTGTGAGGTAGAGGATGTGCAGGTTTCTAAGTGATAGAGAACCAGGTTCCGATACCTGAAGACTTTGTGATTTCAACATGCCAGACTGTGATCCCGGCATATCGAAAGGGGGAGTCTGAAGACATCCGAGTAGAGATTGTTCGTGGGAGTCTGTTGATGCTGATAAAAAGAAAAGAGAAAGATTTGAGGATGCTTATGTGACAACTCGAGTTTCCGAGATTCCACTTTCGCATTTATTGCATGTTCACTGTTTGTCTAGTTGCTTACTGACACAAGTTGTTGCTTTGTAACTGTATACGTTTTGATTTGATAAAGTTTCACGAATGAATTGACAAATATATGAATTTGGTGATGAAACTGTAAATTTTATGTCTTGTGCATGTAGTATGTAATAGATAATACTTAAGGGTGTTTAGTGTTAATAGTGAAAACAAAACAAAACCCTTAACCCTAATCATTCTCACCAATCTCAGTCATACGTACCTTCAAGATTTCTCTACAATCCTCTTCTACAATCATCTTCTTCATCATTGGCACAAGCTCTCAATCATCACTCTTGATCTCTCTCTTTATCTAGAATCAATCCAAGGTAATTGTTTAATGGTTATTTGTTGTTAATCAGTGGTTGTGTGATTCATGCAAAACCCTAGTTCTACATACAAAAGTTCTGTGTTTACTGATTGATTCTGATTATTGTGAAATGGTTATTATTGTTGTGTAATCATTTGCCTGATGTTAAGATGCATGATATGTTAGAACTGTTGATTGTTAAGTTGATTACAGCATTGGCCAATGTTTGAAATTAGGGTTTCTGGATCGTAAACGTAACTGTTACATTGCATATGAATGTTCGCATGAATGATGTGCATAGTCCGAACTTTATAAGTATTGCATAAGGTCCGAATTTTTGAGGAGATTCATAGTCTGAGTTTTTGTTATACTTGTTTGATCCGAGTTCTTATTAAATATCACAAGGTCCGAACTTTATGTATATATATAGTCCGACTTTTAAGAGTTGTTGGTCCGAATTATTTGAGTTGATGCTAGGTCCGAATTGTTATTATTAATGAAGGGTCCGACTTTTGACTTGTATCACATGGTCCGACTTTTAATGGATATATGCCTGGCCCAAATGTTGATTGTTAAGGTCCAATTTAGAATGATTATTAAAGGGGTCCGACTTTTAAATTGAAAATAAAGGTCCGACTTTTATTTGGCTTAACATGGTCCGAACTTATGAAGCCCCTTGAGTCCGAGTTTTGTGTAATGCTCTCTTGTCCGAGTTTTTAAGCATGATTTCTTGTCCGACCTTTACATAAAACATCATTGTAACATTTGTGCTCGAAATCATTATGAACAGTTCAATTATCAATAAAACAATGTTATTTGATCCCAATATTTGTTTGGTTGTGTTTTACATTTTTCATGTTTTGACTTTTGTTCAATTTCAAACTCTACATCGCTTTCTGGAGAATCATACGCAAACTAGTGCGTAAACGTACTCAGTTTAATGCGACAAATACTCCGGAACATCAACATATACTCAACATACCTTAAATAACCTTTACATAACTTAGGAATAAGTTTTAAAGGCTTTGGTATGGCAAAAACAAGTTAATTCGCTTACAGGGACTAAACTTGACAAACTGCGAAAGTATGCCAATTTGAACTTTAACAAACATTCCGGAACATGTCCATAAGTTAAACATACCATAAATATCCTTTACATAGCTTAGAAATAGGCTTTGAGGGGTTTGGTATGCTAAAACAAACTTTTGGATCATTCAGGGGCTAAAAGTGTCAAAAAGTGCACAAGTTTGCACTTTCGCGCATAACTTACGTTCTGAATACATCCGGACATCCAAAAATTTATGTAAGCATCCTTATATTATTCCTTAGTGTTTGGCATGAGAAAAATCCATTCGTCGCGCAATTTGGATCATTTTTCGCGCTTATGCGCATTCCGTCGTAATTAAGCGAACATCGCAACCGTACGGCCAAACGAACCGACATCCGGGATATTTCCAAGCATATTTCATGTTCTCTATGTCTTAACATCATTGTGGGGCTTGAAATTGGGTTTGACGGGTGTTAGAAGTGCCATTACGCAACGAAACATGTGCAGGGACCATTTCTTCAAATTCTGCAGAAATAAGGGCTAGGCGTGACGCGACGGGTCTAGGCGTCACGCAAGGCCCCTTCTGGACCAGATTCAATGTTTAAACAGCTTGTAACAACCCTTCAATTCTCCAAAGGCCAATGCCACTTGTCAAAACCCTATGGTGGGGGCAAAATAAGCCACCACAACTTTGCGACAAGTGTACGGATTAGATCATGGCACGATATTCAAGAAACGATCCTAATGGTCTTGCTTTTCCTATAAATACCCCCCCCCCCATTTTGGTTAAAACCCACAAAAATCTGATCTAAAGCTCTAAGTTGAGGCCTTTGCTCTCATACCTGAGCTCCTGGATCGAGATTAGCTTTTGGGGACCCTTCGTAAGTGTTCTTTCGTTCTTTTAATCGCTTTCTAGTGCTAAAGTCAAACTTTGTTTGACTTTCTGCGTTGACCAGCCTGTGGTCAACACGAAGTTCATTGGAACTTCATAACGTGAGCGTGATCACGATGGTTATAGTCCATGGCGACTATACCTACTGATTTCCACGTTATCTAGGCTCAGTGACGAGTCGTAGTTTCGGCCAAAATGCGCATTCTTGCGTATTTTGTAACCAAACTACTCGTGAGCATCAAAGCCGTTTGTTTTGATGCCAAACCTGTTTTCTAAACTTAGTTAAGCATGTTCTAACATGCTTAGCTCGTCACTTTTAGTATAGTGCTTTTATAGGGTCGTAAGGTAAGCGATCTAAACCATCGCTTATAGTTTCGAACCCGACCCATTTGGTCGATCATTAGGATCCGACCAAACACATTAGGTGACCATAGCTGTAACCTTCCGAAGTTATACTTTGTGGTCACGATGTTAGGCGTTCCAAACGCGTTATACGCGAACGACGCGTTAAGGTAGCATAAGCTACCTGAACGGGTCGTAGTGGGTCGCAAGCACTTAGGTTAGGTTTCATTTTAGTATGTAGGCTTTGTTAAACCATATTACACGAGTCTCCATACTCATTTGGTTTACGAACCCGCATACTATCCGATCCTCCGATTTAGATCCGGTATATTAACGTAGTTACCTATATTAGGTGCCGTTTGATATCCTTGATCTCTAGCATTATTTCGTTGTTGTACAAGAACTTCAAAGCAATCTCAGGTGAGTACATTGAACCCCTCTTTTACTGTTTTCCAAACTGTTTTGGGGTGAAACACATGTGCCTACTTGTTACTTTCATGCTTTCCATGTTTTCACATCATATACCTGCTATGTTCGTTAGTACATTATAGTACATGATTTCATTACATTTCATGCTATGTATGCCCATTGTGTGCGTACTTAGTACATTGTTTTACATTACATGTCATGCTATGTATGCCCATTATGTGCTTACTTAGTACATTGTTTTACATTACACTTCATGCTATGTATGCCCATTGCGTGCGTACTTAGTACATTGTTTTGCATTACATTTCTGCTATGTATGTTGACTGAGCATGCTAGTACATTGATTCACATGACTTTTATGCTATGTATGCCCATTGTGTGCGTGCTTAGTACAATTATTCATCACATGCCTACATTTTGGTATGACATTTGGTTTGTTTAACATGGAACAATACATTCATTAGGTAGTAGGTAGTGGTACCATAGGATTTGACACCTCCCGTTCCGGACATCCTAGGTTGGTTTGGATGAAAGGAATGACCGAATTCGATATACATAACTTAGATAAACCATTAATTTGTTTAAGGGTTTATCGCCACAGTCTCAAGGCTTGGATGTATGCATATTTCACAATACCGTATAAATGTTTGTATCAGTATAGCATGCATTTGTTCCACAAAACATAACGTTGATTTAAACCATGTTTTACTTCAATACCTTGTTTTTGTGCATTTTACATATGGTTAGGTTGATACATTTCGCTTACCATACATGATATATTTTGGGTACACATTACATGATCTACATTAAACATAAACATTTTGACATTGATATACATATTTGGTGGTTTACGTTGGACATGGACTCTTCGATATGGTTTACACAATAACACTTGACAATTGATTTATACATGACCATCTTACATGGTGGTTGGTTTGGGTAAATGGTTTGAGTAACGTGGCGTATGTAATATGATGCAAACATGGTGGATATGCCGCTGGTACTTCCTATATATAAATGTTTGTATAATATTACATATCGTAGCGTTATCTAAATCATTTCTGTTTAGACATATTTCGTTTTACACAAATAACATCTTCTTCGCAAGACATTATTTTTACAAACAACTTATCTTATACAAATTCATTTTACTATGTTATACATTTAACCGTACACTTTATTTATACGTATCATTTGAACTTATCGTTTTTCATGCGATTTACAAAACAAAACAAATTACAAGGTTCATGACTGACTGTTATTAAACGTTTCTTTAAACTCATGTCATGAATCCCATTTTTCACAAAACCTATGTATCTCACAGGCATTTTTATGCTGACGTACCTACTTTCACATGTGTTTTCAGGAGCTGTTCCATTGGGTGATGATCATGACACTAGGGCGGACCTGTGCCTTAGAGACTAAAAAATGAAGATAGACTAGTTTAATTATGTCACGAACTCTTTGTTTTCCTGTTTAAGACAATGTATTACGCTTGTTAAATAAATAAAATGTAACTTTGGTTTCCATGGTTATGAAACAATTAATTCTGTCCCAACACTCCCCGGCGTTTCCGCCACGGTTGCATGTTATACGCGGCCGGGGTGTTACAGAAGAGTTGGTATCAGAGCCAATGGTTATAGGGAATTAGGTTATTAGTAACGCTTTGACCTAGACTATAACTTTCTAGGACCCTAACACAAGTTATCTTGTGTTTAAATTTTAAAACATGCACATCACCTATCCTTAGGTGATAACCACAACCGGAACTTCGAATCCGAATCCGCTTTGAAAATTAATTGTCTGTTCGAGGATGATTGATTACTAGGTTTTGAACCCTCTGTTATATGGTTTTGAACCCCTTTAAATTTTCAAAAATCACGTCAAGGTTTTCGGGTTTTAATAGTGTGAACACGTGCGAACTGGAAGAGTGAATGCCTGTACCCTGGGTTTTCTGTCTAAGGCTAGAGTGTTCGTACAAATCCACATAATCGGACCAGTCACTCTTACCTGGGAACTCTTGGGGTGAGTGTTCACTTATAGGCGAACATGTCTTCGCGATACATTATTTTTAACTCATTTACTTTGACTAGACATTTCGTGTCGCTTGTTTGCTTTGCGATGCGTAACCACCATCTTTGCTTTTGTTGATTTTGTTTCATTTCATCCTCTTCACCCAATCATCTCACTCGTTTCCTTTCATGTTTTCCTCTTTTAGAATGCCTCCTCGACGCGAAAACCAGATAGCTACTGCCGAGCTGGCAGAAATTATTGCACAACAGATGGCTGCTCAATTCCCAAATCTCTTTGCTCAATGGAACCAAGCCAACAACAACAATAATGCTCCATGCAATTTCAAGAATTTTAACTCGGCTAAACCACTCAAGTTTAGTGGTTCTGGGGGAGCAACTGGGCTTCTTCAATGGTTCGAGAGCATTGAGAATACATTCCGTCACGTGCAGTGTCCTGACAATCGCAAGGTCGAGTTTTCTTCGAGTGTGTTTCAGAAGAGGGCTCTTACGTGGTGGAACGGGGTTATGAGGGATCGCGGTGCAGAAGTTGCTCTAGCTCAGACATGGGCTGAACTTAGAGCTCTTATGATGAGGGAGTTTTGTCCTCGTCATGAACAACGAGCGTTGGAGAAGGAGTTTGATGACTTGAAACAAGATAGTGGCGAGCACAGGGGATATACTGATAGGTTTGAGGAGTTGAGTCTGCTTTGCCCGACTATGGTTGCCCCACTCGACAAGGCCATCGAAAGGTACATCGACGGCCTACCTGTTAGTGCATTATCTGTCTATTGCCTCCGTCAATCTAGTCCATAGCAGAAACCGAAGAAAATGAGATTTATATTGTTATATTAGTGTTACTTAGTCAAAAAGGCAAGGTGGCATGATTGTAATTAATGAGAAACTCATTAAACCCCTTGGCCTATAAATAGGAGGCTAATGCCTTTGTTTTAGAACTTTTGCTACATTTATCACTTGGAGGTTTCTAGAGCTAGAGAGAGAAACTAGAGAGAGAAAGTGACATCGTGATTCAGGTTCTTGTACGTTTTCAGATTTGATTAATAGAATCACGTTTATATTACATCACGTGTGTTAGGTCGCGTTCGTGTACGGATTCCGCACGTTATACGTACGTTTCGCAATCGTTTCGGAGTCAAAACCGGTCCTACAAGTGGTATCAGAGCAGGAGCTCGATTGCACTGATCTTTCACACGATTTCGCACAAGATTACATCAGATTCAGATCCGATTTCATCTACTTCTTCATTTTTTTTATATTCTTCACGTTTTTTACTAAAAATCGTCAAATTGAACAAGTTTCAACGGTCTGTTTCAGCTGAATTTTGGATATGTTGTGCGTAAACATCTGATATACAATCCTACCAAATTTCAGATTCAAATTCCAAGCAGATTAGGAGATATTCGAGTTTTTAGGTCCGATTTCGTTTGAATCAGCGAGGTTCCGTTTGAAATTGTCGTTGTCCGTTTGAAATTGATACATATCGTTTGAAATTGGCCCTTCAGTTTGAATTTAGCGTTTGAAATGACTCATACCGTTTGAAAAAGCATGTGATCGTTTGAAATCTGCACCTTTACGTATGAAGTGGTCCTCTCGTTTGAAATAATGACCTTCCGTTTGAAACTGTCGTTTGAAATATTCTTTCCGTTTGACTGATCGTTTGAAACATGACATACCGTTTGAAGGGTTCCGTTTGAATGATGTATTCCGTTTGAAAGTGGTTAGTCGTTTGAAGAACCGTTTGGAAAGTCAGTCCGTTTGAAATTGGTTATGTTGTTCATGTGATGCAAAGTATTGGCAGCCTAAAAGTGATAAGATTCAACTCAATGATCACGTGATTTGTCAGTCAACAATAATTGAAATTGTCAGCACATAAATGGTTGCACATGTGACTTTGATTTTATCGATACAATGAGAATTGAGTGATTCACATTGTCTGCCATTTACATTGATTAAATTCATGTGTTTGTAAGAGAGTGTTGATTATCATTGTCCATTATGAGGTCCAATCACAAGATATAATTAGCGGCCCTATCAGATCATTCTTCTTTTAATCGGCCATATCATCAATTCTATAATTACAATTGCTGCCCATTTAATGAAAGGTCCGTTCATGAGATTCGCTTTTTAGTTAACATGATAAAGTGAGTCAGTACCGTCCAAAAGGCCCAATCACGTCCACGTTAATGTTCAGCCCATGTGAGAATATATTTTACGGCCCAATCATAGTTGTCGACGAGATTTGAAGGCCCAATCATGTGTTAACAGTTGGTTTGTCAAAGTTGCTTATAGTTTGAATATTGATAACAGTTGTTGGCCACTTTAATATAAAGACCCAATCAACAAGTGGTATAAGTGGGTTGCATATCGGTCAAATAAGAATTAAAATCGGTCCAACAAGTGATTTAGACTTTCCATTTGAAGAGTGTTGGTCCAATCAGATAGAAGTTTGGATTGATTATTGTCGGAAAACTGAATAATCTTGCATGTGTATCGGTCAGTAAAATTGGTGGTATCATAGTTATCGGTCCTATCACATTTCTACAACCAAAAGATTGACCCAATCAGTTGAAATATACGGCACATGTGATTTGTCGGTACATTGTACGACCACATTAAATAGATTATAGATCCATGTGCACTATTGATAGTTGTCAGCTCATTAAAATCAAGTGTTAAAAGTTAATCGGCCCAATCCTAAAATAAAGTCTTAACTAGCGGCCCAATGAGAATTATGTGCATGTGACATTGTTAATTTGCTGATTTGTTTTGATGTCATAAAACGGTAACTAATAGTGAGGTCCAATTAAAATTCATGCAGAATTAATCAAAGATCACCACGTGACCATTTGTATGTGATATTGATTTAATTGTCAAGAGTTATTGTCAGGCCATTGGAAAAGGTCATTGATCCGGGTCATAGCACTTCGTACGGTTTGACAAACTAAATCTCAGTTCGAATCAAGATCAGTCCACACAGTCTGTCAACCTTCAGTCCGCACAAGAATATTCAACAGTTCGAGTATTATTTTTTTTCAACTGTTTGATAGTGTTTGAATTGATAAGTGTTTGTTTGTTTTGTGTGATTCAGGTAATTCGAGATATTCAAGGTTTGAAGACTAAAGCAATGACTGCTGAAGTAACACTTACTCGTGAAGAAAGACATGCACGTCTGAGATTGGATGATGTGTATGATGCTTACAAAGAAGCAACACGAGCAGGCAGGTGGAGCAAAGAAAAAGAATGCTATGTTGATCCTCAAGGAAACCCAACGGTTGATCCGAAGACAATTGATCTTGATGCATTAGTTGCTGCTATACCTACTGTGAGTGTTTGGTGCAAAGGCCTTAGGGAGATTCCGAGGTACAAAGAGCAGGTTGAAGAAGGTATTCGAAAGGTGATATTTGCTAGTCTGGAGAAGAAGAAGAAGAAAACAGTTGAAGAAATTGTGACTGAGAGTGAGAAGATGGTTGAATGAAGTGAAGAAACTTGAAGAGAAAGTTCAGGAAGTTGTTGAAGAGAAAATGCAAGTGGCTGAAGAAGAGCAAACTCAGAAAACAGAGGAAACCGCAGAGTTAGTCACTGAGGTAATTATTCAAACTGATACTTCTGATAAAATCGAAAATGAAGCTGAACAACAATGCAAGAAATGCATGGAAACGTGCAGTGCTTGTATTGAGAAAGATGAAAAGTTTAATAATAGAGACATCGAGTTTACTAAAAAAGAACAAATTTTCAAAGAAAAATGTTATGAAATGATTGAATCTGAAAAGTTTTTGAAACAAGAAAATGAAAAATTGAAACAAAAATGTGATGATCTTGAAACAGAAAACAAGTTATTAAAAGAAAAGTGTTCAGCTGTTTGCAACGAATGTGTTCCCAAAGACATCAAAATTCAAGAGTTGCAAAAAGAATATGATGTAATGAAATTGTCATATGATACTCTAAAGAAGCATATGAAACTTTAAAAAGTAAAGTCAAAAGTCTAGATGACAGATTGTGTGCTTGTCAAAGAAACACTAAATTTCTTGAAGCTAGGTTTGAAGATAAACAAAGAGTGTTAAACCAATATATTGATGATGTTGCTAAGCTTAAACAAGAATTGGCAGACAAAGAAAAGTTGGTCAATAAATTGCAAAGCTATCATTCATCTTCATATATTCTGGAACGTATTTTCAACATCACACCCGATGAGAAAGAGTCTAAAAAGAACAAAAAGGGAATAGGGTCTGAATACCATCAAGTTCCACCACTGTTGGAGAATAATTATACATTCTATGATGGCGAAAAAGTGGAAAAAGTAATCAACATGGTTGATCAGTTACCCGATAACATCGATGTGACTTACACCAAATCTGATGATATCAGTGATTCAGAGGTGGTAGGTAAGGTTGTTGAAAGTGTTTTCAAAGAAGAGTCGGTTGATACAGGTAAAACTGAATCACAAGATGAAAATGAGGGAAACTTTCATGATGGATATCTGAAAAACACAAAATCCAAGAAAAATTTGAATGATGATTCAAAGGGATTGGTTTATACCATGGTTGGATCAGACAAATTATTCTTAGATGTTGTATTCCCGATTCATAATGTGATTTCAGATAAAGTTGAAAAAGTTTTCAAGGTGGTTGAAATTGAGAAATCTGAAATGTCGAAGTTTGCTGGTAAAGGTCACAAAACTTTTTATAACAAACCGGGTGTCAAAAAAAAGAACATGAAGGCCAGGTTGGGTTATAAGAAGAAACAGAATCGAAAGAAAAATGAAGTGCCAAATTATCAGGCTAAATTGAGTTTTGTTCAAGGAAACAGTTTAGCTGAAGAGAAAGAACTCAAAATGAGGCAGTCTAATGTTGAGTTTGAGGCACAAAAGAAAAAGCAACAACCACAGGTCAAAGATGTGTCCATGAGAACATGTTTCAAATGTGATCAAAAAGGACATCTTGCACGAAAGTGTCCAAATCTAAAACCTGTGGATGTTGACAATAAGAAGATTGATTCTGAGAAACAAAAATTTGAGAATGTGAGACAAAGGTCAACCAGATTTGATTCAAAACAAACTTGGAGGTACAACACAAACAAATTTGTTTCGAATCAAAATTGGAAATTAAATCTGAACAGGTTTGATTCAAGACAGACCTGGAATTCTCACACACCCAGGTTCAGAACAACACAAAGTTGGAGAACATCTGTTGATATGACAAAAACTCAAGAGTTTTGGAAACCTAAAAATGTTGTTCAAAGTCAGTGCTCAAAAAGATTCACATTTTTACAAACGAGGAACACCAAAAGGTCAGACATGGTCTGTTAAGAAATGTGTTGATTTGATAAAAGATGAGAATGTTGGAATGAAAACTGAGAAACAAAAACAAATTTGGAAACTAAAAACTAAAACAATAAGTTCGACTTCTGAGGTGAAAACGTCTGAGGATTCAATTTCAATTGATTATGATGCAAATTTTCCACCACTCAAAGCTGAAAACTTTAAGATTCCGGTTGCTAGAGTCAAGGTTACACCCAAGGCCGATGAGGCTTGGGTGGACACAATGTTTGATTAAACAATTTGAATTGCCGGAGCTTCCTTTATCGCGAAGCATGAATCAGCATCTTTAGTGAATGAAAATTATTGTGTAGTATTTGATAAAGTTTGAATGTGCAGGTGCTCAAGAATACTGAAGATTGTAAGATTGAAAGTTGGAGCAGCCTGGCATATGAAGAGGAGGTAGAGGCTGCTGGACCCTGGTTTGGTTGAACAGGGAGTTTATTGTGTTTTCTGTATATAAATAAACAATATTTCAAAAACTCTAAAAGTTAGAAAATCAAAAACCAAAAATATGTTTTCGTTTGTTACCATTTGAAAAACCAAAAATATGTTTATTTTTAATTTTTTTGTCAAAAATAGAAAATTTAAAAAATATGTGTTGATTGAATACGCCGAAACCCTCACGGCTGAACAAGCTTGATTACTGTCACGAGGGTACTTGATGCTAGATTTTCTGCAAATCAGAGCACTTTAAGCAGAAAATGGATGGCGAGACAAAGCTATCAGTATCGGTTTGTCAAATTTCTTTAATGGTTTTGCATTTTAGGGGGAGAAATATTGTTAGAAAATAAAAAAAACATTAGAAAATTTGAAAAAGCCAAAAACATGATAAAATTCAAAAATTTGAGTTGTTGCGTAAAAAAGAGGAAATGATAGTACATCAGTAGACTTGTTACTGTACGCTAAAGATTTGTAGGGAACACTAAAATTTCAAACTTGTGAAATTCGTGGGGAACACTACTTGGATATATAGGTAACCCCTGAAATCTCATTTGAAAGTTCTCATATTCTGATATACTAGGTTTTTCTACGATTTGATGTCTGGGGTATTATTCCGGGACTTCTGCTGAACGGAAGTTCTGACCTAGTCCTTGGATAATGCTTTGCCTGAAATGCTTGAAACACAGCATTAACCCTCAGTTGATTAGACAATAAAATTGATAATCATCTGTTGTAGCAAAAAGATCCTATAAAGGGGACATACCAAAGTCGAAACTGATATCTCTCTGCGCATACGAAAGTATCGACCTGCGATCCCTCAGTTCTCGCATGTCCTAATTTATGTACAGACATCATTTTAGTACAATCACATGTGTGTCTTAATATTGAGATTCTGGATACGGGAGTATACTCAAGAGGTGGGACACATGAATGAGCTAAGTTCATAAGGCATCTAAATAGTATCCTGAGTAAATTGAAAATTGTGTGAGAATTTAGAAACAGTCTATGTGAATTGTTTAATTCTGAGTATGAATTAAAGCTTAACGGTACTAGTAATTTGTCAAAAACTGATATGATCCTCTGTCACATACTCAAACAAAAATATTGTCTGTAAATATGTTTGTATATATTTCTTTACTGCTTTATATTTTCAGAAAATACAAAAAGATTTTGATTTCTGCGTTATTTTCGACAACCGATGTCTGAGTTGCTGAGTTTCAAAATCTAAGTAAATCGATTGTGTTTCTGAAAATAAAACAAGTTCATTAATTTGATACTTGAATTAAAATAATTTTTTTTTTCAAAAACAGTTTGTGATATCTCCAAGGTCATTAGTTTGGACATGGACGATTAACTGTGAGGGAGTTGGATTCAACGCTGCCATATCTGTAAAGTTAGTTGATAGGGGGAGTGGATTAGAGAATTTGATTGATGGTTTTTTAAAACGTTGTTACTTATAAATGTCTGAGTGTTGCAGATGTTATACCAAACTACGATCCCGAAAGCCGAGTCTAAGGGGGAGTCTGAAGACGAGCTCAACGCAAAGGGAAGCGTGCAAGAAGCCAGGTATCGTTCTTGAAAAGAGCTTGTATACGGAAAGCCAGGTGTCGATCCCAAAAGCACGAAAGCTTGACGAAAGGGGGAGCCTAATGAACTGAAGAGTTTACCGAAAGAGGGAGCTGAAGCTGAAAACAGATCCACGGGGATTCTGTTTGAGCAAAAGAGAGTCTACGTTGATGAAGACGTGTTAAAACTTCAAGAAGACTTAAAGAGAGAGAGAAAGAAAAGGCGCTACGAGTTTGACTACGGATTGACTACAGCAATATCCAAGGGGGAGTCTGTTAGTGCATTATCTGTCTATTGCCTCCGTCAATCTAGTCCATAGCAGAAACCGAAGAAAATGAGATTTATATTGTTATATTAGTGTTACTTAGTCAAAAAGGCAAGGTGGCATGATTGTAATTCATGAGAAACCTCATTAAACCTCTTGGCCTATAAATAGGAGGCTAATGCCTTTGTTTTAGAACTTTTGCTACATTTGTCACTTAGAGGTTTCTAGAGCTAGAGAGAGAAACTAGAGAGAGAAAGTGACATCGTGATTCAGGTTCTTGTACGTTTTCAGATTTGATTAATAGAATCACGTTTATATTACATCACGTGTGTTAGGTCGCGTTCGTGTACGGATTCCGCACGTTATACGTACGTTTCGCAATCGTTTCGGAGTCAAAACCGGTCCTACACTACCTGACTCAGTGCAAGACATCATTACTGGTAGTAACCCTGCCACACTCCGTCAGGCGATCGAGTTATCAACGACATTGACTGAGTCGCAGATTCGGAAGAATAAATTACACAGGAAGGGTGACAAGGGCAAGAAACATTCGTCTGACAAGGAAGATAGCAAGAAAGGTCAAAACAAGAATGGAAAGGATTCTGGTTCCTCAAGGGGGTCAAGGAAGCGTAAGGCTTCCCAAAATTTTGCGGTCACTGCTCAAGCTAACCAGGCAGCTCCCAACCAACCCGCACAACCTCCAGCAAAGAAGCCCTACTCAGGAAGTGCACCTTTATGCAATCGATGCAACAGTCACCATCAGCCGCAACATCAATGCTGTTTATGTACTTACTGTGGGAAGTCAGGTCATCTTGCCGATGTTTGTCGGTTTGCTCAAAATCGCGCAGTTCAGAACCCTGCTCAACAAGTTGCTCAGCCTCCTGCTCAGCAACAGGATCAAGCTGCATGACCACAATACCCACCAGGTGCTTGTTATAACTGTGGGGATCTGACCCATTACAGAAACCGGTGCCCAAGACTAGCCAACCAGAACCAGAATGCAAACCAGAATCAGGCTCAGGCTCGGGGGCGAGTCTTCAACATGAATGCTCAAGAGGCACAAGCAGACAATGAAGTGGTGAACGGTACGTTCTTTATTAATAATCAGCCTGCATCTGTTCTTTTTGATTCGGGTGCTGACAAGAGTTTTGTGTCATTGTCTTTTGAGCCAATGCTTCGCGTGTCTAGAACGAAACTAGGTAAACCTTTGACAGTAGAGGTTGGCAGTGGTGAACCCATTGTTCTTAATTCTATTCTACGCAACTGCCAGTTGAACCTTAACGACCATATTTTTCCTATTGACCTCACGCCAATGCAACTTGGAAGCTTCGATGTTATCGTGGGTATGGATTGGTTATCTAAGCATCGCGCAGAGATAGTTTGTTCTGAGAAGATTATTCGTGTGCCGCTGTCGACAGGCGAGATTCTACAGGTCCGTGGTGAGAAGCCAGCCGGTGGTCTCAGACTCATGTCTTGTTTTAAAGCTCGGAAGTATCTGCGAAAGAACTATGTGGCATTTTTGGCACATGTGGTAGCAGATAAGGGCAAAGGTAAGTCTATTCAAGATATTCCTGTCGTTCGGGATTATTCAGAGGTTTTCCCAGAAGAGTTACCTGGTCTACCCCCAGCACGCCAAGTCGAGTTCCGTATTGATCTCGTACCTGGTGCAAATCCCATTGCCAGAGCGCCATATCGTCTTGCACCGTCCGAGATGCAAGAGTTGTCTAAACAGCTGCAGGAACATTCTGACAAAGGTTTCATCCGTCCTAGCTTTTCACCTTGGGGTGCTCCCGTTCTCTTTGTAAAGAAGAAGGATGGATCTTTCGGGATGTGTATCGATTATCGTGAGCTTAACAAGCTCACCATCAAGAATCGATATCCCCTACCTCGCATTGATGATCTCTTTGATCAATTGCAAGGCGCTTCTTACTTTTCAAAGATTGATCTGCGATCTGGATATCATCAACTCCGTGTGCATGAAGAAGATATTCCCAAGAAAGCGTTCCGCACTCGTTACGGACATTATGAGTTCACAGTCATGCCTTTCGGTTTGACTAATGCTCCTGCTGTTTTCATGGACCTGATGAATAGGGTCTGCAAGCCTTACTTGGATAAGTTCATCATCGTTTTCATTGATGACATCTTGATATATTCTAAGACGCGAGCCGACCATGAGCAACATCTCCGTCTTACTTTGGAACTCCTAAAGAAAGAGCAACTTTTCGCCAAATTATCCAAGTGTGAATTCTGGCTTAAAGAGGTTCAATTCTTAGGACATATTGTCAACGAACAAGGTATTCATGTAGATCCCTCTAAGGTTAGTGCGATTAAGGATTGGGATACACCTACTACTCCTACTGAAGTTCTCAAAGATTACAGTTCTTTTCTTGGTCTAGCGGGTTATTACCGCCGCTTCATTGAGAACTTCTCAAAGATTGCAGTTCCTCTAACTACTCTAACTCAGAAGAACAAGCCATTTGATTGGGGAGTCAAACAAGAGGAAGCGTTTCTGACTTTGAAACAAAAGCTTTGCGACGCGCCTGTCCTAACATTGCCTGAGGGCAATGATGATTTCGTCGTTTATTGCGACGCATCTAAATTAGGTCTTGGCTGCGTCCTGATGCAAAGAAACAAAGTCATAGCATATGCATCAAGGCAGTTGAAGATACATGAGAAAAACTACACCACTCATGATCTTGAGTTGGGTGCAGTTGTCTTCGCTCTTAAGATCTGGAGACACTATTTGTACGGTACAAAATGTGTGGTTTTTACGGACCATAAAAGTCTTCAGCATATCTTCAATCAGAAAGAACTCAACATGAGGCAGCGACGCTGGGTGGAGCTTCTAAACGACTATGACTGCGAAATTCGCTACCATCCTAGTAAGGCGAATGTCGTAGCCGATGCATTGAGTCGTAAGGAACGTACTAAGCTTCATTGTGTTCGTGTCCAATCTGTTATTCAAGCTCAATCCGATATCTAAGCCCGTATTTCTCAGGCTCAACAATCTTGTGTTTCACAAGGTTTGATGGATAAGGAATTTCCTTATCACATAACTCCTGCTCTAGAACTGAAGGACAATGGATTATATTACTTCATGGACCGCTTGTGGGTCCCAAGCCAAGATAATCTTCGTACCTTGCTTATGGATGAGGCCCATAAGTCCCGTTATTCTATTCATCCTGACTCAGATAAGATGTATAAGGATCTTCGTATTCAGTATTGGTGGCCTGGTATGAAGAAAGACATTGCCTTATATGTATCAAAATGCCTTACTTGTCTTAAGGTTAAGGCTGAACATCAGCGTCCTTCCGGTTTATTGGAGCAACCAGAGATCCCAGTTTGGAAATGGGAAAACATTACTATGGATCTCATTACTAAACTCCCGCGCACGAAAGAAAGGTCATGATGCCATCTGGGTAGTTGTTGATCATCTTACTAAATCAGCGCATTTCTTGCCAATCCGTGAGGATTTTTCGGCTGACAAACTTGCTCAAATCTACGTGGATGAAATTGTAGCTCGACATGGTGTTCATTTGAACATCATTTCTGACAGAGATGCTCGTTTCACCTCTCATTTTTGGAGAACCATGCAATCTGCCATGGGGTCCCAACTTAATTTGAGCACAGCTTATCATCCACAAATGGATGGTCAGTCTGAAAGAACAATCCAGACACTGGAGGATATGCTTAGAGCTTGTGTGATCGATTTTGGTGGTAGTTGGGATTCACATCTTCCATTGATTGAATTCTCCTACAACAACAGTTATCACTCCAGCATCAACATGGCTCCTTTCGAGGCTCTCTATGGTCGAAAATGTCGTTCACCAGTCTGCTGGAATGAGATCGGCGAGGCTCAACTTACTGGACCTGCCCTCATTTTAGAGACAACAGATAAGGTTAAGAAAGTTCGTGATAACCTTCAGACAGCTAGAAGCCGTCAAAAGAGTTACGCGGACCTAAAACGCAAGCCCTTGGATCTTCAAGTCGGCGATCGTGTATTACTTAAGGTCTCACCTTGGAAAGGTGTGATCAGATTCGGAAAGAAAGGAAAACTTGCACCTAGATACGTTGGACCATTCAAGATCGTCGAAAGAATCGGTAAGGTAGCCTACAGACTTGAGTTACCTACTGAACTTGGAAATGTTCATCCAACCTTTCACGTGTCCAATCTCAAGAGGTGTTTAGTTGATGAGAACCTCCACATACCGCTTGACGAAATTCGTGTTGATAAAACACTGAAATTTGTTGAGAAACCGGTGGAAATCATGAAACGTGAAGTCAAGTGGCTTAAACGCAAGCGCATTCCTTTGGTCAAGGTTCGCTGGGAATCTAAACGTGGACCCGAGTTTACTTGGGAACGCGAAGATCAAATGAAGGCAAAAATATCCGCATCTTTTTCCACGAGTTTCCTCTAAATAAATTTCGGGACGAAATTTCCACAAGTAGGGGAGACTGTAACATTTGTGCTCGAAATCATTATGAACAGTTCAATTATCAATAAAAAAATGTTATTTGATCCCAATATTTGTTTGGTTGTGGTTTACATTTTTCATGTTTTGACTTTTGTTCAATTTCAAACTCTACATCGCTTTCTGGAGAATCATACGCAAACTAGTGCGTAAACGTACTCAGTTTAATGCGACAAATACTCCGGAACATCAACATATACTCAACATACCTTAAATAACCTTTACATAACTTAGGAATAAGTTTTAAAGGCTTTGGTATGGCAAAAACAAGTTAATTCGCTTACAGGGACTAAACTTGACAAACTGCGAAAGTATGCCAATTTGAACTGTAACAAACATTATGGAACATGTCCATAAGTTAAACATACCATAAATATCCTTTACATAGCTTAGAAATAGGCTTTGAGGGGTTTGGTATGCTAAAACAAACTTTTGGATCATTCAGGGGCTAAAAGTGTCAAAAAGTGCACAAGTTTGCACTTTCACGCATAACTTACGTTCTGAATACATCCAGACATCCAAAAATTTATGTAAGCATCCTTATATTATGCCTTAGTGTTTGGCATGAGAAAAATCCATTCGTCGCGCAATTTGGATCATTTTTCGCGCTTATGCGCATTCCGTCGTAATTAAGCGAACATCGCAACCGTACGGCCAAACGAACCGACATCCGGGATATTTCCAAGCATATTTCATGTTCCCTATGTCTTAACATCATTGTGGAGCTTTAAATTGGGTTTGACGGGTGTTAGAAGTGCCGTTACGCAACGAAACATGTGCAGGGACCATTTCTGCAAATTCTGCAGAAATAAGGGCAAGGCGTGACGCGACGGATCTAGGCGTCACGCGAGGCCCCTTCTGGACCAGATTCAATGTTTAAACAGCTTGTAACAGCCCTTCAATTCTCCAAAGGCCAATGCCACAACTTTGCGACAAGTGTACGGATTAGGTCGTGGCACGATATTCAAGAAACGATCCTAACGGTCTTGCTTTTCCTATAAATACCCCCCCCCCATTTTGGTTAAAACTCACAAAAATCTGATCTAAAGCTCTAAGTTGAGGTCTTTGCTCTCATACCTGAGCTCCTGGATTGAGATTAGCTTTCGGGGACCCTTCGTAAGTGTTCTTTCGTTCTTTTAATCGCTTTCTAGTGCTAAAGTCAAACTTTGTTTGACTTTCTGCGTTGACCAGCCTATGGTCAACACGAAGTTCATTGGAACTTCATAACGTGAGCGTGATCACGATGGTTATAGTCCATGGCAACTATACCTACTGATTTCCACGTAATCTAGGCTCAGTGACGAGTCGTAGTTTCGGCCAAAATGCGCATTCTTGCGTATTTTGTAACCAAACTACTCGTGAGCATTAAAGCCGTTTGTTTTGATGCCAAACCTGTTTTCTATACTTAGGTAAGCATGTTCTAACATGCTTAGCTCGTCACTTTTAGTATAGTGCTTTTATAGGGTCGTAAGGTAAGCGATCTAAACCATCACTTATAGTTTCGAACCCGACCCATTTGGTCGATCATTAGGATCCGACCAAACACATTAGGTGACCATAGCTGTAACCTTCCGAAGTTATACCTTGTGGTCACGATGTTAGGCGTTCCAAACGCGTTATACGCGAACGACGCGTTAAGGTAGCATAAGCTACCTAAACGGGTCGTAATGGGTCGCAAGCACTTAGGTTAGGTTTCATTTTAGTATGTAGGCTTTGTTAAACCATATTACACGAGTCTCCATACTCGTTTGGTTTACGAACCCGCATACTATCCGATCCTCCGATTTAGATCCGGTATATTAACGTAGTTACCTATATTAGGTGCCGTTTGATATCCTTGATCTCTAGCATTATTTCGTTGTTGTACAAGAACTTCAAAGCAATCTCAGGTGAGTACATTGAACCCCACTTTTACTGTTTTCCAAACTGTTTTGGGGTGAAACACATGTGCCTACTTGTAACTTTCATGCTTTCCATGTTTTCACATCATATACCTGCTATGTTCGTTAGTACATTATAGTACATGATTTCATTACATTTCATGCTATGTATGCCCATTGTGTGCGTACTTAGTACATTGTTTTACATTACATTTCATGCTATGTATGCCCATTGTGTGCGTACTTAGTACATTGTTTTACATTACACTTCATGCTATGTATGCCCATTGCGTGCGTACTTAGTACATTGTTTTACATTACATTTCTGCTATGTATGTTGAGTAAGCATGCTAGTACATTGATTCACATGACTTTTATGCTATGTATGCCCATTGTGTGCGTACTTAGTACAATTATTCATCACATGCCTACATTTTGGTATGACATTTGGTTTGTTTAACATGGAACAATACATTCATTAACATTGATCACGCCATTCGTTAGTAGGTAGTGGTACCATAGGAATTGACAACTCCCGTTCCGGACATCCTAGGTTGGTTTGGATGGAAGGAATGATCGAATTCGATATACATAACTTAGATAAACCATTAATTTGTTTAAGGGTTTATCGCCACAGTCTCAAGGCTTGGATGTATGCATATTTCACAATACCGCATAAATGTTGTAGGATCGATCTCCGACCTAAACGAGTCGTTCGGAAGAGCTCAACTCCGTTTCAGAGGCGGAAACAAAGAAACGGATGCGTACACAGCTTGATTCACACTCTAAACCTCTTGTATATTGATTTAACACTGTTTATGCTTACAAGGAAAACCGGCAATACCTCGGTACCAAATTCTGAACTACTGTTTCAAATGAATTGACAACATGCCTATTTATACTAAATCTAGTTCGCTCCAATGACAGTCATAAAAGCGGTCCAGACAAAACCGTAAGAGCGATCCACGCATGTCCTTAAAAGCGGTTCACCCTGTTTATATAAGCGATCCCCATGTTGCCATGTAAGCGGTCTGACATGCTCCTAAAAAGCGACTCCAACATGTTAATCATTCAAGATATTTTTATCTTTAGTTGATCTCTTATATCATTGGCTTGTTGTTTGGTAAACTCTAATTGGACCCTCCTTTGGTCCAATGAAATGATCGGCCACCATTTGACTTTCAAATCTTATATACATTTGTCGTTTGTTGCTTTGATGTTGTTTCAATATGTATAAAGCATGAGATGACATGTGATGACATCACATGTGATGTCATCAAGATGATGTCACATGTGATGTCATGTCTGACCGGATCTGCAACGAGAACGATACTCGACATTAGACGTAGTCGACAGATGACTGCACCAACAGACTCCCCCTCAGATGTTGACGAGTCTAAAGTGTCGAGTCTTCAACGACTTCAGTCTTTAACAGTGCAAGCATCCTCAACTCTTACTCTTCTCTTCTCATTATCATCAACCGACTTTCCATGATCAATTTCTACTCTGATGTCTTCAGACTCCCCCTTTCGATATGCTGGGATCGCAGTCTGGCTTGTTGAAATCACAAAGACTTCAGGTATCGGAACCTGGTCTTCAAAACCTGCACATCCTTTACCCAAAAATAAATCTCCCGATGACAATATGAAAATATCTAATGAATCATTCGCAGACAGAATACAATCACAAAATGATTTTACAAATTCAAGAACCACTTGGAGATATATATATCATTTTTGTTCTCAAAAACCAACACACTCTCCCAAACCATTTGTTAATCATGTTTAGCACTCGGAATTTTGAACATCAACTTTTCAATATCAGTTGTCGAAAATCTTTTTGATTTTTTATGCTAAAACACGCTGAAAATCTTTTTGGATTTTTGACACAAGAGAATTAAAATGCAGTAAAGAAAATATTTACAAACATTATTTTTGTGAGTTTGTGTAAGAGGATCATATCAGTTAATGAGACAAATCACCAACACCGTTAAGCTTCATTTCATTTTAAGTTCTAAACAATTTACCTAGATTGTCAGTATACTGGTCCACTTAAATTTTCACACAAAGTTCAACCGATCCGAGATACGATATTAATGTCTTAGAAACTAAAACTTATCCGTGTGTCCCACTACTTGAATATACTCCCGTATCCAGATCCCAATATTCAGTCTTACAGGTGAGTATACCACAGCTGATATCTGTAAGGGGTTAGGTGCGAAACCGTGAGAGCTCAGGTCAGAACTTCCGTTCAGCAGAGAGATGACGGCTCGACTTTTGGTGGGTCCCCTTTAGAGGATCTTTTTTACAACAGCAATGACTATCAATTTTATTGTTTCATCGATTTGCTGAGGGCGGCGCTTTTTCAAGCATTTGCAGAAAGTATTATCCGGGGACTAGGTCAGTACTTCCATACAGCAGAAGTCCCGGGATAATACCCCAGATATCACTGAGCATAAAGACCTAGTATCTCAGAATAAGGGACCTTTCAAACAAGATTTCAGGGGTTACCTATATATCCAAGTTTGTGTTAACCCACCGAACAAGCAAGTTTGAAATTAGGTTTATATCTCGTTTCAATTTACTAAATGTGCGAAAATCTACTGACACATCCGCAGTAAGATCGTTTATCACATTTAAACTTTCCAATACTTTAGCATGTTGTGATAGTCTGCTGATGTACTATCATTTCCTCTTTTTCACAACAAACTCATTTTTGAATTTTATCATGTTTTTGTCTTTTTCAAATTTTCTAATGTTTTTGGATTTTCTGAAAATTTCTACTCCCCCTAAAATGCAAACACATTAACGAAAATTGAAAACAAACTGTACAGAAACATGACAACCGATATCAAATCGCATCAGTTCGCCATTCACTTTGGCATAAACAATCAGAACTCCCCCTATCAACAAACTATTTTCTCATTTAGATTTCAAAACACTTAAGTTTGTTTTAATCAAAATGATTTTTCCGGAAAATAAGTTTGGTTGATTTTACCACTTGTAGGTATATCAATACTAAGTTCGGGGATGTGGTTCATCATCTTGTCTATCTTTTACCCATATGTAGTAAATCAAGTACAACTTAATGTCCCTGATTTACCATTTGCAATCAAGCAATCTCTAAACCAATTGTAAAAATAACCACTTGTAGGAATGTTACGTCTACATCACCATTTTACCAATCAGGATGCCGATTTCTGCTTCGCACTTACCAACCTGGAAGCTCCGGCGTAGTCCTCTTACCTGTAAAATTTTAACAATTTCAAACATTTTCAAATCATCCTAATTAACCATGAAAGATGCCGATTCCTGATCCACGATTACCAACTTGGGATCTCCGGCAAGTCAGGTTTTTCATTTAAACAGATTCACCCAAGCCTGACTGTCCTTGGGTGATTTCGAATTCTTGTTCAACAATGGTGGAAAATTTGCATCATCCATTGCTAAACCTGAATTCTCCTTTTTTACCTCAACCAACGGCTCCTCTGGTTTTACCATACCAGAATCATTGCCTGAATGTGGCTTGTCTGACTTTGACCTGTCAGATTCATCGCCGACACGTGGCTCCTTTGTTTCCGAAGAAACAGATTCATCGCCAGGAAGTAAAAACTTCACTTTCTTCTTTTTCTTCTCCTCTTTTGTCCCCAGATTTGTATCTGATGAATTCTTTTTGCTTGTCTTTACAGCGGAGGTAGTAGATTCATCAGAACTTTTATTCTTTCCAACGGATGAACCCGAGGACAAAATCTTCTCGAGATACTCTCTCGCCTTCTTCCTTTTCTTCCTCAGTCTGTCTTTCTGCCCCTGTGAAAGCTTGACTTTCTTTTCTTGCTTTGACTTATCTTGAACTTTAGGTTTCAGAACCTTCTGTTCCTGGGGCTTGACTTTGACTGGAATTTTTGCCAATTTCTGAGACTTAGCCCTCAATCTTTCACTTGATCTCCTCGGGCAATCTCTGGCAATGTGACCTTTGATATTGCAATTAAAGCACCTTCTGGTCTCATACCTCCAATACTGGCAGTTAACAGCAATATGCCCCTGATAGCCGCAGCTGTAGCATACCCTGTTATCGTACCTATCACCATCTTCACACCAAACGCTCAAATCATAGCATTGTCTGGCTTGGTGATATTCCTTCCTCAAGTTTGCTGGATTTGGCTTTGACGCACTGTGGTCCAACCTGCACCACTTATTACCCACAAATTTAGAATTTTCATTTTTTAATTTTTGTAATTTTTTCTTTTGATTGGATGATCGACCCGATGAACTTTTATTATCTTTTTGTTTCTGTTCCACTTTCTTCTTCAAAGGTTTCTGTTTAGAACATTCACCTTTTTCAGTCGATTGTAGAACAGTTTTCTGAAATTTTTCTTTTAAATTTAAAAACAATTTTTGTTTTTCTTTTTTGATATTTTCATCATCAGGTGTTTCATCACAATCTTCAACTTTGACAGAGTCAAAGTTTGTGACATCGTCACTTATTGGAACAGAGTTGATTGGTTTTGGACAAGGAATATTCAACTTGTCAGATGAAGTCACAAAACCGATCAACTTCTTTTCAAGTTCTTCGATCTTGACTCTTGAATTCTCAGCTTCACTTTCAAGCCGATAGATTTTTTCAAGATGAGACTTGATAGATTTTTCATTCTCATTTTTCAAATTTTCAAGAACAGATTTTTCATTTTCCAAAACATTTATCTGTTCTTGAAGTTTCACTTCATTAGCTTTTAGATTTTTGTTCTCCAATTTTATCCAGAAATCTTCATTTTCTGATGATTTCTGTTTGTTTTCAAAAACTTTTATATTTTCTTTCAACTTCCTGTTTTCAAATGTCAAACTGTTCAAACCAACCAACAGTTTGTCATTTTCAACTTTCAACTTTTCACAATGTTCCTTCAGAATACGAATCTGTTTATCATCAGTCTGTTTCTCATTTCTCAACTTCTTGATCTCCAATGCCGAACTTTCCGCATCTTTGACAAGTTTGTCATTGTCGGTCTTCAAGTTGTCACATTTGAAACACACTGAGGCAGAACTTGAAGAGTCATTCTTCACAGATTCTTTTTCTGTTTTCTGTCCTTCAGCTTTCTTTAACTCAGCAAATCTTTTGTCTTTCTCATGGATATCCAACTCATGCTTTTCAATTTCCTGAATAAACTGTGCCAGATTCATAACTTGAGACTTCCTCATTTGTTTTACAATCAACAGATAAGTTCCCCACTTCTGTTGGGGTAAAGCCTCAGCTAGCTTATCAATCCACTCATCATCCTCTTTCTTAATATTCAGTTTATCCATTTTCAATACCAGATGACAATATCGATCAATTGTCTGCGTTGTTGTTTCATCTTCAAAAGCCACAAACGTATCAAATAATTTCTTCAATAACGCAGCTGAAACTGTATCATCCGGTGTAGCAAGAGCATTGTAAAAGTTCTCTTCCATGTTTCAAAAATCAGATGAAATTCCTCGGACAAAATTTTAAGTTGTTCAACAAATCTGACCAAATATCACATGGGCTTGATGATGGGCTTGATAACAGTGCAATGTGATTGGGCAAATGAATGGGCAGCCAAAAGGTAGTGGGCGGCAAATATGATCTGATAGGGCTTTACAAGATTAATTGGACGATGTTTTTTTTTTTTTTATATAAATGGGCGGCTCCTTTACTGGCTGCAACTTGGACCAATTATATTCAAGGGGGCGGTGCTTTTAATTTTCAAAAATCGATTGGGTCTCTAAGGTTAAAGGGCAGTGTAAGTGAGCGGCTATATTATGTTTTCTTTAAAAAAAAAACGATTTGCCAATGAAACCAAATGATGGCAATCACATGTCCTGACAAACTATTAAATGCATTTTTGATTTGTCCAATATATCTTTTACTTCACATGCATATGAACTGACATCATCACACATGAGTAGCCGGCAACTTTTACTTCACAAAATTTTTTTTTAAACTTTAGCCGACAACCGATTTAATTCACATGCACAATCTGATTTCAAACGTTCACTCTATTGTCTCAAAAAGCGAGTCATATGAAGTTCTCAAAAGCGGGCCACGACTGTTATGATGATGCCGTATGAGCGGTCCAGAAATGTCACAAAGAGCGGTTCAGATGTATTTTCGAGCGGTCCTGAATGATGACATCAGCAAAACACGAACTATTTTCGAACAAAATTTCAATTTTAATCAATTTTAAGCCGATTTTAGATCTGAAAATCTCAAAGTTTAGTTAAAACATGATTACGCACACAATATGTAAATTTGAAGCGATTTCGACCGTAAAAAGTTGCGTTTTTTCGAAACAGAATGGTGTAGAAGCAGAAAAAGTGATGAAAACGAGCTGTATATGCGAGATCTCCTCCTCCTTGGCTCTGATACCAATTGTAGGATCGATCTCCGACCTAAACGAGTCGTTCGGAAGAGCTCAACTCCGTTTCAGAGGCGGAAACAAAGAAACGGATGCGTACACAGCTTGATTCACACTCTAAACCTCTTGTATATTGATTTAACACTGTTTATGCTTACAAGGAAAACCGGCAATACCTCGGTACCAAATTCTGAACTACTGTTTCAAATGAATTGACAACATGCCTATTTATACTAAATCTAGTTCGCTCCAATGACAGTCATAAAAGCGGTCCAGACAAAACCGTAAGAGCGATCCACGCATGTCCTTAAAAGCGGTTCACCCTGTTTATATAAGCGATCCCCATGTTGCCATGTAAGCGGTCTGACATGCTCCTAAAAAGCGACTCCAACATGTTAATCATTCAAGATATTTTTATCTTTAGTTGATCTCTTATATCATTGGCTTGTTGTTTGGTAAACTCTAATTGGACCCTCCTTTGGTCCAATGAAATGATCGGCCACCATTTGACTTTCAAATCTTATATACATTTGTCGTTTGTTGCTTTGATGTTGTTTCAATATGTATAAAGCATGAGATGACATGTGATGACATCACATGTGATGTCATCAAGATGATGTCACATGTGATGTCATGTCTGACCGGATCTGCAACGAGAACGATACTCGACATTAGACGTAGTCGACAGATGACTGCACCAACAAATGTTTGTATCAGTATAGCATGCATTTGTTCCACAAAACATAACGTTGATTTAAACCATGTTTTACTTCAATACCTTGTTTTTGTGCATTTTACATATGGTTAGGTTGATACATTTCGCATACCATACATGATATATTTTGGGTACACATTACATGATCTACATTAAACATAAACATTTTGACATTGATATACATATTTGGTGGTTTACATTGAACATGGACTCTTCGATGTGGTTTACACAATAACACTTGACAATTGATTTATACATGAACATCTTACATGGTGGTTGGTTTGGGTAAATGGTTTGAGTAACGTGGCGTATGTAATATGATGCAAACATGGTGGATATGCCGCTGGTACTTCCTATATATAAATGTTTGTATAATATTACATATCGTAGCGTTATCTAAATCATTTCTGTTTAGACATATTTCGTTTTACACAAATAACATCTTCTTCACAAGACATTATTTTTACAAACAACTTATCTTATACAAATTCATTTTACTAGGTTATACATTTAACCTTACACTTTATTTATACGTATCATCTGAACTTATCATTTTTCATGCGATTTACAAAACAAAACAAATTACAAGGTTCATGACTGACTGTTGTTAAACATTTCTTTAAACTCAAGTCATGAATCCCATTTTCACAAAACCTATGTATCTCACAGGCATTTTTATGCTGACGTACCTACTTTCACATGTGTTTTCAGGAGCTGTTCCATAGGGTGATGATCATGACACTAGGGCGGACCTGTGCCTTAGAGACTAAAAAATGAAGATAGACTAGTTTAATTATGTCACGAACTCTTTGTTTTCCTGTTTAAGACAATGTATTACGCTTGTTAAATAAATAAAATGTAACTTTGGTTTCCATGGTTATGAAACAATTAATTCTGTCCCAACACTCCCCGACGTTTCCGCCGCGGTTGCATGTTATACGCGGCCGTGGTGTGACAATCATGTCCGACTTTATCAAGGACATAGGGTCCGACGTTTATGAAGTGTGAAGGGTCCGAATTTTGTGTGGTGTAAAGGGTCCGAACTTGTGTAGTATATGATGGTCCGGACTTCTTGTGACACATGAAGGTCCGACTTTATGATGATAAGGTCCGAGTGTCTTTTATGCTTGTGATATAGTCTGAGTTTTAGTGTATGCGCATAGGTCCGAGATTTAATGTATGCGTACATGGTCCGAACTTTGCAAAGTGATGTGTAGTCTGAGCTTTGTGATGCTTGAAAAGTCTGAGTTTACTTATAATGCTAAGTATGAACACTTGCATGTTCCTGTATGATATGATACTGCATGTTACTGTATGTTACGATACTGCATGTTACTGTATGATACGATACTGCATGTTACTGTATGATATGATATTGTATGTTACTGTTTGAACACCGAGGAGTTGTAAGCCCTAATTGAACGTAAAACACTCACATCGAGTTTATGTGCAATGTACCTTAGGTCGTGAGTAACGGACCTAATCATTTATTAACACTAGAAGCAATAACATACCGAGCAAACGAAGGTGAGTTCACACTCTTTACCAAGGCATGGGATTCCCGGGGATTGGGAATGGGTTGAATGATGGAATTGAACAATTTTTCGTACTTACACGGTTACTAGACTATCTACCATGGTCCTCGGGTTAAGCAGGACACTTACGTAAAACCTACGTAAACAAGTACTTACTACTGTCTTCCGGAGTCAGGAAGGACACTTACGTAATAACTACGTAAACTCACACATACTACTGTCTTCCGGAGTCAGGAAGGACACTTACGTAAAACCTACGTAAACCCCACGCGTACCACTGTCCTCGGGTAAAGAAGGACACTTACGTAAAATCTACGTAAAGCTTGTACGTACTGCTGTTCTCGGGTTATCAAGAACACTTATGGTTACGAATAGTCTAGTGTATATGCAAACATGGGAAGCCCCCACTAATGGAACATACTATCGGCCTAGTAGAGCCACATGTTACAAAACCAACTTACTATTACGAACTTACTTACTGTGAACTCGCTCAACTAGTTGTTGACTCTCTGTTACATGCCTTGCAAGTCGTTAGGTATACATGAAGCTTGCATGGGGAGGCGCGGTCGTTGTGGACAAGGATCGTGAATGCTTGATTAAACATTATAACATTTCATACTTTATTTATGTTGGACTTTTACAATTATGCTTCCGCTAAACTTTGTTATTATACTTATGTTTTGGAACACCTTTCAAATGGATTTGGTTTGGTTTAATTACAATTACATTGTTTTATATGATTGGTGGCTTGATTCTGGTCAGTCACGCTCCCAAGCGGTGATACTCCGCAGGTGGATTTTTGGGGTGTGACAGCTTACACTGTGATATATTTCAGAGAGCGTTCAGACTGATAAAGACTGAAGACGTTGAAGACTCGACACTTAAGACTCGTCTGTCACACCCCCAAAATCCACCTGCGGATAACACCCGCTTCGAGGGCGTGACTGACCAGGATCCAGCCACCAATTATACTGAGCATTTAATTAATAGTAGAAATATTTAAAATCCGAAGTAATTAACAACATTAGAGTTTAGATTCGGTAATTAGTTTAACAAAACAGCGGAAGCATAAACCAAAATAGTTTTAAAGACAGTTCATTGATCAAAACAGTTATCCCAACACACGGGTTTGACGAACACTACACTTCCCCAAGTAGCAGCTCCTGAATCATTGGTTACCTGCAAAGCATGCAGTAAGGAGTCAACAATAATGCTGAGTGAGTTCACTAGTTGTCCAGTTTTAATTACCAAAAACTTTGTTTCACCGGTTAATTTATCCGTTTATACATGCCCTGGGGAGCTACCCCAAAAGTTAGCGACTAAACTGTTTTTCCAATACCGAACACTAGGTAACCGTTGCGTATCCGCAGGATGCCCCGATGTCAATGTTCTATCATCATTGACGGATTTCTGAGTCTATTAGTTCACGCCCGTCCCAAACCAGGGCACGGTGTGAGGCTGGTAAACACCTAAATAGCGCTATCAACTAATAACCCGCTCGCCTAACCCGGCGACTAATCGGTATTTGTAGTAGGGACTTGAGTGATAGAGTTTCGTTTAGTGCCGTTAGTTGCAATCCGTATAAACAGTAATTAACCAAAAGGTTTCCCAATACCCGGGAAGGAAAAGTAAGTTGTGTTCCCAATAACCAGGGAAAGTATGTAAATGGTATCCCCTTTTACCAGGGGATAGGATTGTCCAAAAGGTTTCCCAATACCAGGGAAGGAAAAGTAAGTTTTGTTCCCAATAACCAGGGAAAGTATGTAAATGGTATCCCCTTTTACCAGGGGATAGGGTTGTTAGTCTCGTGTCCCAAACCACCGGGACGCATGCTTTTAAGTTGTGAACTCACCTTGGGTTGCTCGGTAGGTTTAGGTTACTCGGTCAAACACGCTGGTCACCATGTCCTAACATGGTTACCGGTATAGGTCAGATACAAGTATTCACGTAAAACACATACTGGCACGTAACATGCATACAAGTAAACAGTCATGGGGTTATTGGGCCGGCCTAAACAATTAAGCAGTCAACAGTAACACATAACCCAGTCAACAGATAGCCCATAACACATAATGGCCCAATAACCAAAGTGGACAGCCCACTCGCAACCAGCTGGTCTCGAGTCGCAACCAGGTGGTTTCGGCTTGTCACGTTATGGTTGCGAGTCGTAACCGTGTGGTCTCGAGTCATCATGCTGTGGTTGCGAGTCGCAACCGTCGTAGTCTCGAGTCGCAATCGTGAGGTTTCGAGTTGTCATGCTATGGTTGCGAGTCGCAACTACGTGGTCTCGAGTTGTCTTGCCTTGGTTGCGAGTCGCAACGGTGTGGTTGCGAGTCGTAAGCTGTCCCTTTCACGTACACGTGATGATGCAGATCTAACAGTCCAATATGTACTATGCAATCAGACCCAGATTAGGAAACAGCCAATAAGGTTCCACTAACATTTTTCCTAAACTGACCAGCAATGAAAATAGATCAAACTTTGCCATTTTTACATCTTCAAGTCATATTCAAACAAGTTCATCTTATGTTCATCATTTTCTAGGGTTTTCATATCAACATAATCATATATTTATGAACCAAAATCACATGTTTTAGCAAGATCAACATGCAAAACATACATTATATATCCGAATCTTAAGTTTAACATCATTATTTGCAAGGAATAAAGAAGCATAGTATGGTTAGTCATAATCATTCTTGAACTACCATTTGTTAGTCATTTAAACATGTTATCAAGCTTTGTTCACAAGGGTTTTCACATATAGTCAAGTTCCACAAATCATCCTAAAAATTATACAAAAACTACTACCCAAGCATTTCTAGTTCATATAACAAACATAAATCTCATGCACATAGTAACAACACTAACCGGTTGTGAAGAAGGAGGATGAGCCGAAAGAAAGGAAGAAAATGAGAGAAGGTGAAGTGTCCGAGTTAGTGGTCTTGACCGAGTCCTTGTCCGGGATCCTTGCTTGAACCGAAAATTGAAAGGGATTGGGGTGTGTTGTTGAGGGTTTCTAGTTGAGAGAAAAATAGTAGAAGTGTGTTTGTGTGTTGTGTATGAAATGAGGGAAAGTGGGGAAAGATGGGGTATATATACCAAGGGATGTTTCGGGTTGGGCTTGGGGTTTCGGCCCAAACCGGTTACGGCCCAAAGGCCCACTCGCAACCGCCCGGTTGCGAGTCATGGTCACAAATCACTCGAGACCTCATGGTCTCGAGTCGGGTTCCTTGTTCTCGGGTTGGGTTTTCGGCTCACATATAACACATACATATATACATACCAATGCACACATAACAAAGCACATATCACATAAAGATTCACGTTATCATTAAGTTTAGTCAGTCACTAGTCACATAATGTACAAACAAGTTACATCACGACACAACGAAAAGTTCTAGTTTTCGGGTTGTCACATCATCCCCAAGTTGAAAGAAATTTCGTCCCGAAATTTGATGGCACTCACTGAGGAAGCTAGTCAAGTTATAAGGTTTTCCCGGTTATCCTGGGGTGTCACATCCACCCCCCGTTGATCTGGAATTTCGTCCCGAAATTCCGTAGCTTCAGCCTCAGTAGCGTTTGTACTGTTCTCAAACAGTTGGGGATATTTTTGTTTCATCCGATTCTTCGCGCTCCCAGGTGAACTCTGGGCCGCGACGTGAGTTCCAACGAACTCGAACAAGAGGTATTCTAGTGCTCTTGAGGACCTTAACATCCCGGTCCGTGATTTCGACAGGTTCTTCGACGAATTTCAACTGTTCGTCGATCGTGAGTTCCTTCAGAGGAACTACGTGCGTCTCATCTGACAGACACTTCTTCAGATCCGACACATGGAAAACGTTGTGAACTGCACCGAGTTCTGCTGGTAAGTTCAGTCTGTAGGCCACCTTGCCTATTTTCTCAAAGATTTCGAAAGGTCCAACGTACCGTGGGTTGAGTTTGCCTCGTTTACCAAAACGAACCACACCCTTCCAGGGTGAAACTTTGAGTAATACCCGCTCCCCAACCTGGAGCTCAAGTGGTTTCCTGCCCTTATCGGCGTAAGCCTTCTGACGGTCACGAGCGGCCGCCATGCGTTGTCGTATTTGAGCAATCCGCTCAGTAGTGTCTACCACATGTTCTGGACCAGTGATTTGACTATCCCCCACCTCTGCCCAACAAAGAGGTGACCGGCATTTACGTCCGTACAATGCCTCAAACGGAGCAGCTTTAATGCTGGTGTGGTAGCTGTTATTATACGAGAATTCCACGAGTGGCAGATGCCTTTCCCGGCTGTTGCCAAAGTCGTTTACACAAGCGCGAAGCATGTCTTCTAATGTTTGAATAGCGCGTTCGGATTGCCTGTCCGTCTGTGGGTGATATGCTGTGCTCATAACTAAACGTGAGCCAAAAGACTTGTGCATTGCTTGTCACAGTTCCGAAGTAAAACGTGCATCTCGATCAGAGATGATAGAGGTGGGCACCCCGTGCCTCGAAACCACTTCCTTGAGGTATATCTTCGCCAGAGTGGAGAATTCATCTGTTGTCTTCGATTGCCAAGAAGTGTGCGGATTTCGTGAGTCGATCCACGATCACCCAGATAGTGTCGTTTCCGCGCTGTGATCTTGGTAGGCCAGTAACGAAATCCATGGAAATTTACTCCCATTTCCATTGTGGTATCTCTGGTTGTTGGAGTAGGCCTGAGGGTTTCTGATATTCCGTCTTGACTCGCGCACAAGTCAAACACTTGCTGACGTAAGTTGCTATGTGGGCCTTCATGCTAGGCCACCAATACGTAGTCTTAATATCGTGGTACATCTTGTCCGAACCAGGGTGTACTGAGTAGCGAGATTTGTGCGCTTCATTCATCGCAAGTTCTCGTAAGTCGCCATAGAGTGGGACCCAAATGCGTCCTGTTACATAATAAGCACCGTCTTCCTTCTGTTCTAAGTGTTGCCTTGACCCGCGTAGGGCTTCAGCTCTAACGTTCTCTGGTTTCAGTGCTTCCATCTGAGCAGCTCGTATTTGCGAAGGTAGACTAGAATGGATCGTGAGTTGTAAAGCTCTTACGCGCTTAGGCGTAGTGTCCTTCCGACTGAGGTCGTCTGCCACTACATTGGCCTTGCCCGGGTGATACCTGGCACTCGTAATCATTCAGCAGTCCGACCCATCGTCGCTGTCGCATATTTAGTTCCTTCTGCTTGAATATGTGTTCTAAACTTCCGTGGTCGGTGTAGATGGCGTACTTGGTTCCGTATAGGTAATGCCGTCATAACTTAAGTGCGAAGATCACTGCTCCCAGTTCCAAATCAAGCGTTGTGTAGTTCCTTTCGTGCGTCCTAAGTTGTCGAGAGGCGTAAGCAATAACCTTCTCGCGTTGCATCCGTGTGTAACTGGGATCCTGATTCGAAGCATCATGGTATACCGCTAGATCACCCGTACCCTAGGGTGAAGACGATGCTCAGTGCATTGCAAAGTTGGGATTCGAAAGCTGAAAAGACGTCCTCCTGTCTTGGTCTTTCACGAACGCAACACCCTGATGTGCCAACGAGACTTAAGCTGTGCGACCTTCGAAAATCTTGTGATTAAGCTGCGATAGTATCTAGTGGGACCAAGAAACTCTTGTATCCTCGAAGGGATCTTTGATGTTGATCAGTTCCTAACAAAATGGATCTTAGCGAGATCCATGTGTATTCCCACTTCGTTGTTTGATAAAAAGAAAACGTGTACTTCCCGAATCCTGAAGTCATACTTAGGTAGACTTTGCACGTAGACGCTCCTCCCCTAGAAGCTCTACAATGGAATACAAGTGTTGTTCAAGGTGCCCCTTTCTCCTAGAAGTGATTCAAAACGTACTAGATAAACACAGTTGCAGTGTGATCCATAAAGCAGCTGGTGGGTTGTTCACCCCAAAAGGTCATGGAATGATTCATCCGGTGTTTCCTGGAAATGGCCTTATTGCGTTCGCTATGCCGTTTTAGGAACATCCTCCATTTGGACTTCCATCTGATGTTAGTTCGTTCGCTACTCAATCTTCACATAGGAGCATGACCCATGTAACTGGTCAACAGGTTGCCAATACGGGATCGAGACAAACGGTTATGGGCTGTCACCTTGATGAGTTCTTAATAGTCAGTATACACACGAAAAGGCCCATCTTCCCTAGGATAAGTGGGGCTCCCCCAAAGCGAAGAACTAGACCCTACAAAACTCCTGTCCAACGGTTCCTATAGTTGCTTTGATAGATCTTGCGACCTTCCTGGCGCAAAATGGTAAAGGTACAAGTAATCAGGGCTGCCTCAGACGTGAGATCAAACTGAGATTCCGCTTAACAAATTTTCGGAAGAAAAACTGAATGTTCCTCGGATAGCATGCCGAGAGAAACAACGAACAACTGGTGGATCCTCGATCCACTTTTCCTTAGCCTTAACATCCGTAGCGGTTGCTAACACAGCGGAGTAATCTCTCTGTAGACACTTCTGGCCTCCACAGCTGAGATGGCGCTAACTATTGAACTACTCTGATGCTTTAGAACAATTGCCGATTCTCCACACAAAGTTTTCTCCTCACCGGGTATATTCGCGCGATTCCTGGGTAACCAATTCACACTAACTACTGCGTTGAAACCATCGAGTGTGGTAGAAGGAAGGTCGACATCGGACACTCGTCCCACAAGGTCGTGTTTACATCCTAACGAACTTTTGAGATTCTATTGACTTGCCATCAGTCGATTCCACATCTGGTTCGGTTTCAGGAAGTATCAGGGTTAAGCAGAATAGAGATGAAGCAAACAACTACCCATACAAGCTACCATGTTGCTACTATGCCTGGCGTCGCCTGCGCCAATCCTAAATGCCCTTCCACGAGCATCATTTCTAATGTTGTTGTTACGGTTGCGAGGACTCCCATTACTATCATCATTCCCCTGGTTGTTGACCTTGATGTTGTCGCGACTGTTGTTTCTGATGTCGTTGCTTGAAATGGTGCGCTACGATCCTTCACTGACAAGTCCATCTTGTCGCGTTTCCGTGCCGCGTCCCAAGGTGTACTTATTGAGCTGGCCGTTACGCATTTCCGCACCATTGTCGATTGTCATCGCTTATGGCCCGACTGATTCGTAAGAGCTGGCTCCTATGAGCCGCTGACTAGGGTTAAGGGTTCGATTGGAGTCAATTCGCTGATGCTCGTTGTCGGTGACTAGGGTCGTTCAAATGCTGAAGCCAGTAAGGTACTACGTCTACCCTCTTGACTGAGTACTACACGGTATGTTGAGATAGTGTTGCAGAAGTGATCGCACTTCGGGATTTAAGACGTCAACACGTTACGTTCCAGCAAGTGAAGAAAGGTGAGAAGGATATAGACCAATCATTGTCGTTTCAACACCCATCCCGGGGATGCTCGTACAAGCACCTAATGTTCTACACAGTTCGCTAGGCGTTCATATGGGTGTTCAGGTAATACTCGATAGCATCGAGGTTCGAAAGGGGTGCAGTGAGAAGTGAAAAGATCGTGTTCGAGTAGGAGACAATCACTGCTACGGTTCCTATGGACTGTTGTGTTTTCTCACATACAGATAACGAAACGGAACCCCTTTTTCACTTGTTAAGCCTCACTGGGACTTACATCCACCCCACTATATTATTATGTGTGCACCCACAATAATATTGTGATTTGCATGTTCATCTCAGCTCCTCTTAACTCATGTCAAATGGTTCCCCACACTCGAGTAGATTTCAAAGAGTATTAAGTAGTGTAAGTCACGGAGGTTTAGGGAATTACCACCCTATCAATCACATGATACGAGAAAGTGTTCATGAATTCATATTGGCGTGCTAACGTGCAATCACATGCAATATCGTATGTGGGCGTTCACTAGTTAGGCATACTAGTACGTATAGCGAAACAGGAAACATAAAGTAAGCAAACAAGTAAACACTGGTCCGAGCTATGAGGTCAAAAGTGTTGAGCCTTGTACTTGGAGTGTAGTGTCGTCACGAGTCACGGGTTATAGTCTGGTTTTCTCCAAAAAGATTTACCCCTTTTTAAAACCAAGTTCACTATAACCAATGGCTCTGATACCAATCTGTCACACCCCCAAAATCCACCTGCGGATAACACCCGCTTCGAGGGCGTGACTGACCAGGATCCAGCCACCAATTATACTGAGCATTTAATTAATAGTAGAAATATTTAAAATCCGAAGTAATTAACAACATTAGAGTTTAGATTCGGTAATTAGTTTAACAAAACAGCGGAAGCATAAACCAAAATAGTTTTAAAGACAGTTCATTGATCAAAACAGTTATCCCAACACACGGGTTTGACGAACACTACACTTCCCCAAGTAGCAGCTCCTGAATCATTGGTTACCTGCAAAGCATGCAGTAAGGAGTCAACAATAATGCTGAGTGAGTTCACTAGTTGTCCAGTTTTAATTACCAAAAACTTTGTTTCACCGGTTAATTTATCCGTTTATACATGCCCTGGGGAGCTACCCCAAAAGTTAGCGACTAAACTGTTTTTCCAATACCGAACACTAGGTAACCGTTGCGTATCCGCAGGATGCCCCGATGTCAATGTTCTATCATCATTGACGGATTTCTGAGTCTATTAGTTCACGCCCGTCCCAAACCAGGGCACGGTGTGAGGCTGGTAAACACCTAAATAGCGCTATCAACTAATAACCCGCTCGCCTAACCCGGCGACTAATCGGTATTTGTAGTAGGGACTTGAGTGATAGAGTTTCGTTTAGTGCCGTTAGTTGCAATCCGTATAAACAGTAATTAACCAAAAGGTTTCCCAATACCCGGGAAGGAAAAGTAAGTTGTGTTCCCAATAACCAGGGAAAGTATGTAAATGGTATCCCCTTTTACCAGGGGATAGGATTGTCCAAAAGGTTTCCCAATACCAGGGAAGGAAAAGTAAGTTTTGTTCCCAATAACCAGGGAAAGTATGTAAATGGTATCCCCTTTTACCAGGGGATAGGGTTGTTAGTCTCGTGTCCCAAACCACCGGGACGCATGCTTTTAAGTTGTGAACTCACCTTGGGTTGCTCGGTAGGTTTAGGTTACTCGGTCAAACACGCTGGTCACCATGTCCTAACATGGTTACCGGTATAGGTCAGATACAAGTATTCACGTAAAACACATACTGGCACGTAACATGCATACAAGTAAACAGTCATGGGGTTATTGGGCCGGCCTAAACAATTAAGCAGTCAACAGTAACACATAACCCAGTCAACAGATAGCCCATAACACATAATGGCCCAATAACCAAAGTGGACAGCCCACTCGCAACCAGCTGGTCTCGAGTCGCAACCAGGTGGTTTCGGCTTGTCACGTTATGGTTGCGAGTCGTAACCGTGTGGTCTCGAGTCATCATGCTGTGGTTGCGAGTCGCAACCGTCGTAGTCTCGAGTCGCAATCGTGAGGTTTCGAGTTGTCATGCTATGGTTGCGAGTCGCAACTACGTGGTCTCGAGTTGTCTTGCCTTGGTTGCGAGTCGCAACGGTGTGGTTGCGAGTCGTAAGCTGTCCCTTTCACGTACACGTGATGATGCAGATCTAACAGTCCAATATGTACTATGCAATCAGACCCAGATTAGGAAACAGCCAATAAGGTTCCACTAACATTTTTCCTAAACTGACCAGCAATGAAAATAGATCAAACTTTGCCATTTTTACATCTTCAAGTCATATTCAAACAAGTTCATCTTATGTTCATCATTTTCTAGGGTTTTCATATCAACATAATCATATATTTATGAACCAAAATCACATGTTTTAGCAAGATCAACATGCAAAACATACATTATATATCCGAATCTTAAGTTTAACATCATTATTTGCAAGGAATAAAGAAGCATAGTATGGTTAGTCATAATCATTCTTGAACTACCATTTGTTAGTCATTTAAACATGTTATCAAGCTTTGTTCACAAGGGTTTTCACATATAGTCAAGTTCCACAAATCATCCTAAAAATTATACAAAAACTACTACCCAAGCATTTCTAGTTCATATAACAAACATAAATCTCATGCACATAGTAACAACACTAACCGGTTGTGAAGAAGGAGGATGAGCCGAAAGAAAGGAAGAAAATGAGAGAAGGTGAAGTGTCCGAGTTAGTGGTCTTGACCGAGTCCTTGTCCGGGATCCTTGCTTGAACCGAAAATTGAAAGGGATTGGGGTGTGTTGTTGAGGGTTTCTAGTTGAGAGAAAAATAGTAGAAGTGTGTTTGTGTGTTGTGTATGAAATGAGGGAAAGTGGGGAAAGATGGGGTATATATACCAAGGGATGTTTCGGGTTGGGCTTGGGGTTTCGGCCCAAACCGGTTACGGCCCAAAGGCCCACTCGCAACCGCCCGGTTGCGAGTCATGGTCACAAATCACTCGAGACCTCATGGTCTCGAGTCGGGTTCCTTGTTCTCGGGTTGGGTTTTCGGCTCACATATAACACATACATATATACATACCAATGCACACATAACAAAGCACATATCACATAAAGATTCACGTTATCATTAAGTTTAGTCAGTCACTAGTCACATAATGTACAAACAAGTTACATCACGACACAACGAAAAGTTCTAGTTTTCGGGTTGTCACATCGTCAACATCTGAGGGGGATTCTGTTGGGGCAGTCATCTGTCGTCTTCGTCTTATGTCGAGTATCGGGTTCGTTGCGGTACGGAACAAGAATGATGTCATCATTCTTGATGATGACATCATCCTAGTGACATCATCCATTGCATCATCACATGAAGACTACAATATGCACGTGAAGTCAAAATGGATTGCATGAAAATGAAATTTATGTTGACCGTTTGAATGGTCCAATAAGATGCTTCCGTTTGAAGGCCCAATCGTTTGAAGATGGGTTCCATTTGAATGTTGACCGTTTGAATGAAGGCTTTCGTTTGAGAGGATTCCATTTGAAACTTGTAACCGTTTGAAGGATTTCAAACGGTAGGGTCTTGTAGTATAAATAGGTGTCAAACGATGTCATTTGCAACGGACAGGCAAAGTGATACCGAGGTGCTGCCGGTATTTCCTCTGATTATAAACACTGTTATTTCAATATACAAGAGGTTTAAAGTGTATTTCAAGTTGTTTTTACATCCGTTTCTTAGTTTCCGCCTCTGAAACGGACTAGAGCTCTTCCGAACGACTCATTCAGGTCGAAATCGATCCTACAATTGGGTTGCGTACTTATGCAACAGGAGAAAGTTATTGCGTTCGCATCACGTCAACTGAAAGTTCATGAAAAGAACTATACCACTTACGACCTCGAGTTAGGTACGGTGGTATTCGCTTTGAAAATATGGCGACATTACTTATATGGTACTCAGTGTAAGATTTTCACGGATCATAAAAGTCTTCAGCACATATTCAATAAAAAAGAACTAAATATGCGTCAGCGACGTTGGATTTAATTGCTGAACGACTATGATTGTGAAATAAAGTACCATTCGGGCAAGGCGAACGTTGTAGCAGACGCCTGGAGCCGCAAGGAACGAGTTAGAACTTTGAGAGTTCGAGCATTAGAGACGATGATTCACATGGATCTTACCACACGAATTCATGATGCACAACAAGAAGCGCTCAAGGAAGAACATATTCGAGCAGAAACACTTTGAGTCACACAAAAACAATTAGTGCCGAAAGAAGATGGAACTTTATAATTTATGGATAGAATTGGGGTTCCACTCTTTGGCGGCCTTTGAGATGCTTGACTTACGCGAAGGGTAAGGCCGAATATCAAAAACCCTCGGGCTTGCTACAACAACCCGAGATTTCCGGTTGGGAATGAGAACGAATATCGATGGATTTCATTACGAAATTACCCAGGACCTCAAGAGGCCACGACATGATATGGGTAATTGTCGATAGATTGACAAAATGCACACACTTCTTGCCGATTCGGGAGAAGGATAGCACAGAGAAACTAGCGGAACTCTATCTCAAAGAAATAGTGGCTCGTCTTGGAGTGCCTATTTCAATCATTTCAGACCGAGACAGTCCCTTTATTTCAAGAATTTGGAAGTCATTCCAACAGACCTTTGGATCTCATTTAAATCTAAGCACGACCTTTCATCCACAAACTGACGGCCAGAGCGAACGGACAATCCAAACACCCAAAGATATGCTTCGTGCATGTGTTTTGGATTTGGGCGACAACTAGGATACTCATTTACCTTTGGTTGAGTTTTCCTACAACAACAGCTACCATACAAGTATACCAACTGTACCGTTTGAAGCTCTTTATGGTCGAAAGTATCGTTCTCTGCTATGTTGGGCGGATGCAGGCAATAAACAACTAAGTGGTTCGGAATTAGTCCAACAGACTACGGATAAAATTTTTCAGATTAGAGACCGTAGCAAGACGGCTCGCAATCGACAAAAGAGCTACGCAGACAAGAGACGGAAGCCATAATCTTTTGAGGTTGAAGACAAAGTCTTATTGAAAGTCTCGACTTGGAAGGGCGTAGCAAGGTTCGGTAAGCGTGGAAAGCTTAACCCACGATATGTAGGACCATTTGAAATCTTAGAGAAGATTGGCACCATTTCCTACAAACTGAAGTTACTAGAAGAACTAAGTAGTGTACACGACACATTTCATGTGTCGAATCTTAAGAAGAGTCCAACACAAGAAACGGTTATCATCCCGGCGGATGAAGTTCACATTGATGACAAACTCCAATTCATAAAGCAACTGTTAAGGTCATGGACCGGAAGGTCCAGAAAATACGAAGGAGTCGTAACATATTAGTAAAAATTCATTGGAACTCTCGACATGGACCTGAATATACTTGGGAACGTGCAGATCAAATCAAAACCAAAATACCCCCGCCTGTTCGAGAATACTCCTGCAAAGGATGACTCAGCTTGAATTTCGGGACGAAATTCTCAATAACAGGGGGAGAATGTGACAACTGCCACTTTTCGGTAACTTTCTTACACTTAAAGTACTCATTTTAGCTACATTTTTATGCATTTTGAACACTCGAACTGCGTATTTCATGACATACACTTAGAATACTCATGGAATACTTACTTAGGATGCATATGATTCATTTTTATTAAGTACATTTCACACAGTTTAAACAATGCATCGAAACTACTAGAAAAGCACCTAGTAAACTAGTATTCCGACGAAAACGCAGGATCCGCAGAAACCATCTAAATGACATCTTTAGGACTCAAACGAAAGTCCAACATATAATATACGTTAAACCCTAACTAGGAATGCAAGGGGTTTGATTTAAAACCTTCCCGCAGTCCGATAACACTAAAAACTGCCCGAAAAGCACTAAAAGCAACGATTTAAACACTTTTTCGCAGAAATTCTGCAGAAATCAGCCATTTAATATTTTTGCAACATGTAAAAGTGGCATTTAACATAGAATTCATATGAGGATACCTTCGAGTATCATCCGAACCAATAAATACATCAATTCACACAAGTTACACAACTTAGCGTTCAAATAACGTCTAACCGAAACAATTCGAAACGAATGTCCGAACAACATCAAATCTTTTTTTTGTGACCATCTTAGTGTTAATTGGGTCATTGTGGTCTAGTAATGGTCATTCCACCGGGAATCCCATGCCTTGGTAAGAGTGTGAACTCACCTTGGTTTGCTCGGCAGATACACGAAAAGGTTACTTAAGCTATAAGTGGTCAACCACGTCCTAACATGGTTACCATACAAGTCAGGTCTAGGTTTAGATAGTGCATATAAGTTTACACAATAACTAATAGGTTTCGAACACATATTGATCATGGCAACACGTATAATCACATTGACAGCCAAGTATATAAAATGTCAAGACTTGTGCGACTCAGATGATAAGGCCCAATAAACAGGCGGCCCAACCTATTGTGCGATCAGCATGACTTGTGCAATCCACAATGGGTTGTGCGACTGAAAACAAACCCGGCCCGTTAATCATGTAATACAAAACCTATACGGTCCAAACATACAAACAAACAATCAACTTGTGTGATTCATGCAATTCATATAATCTTGTACGATCAGTGTCATTTGTGCGATTGGTCTTTGGGCTGAGCAATAGGTATGTGCGGCCCAATCATAACACTCGGCCTAGACAGGTTTGGCCCAATAGCGCCATCCGCCAATAGTGAGCCTTGTGCGACCGGGCTGCACTTGTGCGACTAAAACTGATTTGTGCGATTGAACTTCTTTGTGCGATTCCAATACATTGTGCGATTCTAGGTGTGTGATTAGGACTTGTGCGATTGATTATTGTTTTCCTTAAATCATGCAAACTGTTACACCATACCATTTTCAATCAAACTAATTAATCATCCTCATTGATTTGCATGAATCTTGACTACCGAAATTAACAGTTAACATTCAATTACCCTTCTAACTTACTTCACAAGTAATGATCATACCACACACATTCAACACAAACCAAATCGCAAAACTGATTCGTTGAAGACTCGATCAAAACCCTAGTGTGAAACGGCCTTAGTTCATTATTCGGTTATCATGCCTATTAACAATTCATTATTGTTCAAATCGGTTTTATGTTCGTGACCATATTGAAGATTCCAACGTTAATCAGTCCTAGACCATCATCGACCACATCATGCATTCATCCTAATCAATTCTCACAGTTGGATGTCACAAGTTGTTCATCAAGAATTTTTACTAACATAAACCCTAGGCTTCAAACATCAAGTAAGCATGTTGCCAATCATTCAACAACTATCGATCATTTAGAAAAAATCAAACAATGATATAACACTAACCGGTTCGAGTGATGGAAACAAGAAAAGCTTCGAGATAGGAAGTTATTGCCATGGAGTTGGGAGAGAGAGAACTAGGAGAATTAGGGTTTGATGTTTATTTTGTGATTAGGAAAGAATGAGAGTTGCTCCTCACCACATGGTGTTATACGAGAATGAGAGGGTCGGGCCCAGCCTTGGGCTGTCTTCAGATGGGTTTGGGTCGAGTACAAGTAAACAAGACGTTAACAACTTGTGCAACAAGGTCTTAAATTACACTCACAAACGCACGACATTCACATAGCACATTTCCAAGCTCATAATCATTCATTAAACCAACCTATCAAATAATTACACAAAGTTCACGTACATTACATTAAACACAAAGATGGGTTCTGAAATACGAGTTGTCACAACATCAAGTTCAAACTAATGACCTTGACGAATCACTTGTAAGATTCAACCTCTTACCACCTGTAAAAACACAAACACCTGTACCATGTGTAGGAATAAAACATCTACACATGTCATTTTACCAATCAAAGATGCCGATTCCTGCTTCGCACTTACCAACCTGGAAGCTCCGGCGTAGTCCTTCGACCTGTAACATTTCAACAATTTCAAAAACTTTCATACAAACTCATTAAACATGAATGATGCCGATTCCTGATCCACGATTACAAACTTGGGATCTCCGGCATAGTCCTGATGTTTCAGGGAAAGAGAATTTCCACCCAAGTCTTTTCAGACTTAAGTGTTTTAAATTCTTGCTCAGTAGGGTTGTAAGTTGCCTTTTTAGTTGCATAGAAATCTTTAACCCCTTTAGCTTTCCCATTAAGCATTTTCCCAAAAATTTTCTTAACATTTCCATTGAAAACTTTCTCGACATCAAACTCATTCTTCTCGGAGTAAAACTGATCCGAGATCTCAACCTTACCAACTTTCTGTTTAATTTCTTCAAACTTCAGTGATGGAAATTCATCATCATTCACTGAATCTTTTGACTCAACCTGTGGCTCTTCTGGCTTTGTGGAACCAGATTCATCGCCGAATTTCTCACCAATCTTCTTAACAACCCACACTTGGTTGTCTTTTTTCTTTCTTTTTGTAAAAAATTTTCTTTGAACATTCAACAACTTCATAAGTAGAATTTTCAAAAATTTTGAAGTTTTCAGTTGGTGGTTCAACATCAACAACTTTTTCTTTGAGTTTTTCAGAAACTCCCTGTTTTGTCTTGATATTCTTTGGACAATTCCATGCAATGTGACCAGTTTCATTGCACTTGAAACAGGTTCGAGTTTCCTTTGGATGAAACACTCCAGTTCCATTCCTTTTCTTCTCAGCAAGAAACTCCTGGTTTGATTGTTTCCAGAAAGGTTTCTTCTGTTCTTCCTCAGCATTCCACCTGAAATAAATTCTGTTTTTGTTTTAGAATTTTTCTCATTTTTATAATTTTCTGGTGGAATAAAACCAAGGCCTTTCTTTTTGAGCTTACCGTTATGGTTTGGTTTCTTTTGAAAACCAGAACCAGAACTGTAACCCTTTTTCTTGTTTAAACGTTGTTGAACTCTTGAAGTGTATTTTTTAGGTTTTCCAGTAAGATTTAAATCTTTTATTTCAGAAATATTGATTTCTGTCATTTTAAAAACCTTTTTGATCATGTCAAAACGAACACTCCTTATTGGAAACTCTTTGTCAGAGTATAATTTGTTAGAATCATTTAAAGTGTATGCAACTTCAAATGTTTCATCATCCAAATTCGATTTTGATAACAAAAATTCTTTACTGTAAGACCGTTTAACCGATGATTTTGGACTGTTGACCGACGGACATGAACCTCCAGACTCTGACTTTGACTCAGACTCCTCATCAGTATCTAACACCTGATCGACCACCTTTTGATTAACTCAGACTCATGATCAGTGTCAGAAGATGTGAAAGTGACGTTATTATTTTTTGGTAATTCATCAGTTGTATCGGTTTTTAACTTTATATTGACTGCCTTTTCAAGTTTCTCCTCGTTTGGTTTTCTAGGAGAATACCCTTCCCAGATTGGAGGCGGACACTTGTTATAGCTAACAGTCGGTTTCTTACCAGTATCCTTTTTCTTCGGCTTGTCATCTTGAAAAACTTCCATACCTGCAACAGTTGGATAAATTCGATTAATAAGATAATCAGAACTAGAGTAACTTTGTAATAAACGTCTGATTCTCTCATTCTCGATCTTCTCAGTTTCCACCTCTTGCTTCCATTTAGCACTTTCTTCGATATAGAAGTTTATAGCTTTTTGTTTCGTCATCATTATAGCATTCATCATCGTTAATGCTTGTTCTCTTTCAGAGTTTGTCATTTGAAGACCAGTTACTGTTCTGTTCAAGACATCATAAGATTCTTTCACATGGTTGAGATTGAACAATAATTGCTCTTTCTTCTTCTCATACTCAGCCAGCTTCTCGTCTTTGGCTGTACATTCTTTGCAAGGTTCAAGACACTTTGAGCATGGCTTGATGACTTCCACTATCTTTTCAATTTCTATAATCTTCTCAATTTCAACAACTTTCTCAGCTTCGGTCACCTTTTCTTCTTCTTTCACTTGCTTAGTCTTTTCAGTGGCAACTTTAACTTCTTCATGTTGAACAATCTCATCCTTTTCAGCATCACTTTCAAACTTCATTTCTTTTTGTTCTTTTGCAGCTCGTTTTTCCTTCAGCTTCTCTAGACGATCTGCAAAATAAAAATGAAAACTTTCAGGAGAAAGATGAGATTTTGCAATATTAATATGTTTCTCTTCCTCATCATCACTGCTGTCATCAGTTGGTGACTGATCAAACTCTATAGATTTTTCAGAACTAGCATTCGATGAACCAGTATCAGATGGTGTTTAATCAAAAACAATTTCTTTTTCTGAACTTTCATCACTTTGTGAAATTTCATCTGCACTCTGTGAGCTTTCATCAGATGCAACCGACTCTTCTTCCTGCTTTTTCACAGTTTCACCAATAGACTTCATCCATTCAGTGAACATATCAGGTTCTTTCACAATCTTTGCAATGAAAGCTTTAAAATCTCCTTTATCATCCACAAACATATCCCAGCTAAAACCTTCTGGTAACCTTTCGTCATCCTGATTGACTAAGCATACTTTGTTTTCGGGAGCTATGTATTTGTTCCAATTAAAATCCACCAAACATGCTCTCTTTGAATCCTCGATCACTTTTCTACCATGAGCCACTTGTGGTTCTTGTTGTTGCTGTTGACCAACCTGTTGATAAATGGCTTTTCGGTAGTAGTCGTCTTTTCCGAACGGATTCTTCACATCACTGGCTTCTCTGTTCTTGCATTCCTTCTTGAAACGGCCTTTCTCCCTGCATCGAAAACAAGTTACTTTAGATTTATCAAAACCTAAAGTAGACACATGTGCATCAAGAAAGTCATTTCTCCCAGTAATCAGTTTGAACTTTTCTGCTTGTCTAAGAACACTAGCTAGACACCATTTGATGTCCATCAGTTCCATCTCTTCGGCGTCTATCTGATCGTAATCCTCTTTTGTGAGCATAGGATTTCCGATCCTCCCAGCCACTAAACCTTCATAAGATAGCAATACATAACCATTTCCTGTCTTTGTGCTTTGAGAATGGAAACTTGATGTAGTATCTTTAGGATTGACACTCGGGTATGAAGAGAAACCACTGTTTTTGTTTGAGGTCTGATCAACTTTTTCCGATGAATCTCCAGCACTAAATGAAGTCTGGATCTTCGGACTTCTCTCAGCTTCCGGAACACTACCTTTGTAGTACATTTTTACATCTTGTTGACCACTTGGATTGTTCATCCTCTCGATCTTCTACTGTTCCAAATCCTGACCCTCAATCTTCTCAATAAACTGAGAAATAGTTAACCCATCATACACCCTAGTGTTCTTCAAGAACATCAAGTATGTTCCCCATTCTTTTTGCGGTAACACATCAGCTAACTTGTCTACCCACTCTTCACGATCTTTAGTTATACTAAGCATTGACATAGATCGCACCAAGTGGCAGTATATTTCAATCAGCTTTTTCGTATCTTCACTGGGCAAACTTGTGAATAGATCAAACTCTTTCTTGAGCAATGCTTTCTTGCTTTTAATCATGTGCTCACTACCCTCAAACTTGATACGTAGAGCATCCCAAATTGACTTTGAAGTTTTGTCATGCTGTAATAATATGAAGATGTCTTCTTTGATGGCTTGCTGTAATAAACTAATAATCATTTTCTCAGCCTTGTACATATCCCGTTCTTGAACAGTAAACTCAAATATTGCCTTTTCAACTTGTAATTCAGTTCTTGGTAAGACATATTTCTTCAAAATGCATTCCCATGATCTTAAATGGTTTTCCTGAACCCAGTTTTCAAACCGATCTTTCCATCCACAATACTCCTCAATGCTCATTAGTTTCGGGGGTTTTTGAGTAGTTCCTGTTTCATTTTCCAAATTCATGGCTTGAGCAATGACAGCTGGAGTAGTCGGAGTAGCAAACGCGTTGTAGAACTCGTTTTCCATTTCTCAATAGCACGTATTTCAAAAACAGATATTTTCAAGCGAAATCACCCAGTTAATTTCAAGCGAAATAGCAAACAACACCTCTCGAGTGAAATCACCAAACTTCAATTTTGAGCGGAATCTGAAATTTTGTTGTCTGGAGCGAAATCAACAAATATTTGGAGCGGAATCAAATTTTTGTAGCTTGGAACGAAATCACAACAACTCTTGAAGCGGAATCAACCCTCTGGAGCGGAATCAGTGTTCTTATGAGCGAAATAACAGGTTCGCTTGAAATGTTCAAGCGGAATCTACACTTTGAAGCTGAAACAGACACTTTGGAGCGGAATCAGTCACAAAATTCAAGCGAAATCACCAGAGGTCCATTCGAGCGGAATCATTTCAGGGTTCAATTTCAGTCACTTTTAGTCCGAATTTTAACGTGAAACTTTCAAGGGTTTGTTATCTTGCACTTTTAAACAATCTGTGAAAAATTGGTCAGGTTTTGACCGTTAAATCTCGTTCTTTTGAAGAAAGAAGGTGTAGAAGTAAGAAATCTTGATGAAATTCAGCTAATCTCTGCAGAACTCCTCCTCCTGAGCTCTGATACCACTTGTAGGATCGTGTGAATGACCCGAACGAGTCGTTCAGAGGAGTTTTACTTTGTTTCAGGTGCGGAAAACAAGAAAAAAAGGTAGAAAAAGCTAACTCTTCACTTTAAACACCGATTATATTGATTTAACAGCAAATACAATCAGTCCTCACACCGACAGCACTTCGGTATGGAATTCAGTAATAGTTACAAGTGATTTCGCTCAGAATGACTATATATAGAGCTCTTGATTCCGCCCGGAATAACACAACAACAATTAGAGCGGAATTAACATCTTGTGATTCCGCTTGAAAGTGACTGATGTCATTTCAAGCGGAAAAGCTTCTTCGAGCGAAATCAACAACTAAACAACCTAAAACTTTATATTTTCTCGAATAACATGCCCTGATCTATTCTATCTAGACTAAGACTCGATACAAGACGAAGTTGACAGATGCATGCACTAACACTTTGAATGTGAAGTTCAATGAACTTTCTTCAATGAAAATCCCTGCAAATCCTGTTGAGTTATTTGATCTTGATAAATTCACCTATGAAAATATTTCTGTCAAGACTAACAGTTCAGGTCCATCTCAATCACCTCCATCAGACAATGGATATGAAGTGATCATCCCACAACAAAATTTCAAATCCATTGCCAGAGCAGCAGATGTTCAAAACAGCTGTCAAAGCTCATCCACTGCTACATCAACAGTTGTTGACCAAAAGAGCCCCAAAACCCCTGCTTCCACATCATCAAACATTGTTGATAAAAATCTTCAAACAGTGGATAAAAGTCAACATGTTTCCACACCACTTCCTCCTATTTCTCCACCTCCATTTCAAGACACTGTTGGATCATCAAAGACACCAACAGTTGTTAGCTCAGATGATTCACATCTGCAACCCTTACCCTTAAATGCCATTGTTCCATACAAAGGAGATCTGATCTTCTTGAAGTCTCATACACCTGACCAAATCATTGGCAACATTAGTGAAGGGGTGCTCACCAGAAGTCAATCCCAAAACATCTGTCTTTTTGTTGGCTTTCTATCTCTCCATTAACCAGTCAAGTACCAAGAGGCACTAAAAGACAATAGTTGGGTAGAGGCCATGCAGGAAGAGCTCCAACAGTTTAAAAGACAACAAGTATGGGAGCTTGTACCACTGCCAGAGGGTGTGAGTTCTATTGGCACAAAGTGGGTCTTCAAAAATAAAACTGATGAAAGGGGCATTGTTGTCAAGAATAAAGCAAGGCTTGTGGTTCAAGGTTTCAGACAGGAAGAGGGCATTGACTATGATTAAACTTTTGCCCCTGTAGCAAGATTGGAAGCTATCAGACTGTTCTTGGCCTTTGTTGTCAACCACGACATAAAGGCGTTTCAAATGGATATCAAATGTGCATTCCTCTATGGTAAGATTCAAGAAGAGGTATATGTTTGTCAACCTCCTGGTTTTGAGGATCCATTTAATCCAAATCATGTCTACAAGCTAAATAAAGCTTTGTATGGCTTGAAACAAGCACCTAGAGCCTGGTATGAAACTCTTTCCACCTTTCTTCTCTCTATTGGTTTCACAAGAGGCAAAATTGACAAAACACTGTTTTTAAAACAGGGAGGGAAAGATTTGATGATTTTCCAGATTTATGTGCATGACATCATTTTTGGAAGCACGTGTTCAAAAATGTGTGAAGAGTTAAGAAATCTCATAACAGTTGAGTTTGAGATGAGTGCAATGGGTGAACTACAGTGCTTTCTTGGTCTCCAAATTAAGCAACTGCAAAATGGCACTTTCATTCATCAAAGCAAATATTCTAAAGAACTTTTAAACAAATTTGAGATGAATGATTGTAAACCATGTAGTACACCCATGGCAACAAATAAGCTAGTCATGACTGATGAAAAGGATGATTTGGTGGATCAAACTTTATATAGAAGCATGATTGGGTCTTTATTGTACCTAACTGCATCTAGGCCAGATATCATGTTTGCAACATGTGTCTGTGCAAGATCCCAATCAGCCCCTAGAAAGTCAAACCTTATTGCTGTAAAAAGGATATTTAGATACTTAAAAGGTGCTCCCACACTTGGTATCTGGTATCCAGCTGATTGAAATATCAAGCTTTCAGGATTCTCAGATAGTGACTTTGCTGGATGTAACACAACAAGGAAGTCCACTTCAGGAGGGTGCCAATTCCTAGGCAATTGCTTAGTGTCTTACCAAAGCAAAAAGCAAGCAGCTGTTTCAACATCCACTGCTGAGGCAGAGTATATAGCTGCTGCAAGTTGTACAGCCCAACTGTTATGGCTTCAAAATCAACTGCTGGATTTTGGTATCACTGCCTTAAAGAAACCTCTCATGTTGGATAGTCAGGCAACAGAAAATATCATCAAAAATCCAGTTTCACATTCAACCACCAAACACATTGACATCAGACATCACTTTGTGAGGGATTGCTATGAAAAAGGTTTGATTTCTCTGCACCATGTTCCAACTAAAGATCAGCTGGCAAATGTGCTAACAAAAGCATTAGACACATCCACCTTTGAAAGCTTGATCTCTAAGATTGGCATGCTTAACATGGAATAACAGGCAAAATCCTGTTTTTCTATGAATAAAGCATTAAAATGTTTTCAGAAAATCAAAAATTCATCCTTAAAAATAGCTAAAAATGAAAATTTTCATTAATCCTTAAAAGTCTGCCATAACCACCGTTTTGGTTCAAACATCTGTTCTGTTGGATTCTATCCACTGCTAAAAGACAACCTCTGTTTATCCATTTTTCTTGTTATTCACTGTTGATTAAACATCGGTGTTTTAATCCACTGATAAGCTATCCACTGATAGTCAAAAGTCAGCCACTGTTTTCATTTTCACCATTGTAAACCACTGATATTGATCCATCAGTGGTTTCCTAAACAACTGTCATCCATTATTCATCAGAGGTTGTCACGTGGATAGTACTTAGTCGTCAGATCTTTGTAACCGCTGCCACGTCAGCATTCATTTTTTCACCCTATAAAACCATAATCAAAACCCCAAACAGGGTTTTCACTGTCGAATCAAATTCAAAATTCCTTTCTAAAGTAGTTACCATCAAAATTCTCTGAATACCTCTTCTCGCAAATACCTTCAAATCACCATGGCTCTTGCACTAAAAAGCCCTTATAATTACTTGTGTACACTAGATAAAACGAGTCAAAACACAACCTTTCTGTAACACCCCAATCCGGAAGGGCTGACGTGTCACAATAACGGTAACATAAACAAAAGTCATAATTCCATTTATTTATTTGATAAGGATACAACCACACGACTTATTAAAATTAAGATTAGTATACAAGCGGAGATATTCATCTTAATTAACTAACATTTTCAGATTTATTCCTAGACTTTATTCTTCTCTCTTTTCCCCTCCCAAAGTAACCTGTGGACCTGTATATACAAAAAGTTTACGGAATGAGCCGAATGCTCAGTACGGAATTTTAGGCTCAAATAACAAATAATGCTTTATATGAAATCTTATCCGGATAGAACTTTATGCGAAAATGATACGATGCAAGAACAAAATTTCATCATCATATCTTACGGATGTACCCATGAGCAAACTTAAAACGTGACAATACACAGGTAGCTACTCCTGCATAATTATCACATGAGATGGCGAATTGGCATACCCGTTATCCACCTCCTTATACTTAAATCCTAGGATCGATCCATACGCCTCCTAATAGCCTTATGTACCACACTTGTACTTAAGAGACGCCGTGAACTGATCTCTCCGTCACGGATGGAGCACATGATGTCGATGCCACAACAACATGCTCGTGGGACACTCCACGAGAAGCGATACTCAGGGTATCAGAGTACAAATGGTCTTATTCACATAACTTATAAAACTTATTTTCATAACAAAACGGAACATATATTGGAACATGCGATAATGAGTATAACAACATAATACTATCGCATGACATGAAAGTTAAATTAAATGCTTAGGATAGGAAGCGAACGGACTGTCAAATGAATCGATAATCAAAGACGTGAGGAGTTTTTAAAAGATATAGTAACTTAGTGGTTTATAACAATTTGAATATGAAGCAATAAAGAGTGGGGTAAGGATCCGTACCTTAATAACTCCAAAGTGAGGCTACCTTGTGCTAATATTTTAGATTTATATGGGCAGAGTTTCGACTACTGATTAATCTTTTCACCTAATAACATGCACACAAACTAGGTTAGTAACTTAATACAACATTTACGTCAATTCACGAGATCAAACCCTCACAACTATTATCAAGTGCAATACTTAATAATTCAATTGGATTCACAACGAATAACAGAGCATAGTCCGAATTCGAACAGCACTCAAATATTCAAGTTGAAATCACGACGAATATTCAAAGTAGAAGCTCAATTTGAGCAGCACTCAGACAATCGTTGGATAGTTATAATCGATCGGACGTTGAATCGTAATAGCGATCGAGTTATTACCCTTATTGCGGCAGCGTTTCGAGGTGTGTGTGTGTTTGGGTAGTGGAAGAAGTATAACTGGACGTCAATTGAGAATTTGAGCGTCGTTTTTATGCACAGAAGCAAGTGCCAATGTCCTGCTATTTATACTCGATTTTGCTCCTGCTTACGGACCGTAAGCCTTAGCCCTTACGGTCCGTAAGGGACACCTATACTTCTTTGGCTTGCCCTTCACGGGACTAGCTTTGATTGGTCGGAAGTTTGGTCCAATTATATTTAGACAACGTTTTAAGTAGATAATCGTCAACTAGGGTTTACCCCCCTTGAGTTTTAGGGGTCCTGATCCTGATTCTGATTGCTCTGAAACTTTCAGGGGTTGTGCAGAATTACTTGGGTGTCTTAATTAGGGTTTTCTAGTGGTCTATTATTCTTTTTATTTGTAGAATAATGATTTTAAATTTATGGGCATTACAACTATTACCCCCTTAAAAGAAATTTCGTCCTCGAAATTTTTCAAATAAGAAGATAACCTATCGCATAAGTAACAGAAACGAAATTTCATAGCAGAGTTACTAACTTATATAACCAGAATCTCCTAACCACACATGTGTATCTGAAATTCATAACTAAAGTCATGACTATACTTGTCAATCTTATATATGTGCCCTAATGGTCCTTCTATAACGTATCTTAATAAAATATCTTACGGTACGAAAAGTTTTCAGATATTTAGAGTGGCTATTAGTACTGATATTTTCTACATAAATATGCTTAGTCATAGCTAAAATATATTCACATAAGGTAAAGCATAAATGACCGTAAACAGAAACAAATGAACATATATCAAAGAGCAAGATTTACCGTTACTTGACTAAAATTCTATTGCGAGAATAGATTAGGGTATAGAGAACGAATTGATTCTTCTGATTCCCATGTTGCTTCGTGTTCAGAGTGATTTTTCCAAAGGACTTTAACAAACGGAATTACTTTCCTACGCAAAACCCTTTCTTGTCGATCTAAGATGGCTTCTGGTTCCTCTTCGTAGGAAAAATCTTTGTGAATTGTAAGTAACGGATAACTAATGACATGGAGTGGATGATAATTATATCCTCTTAAAGAGGATCATGAAAAATGTTATGAACGTGAGAGAGTTGAGGTGGTAAAGCTAATCGATATGACACTTCTCCAATTCTTTCAAGGATTTCAAACGGACCGATGAAACGGGGACTAAGTTTCCCTTTAATTCCAAATCTACGAACGCCACGCCAAGGTGATACCTTTAAGAATACGTGGTCACCAATTTTAAATTCGAGGGGTCGTCTATCTTTATCTGCATAGCTCTTTTGTCTACTCTGAGCTTCTTTCAGTTTTTCTCGGGCTATAGTGACTTTTTCATTTGTAATCTGAACTAATTCTGGCCCTTCAATAATCTTTTCTCTGACTTCATCCCAGCATAATGGTGCGCGACATTTCCGACCGTACAAAAGCTCAAAAGGTGCCATGCCAATGCTTGCTTGCCAACTATTGTTGTAAGCAAACTCAACAAGACATAGATATTCATCCCAGTTTCCAGACCATTCAAGTGCGCATGCTCGGAGCATGTCTTCCAAGGTCTGAATCGTGCGTTCTGACTGCCCATCTGTTTGTGGATGGAAAGCCGTACTAAACTTTAGTCGTGTCCCCCAAGCTGCCTGAAAACCTTTCCAAAATCGTGAGGTGAAACGTGGGTCTCTATCGGAAACAATGGAAGATGGTGTGCCATGGAGTCGAATAATTTCTTGAAGAAATATTTCGGATAACTTATTAACCGAAAATCCTTGCTGAATTGGTAGAAAATGTGCTGACTTTGATAATCTATCGACAACAACCCATACAACATCATTCTTCTTGAATGTCTTAGGTAAACCAGTAACAAAATCCATTGTGATCTCATCCCACTTCCATATGGGAATATCCAATGGCTGCAACAGACCACTTGCTCGTTTGTGTTCAATTTTCACTTGTTGGCAAGTGAGGCATTTACTTACGTATCGAGCAACGTCTTCCTTCATGCCATTCCACCAGAAGTTCTGTCTTAAATCTCTATACATCTTGGTAGTTCCTGGGTGAATCGAAAATGGTGAGCTGTGAGCTTCGGCTAACAATGACTCACGAAGGGTGGAGTCATCGGGTACACAAAGTCTTTTGCCGCACCAAATCACCCCCTGATGGTCTATACTAAATTCAGATTGCTTACCCACCCCGAGATTTTGCACAATTGCCCAAAGTTCTCCATCTTGCTTTTGTGCATCTTTGATCCAGGATATGAGGTTGGGTTCAATCTGCATTCTAGCTAGATATCCATCAGATTTACTAACCTGAAGCCAAATGTTCATCCTTTCGAGATCCCTCCTAATACGAGGTTGAATTTGTATGCAAGATATAGTCCCGGAATTCTTTCGGCTTAATGCGTCAGCTACAACATTGGCTTTGCCTGGATGGTATTGAATATTTGCGTCATAATCTTTTAAGAGTTCTAACCACCTTCTTTGCCTCATATTTAGCTCCTTCTGCGTAAATATATACTTGAGGCTCTTGTGGTCGGTAAAGATGTCACAACTTTCACCATACAGATAGTGTCGCCAAATCTTAAGTGCAAAGACGACTGCGGCTAGTTCTAAATCATGTGTAGGATAGTTAACTTCATAAGGTTTCAACTGACGGGAGGCATAAGCGATAACCTTCCCATGTTGCATTAGCACATAACCTAATCCTTTCTTTGAGGCATCACTGTAGACTTGGTAACCTCTTGATCCAGAAGGGAGAGCGAGTATCAGAGAGGATACGAGTCGTTTCTTTAATTCTTCAAAGCTTTTCTCTTGTTCCTCATTCCATGAGTACTTCACCCCTTTCCTTAGGAATTTTGTGAGTGGTAAAGCAATTACCGAGAATCTTTCAACAAATCCTCGGTAATAGCGAGCAAGACCCAAGAAACTTCGTATTTCGGTAATAGAAGTGGGTCTTGGCCATTTTGTAATAGCTTCAACCTTTGTTGGGTCTACCATAATTCCCTCTGCTGATATGACATGACCTAGAAATGACACTTGGCTAAGCCAAAAGTCACATTTGGAAAACTTCGCGTACAACTTCTCATGCCGCAAGGTTCCAAGTACTACATGTAGATGTGTTTCATGCTCTTCGCGACTCTTAGAATACACCAGAATGTCATCGATAAAGACAATAACGAATTTGTCTAGGAATTGGTGAAATACGCGATTCATCAAATCCATGAAGACTGCGGGTGCATTAGTTAGCCCAAAGGGCATAACTAAAAATTCGTAATGACCATATCGAGTACGAAAAGCGGTCTTGGAAACATCATCATTCTTGACCTTTAGCTGATGGTACCCAGACCTCAGGTCAATTTTTGAGAAGAACTGAGCCCCCTGAAGTTGATCAAAGAGATCATCAATGCGAGGCAGAGGATACTGATTACGAATAGTAATCTTGTTCAACTCTCGGTAGTCAATACATAAACGCATACTACCGTCTTTCTTCTTCACAAATAAGACCGGAGCACCCTAAGGTGAAACACTGGGTCTTATGAATCCTAGATCTAACAATTCTTGCAATTGTTCCTTCAACTCCTTCAGTTCCATCGGGGCCATACGGTAGGGAGCTTTAGAAATAGGTTCGGCACCAGGGATCAAGTCGATGGTGAATTCTAACTGACGGTCGGGTGGTAATCCCAGGAGTTCATCCGGAAATACATCAGGATATTCATGAACAATGGAGTGGCTATCGATACTCTTAATACTAGTAGAAGTATCCTTAATCGATGCTAGGAATCCAGCACAGCCGTTTGATATGGATTTTCGAGCCTTAAGCGCAGAGATGATTTTAAGAGATTTATGAGCTTGAGTTCCCTGATATATAATATCAGGATGATGAAGATCACCGAAAATAACACAGCGAGAATGACAATCTATAGTTACGTGGTGTCGAGATAACCAATCTATTCCTAGAATAACATCAAAGTCACACATATGTATTGGAAATAGGTCTGCCTTACACACAATAGATTCAATACAGATCGGACAATCTTTATATACGTAAGTGATTACGGATGAAGTTCCTATGGGAGTGGAAATGGTTAAAGTATGATCTAAGAGAGTTGGTCTTATCGGAAGATACTTAGTAAACGAGTGGGATACTAAAGAATGGGTCGCTCCTGTATCGAATAACATATAGATACTACGTTCACCAATCTGAAGGGTTCCAGATACAGTACCTGGAACATTAGCAGCGTCAGTAGCAGAAAGTGCGAAAACTCTTCCTCCAACATTGGGTTGATTATTCTTCTTAGTATCTTTCTTAGGACATTCCTTGATCATGTGTCCAGTTTGGCCACATCTAAAGCGTGCTCCTGTACTTCGGTGACATACGCCCTGATGTCTTTTACCACAAGTATTACATAGAGGATATGTAATTTGATTCGGGTTTACTTGTTGATTCAGTGGTTGAGCTCTAATAGGTTCTGCATATAACTGAATCTGGTTTTGAGCAGGCCTCGGGTTTTGAAATCTAGGTTGCCATGGACGTGCTTGATTTCCAGAGTTTTGATTTCCTTGCACTTTACGATCTTGATGCTGTGGCGTAGTGGATAATTGGCCGATTTCTTGCTTAAATTGGCCTTCCCTATTTCTCTTCTTATTATCCCCAGTTCGAGATAGGAATTCTTTCCTTTCGAATTCAAAAGTTTTGATTGCATCAGCAACTTCGGTGATATCCTTAAATTTCATGTACATGATCGATTTCAGAATTCGATCATTAACTGCCCACTTGCATTTTTCTGCCTGGACTTCTGCTGATCCTGCAACATCTCCTACAATACTAGCCAACCTTGAAAATCGAGTAATGAACTCAGAGGCTGGTTCATCACTCCCCTGTCGAATTATTGCATACTCCCTGATATAAGCTTCTTTATCAGCGGTCGAAAAATACTTATCGTAAAAGATATTACGAAAGTCGACCCATTAAAGATTAGCGTCAAAATCATCCCCTCCTTTGACTTGCTTATATCCTTCCCACCAAGTTTGTGCGTCATCTTCAAATTTGTAGGTAGCCAGTCTAACTTTGTATTGTTCCGGAACTCCAAGAACTCCGAAGATCTTTTCAACATGGGTTATCCAGTTTCTTGCTTCGACTGGATTAGTAGCGTGACTAAAGGATTTCGGCTTTTGTTTTTGGAATTTACTAATCCATATGTCTATACTATAAGTAATATTGTTTGTGGTATTCTCACGAGTTTCACTAACAGAGGTTAGATTAGTGTTAGTGCGTTCTGGATGACGAGTTTGTTGAATAACGGCCTCAGCTGTTTGGGCAACGAGGTTTGGAAGCAACCCAGCAACAGCCTGGTTGATAGCATTAATTATGTTTGGATCAACTGGAGTCTCATTGGAAGAAGTGTTGTTACGTTCATGGTTAGTACGAGTACTCCTACGTGGCGGACGACGAGGAGGCATCTATAAGAATAGACATAGGAGTTAAACCAAATAAGAGATCAAGTTGAATCCTATCATAGATATCTACCCATTCCTCACAGGTCTTAATTACTATCTTCAAGTTTTCTACAGGAAAGAGCCTTTGCTCTGATACCATAGCTGTAACACCCCAACCCGGAAGGGCTGACGTGTCACAATAACGGTAACATAAACAAAAGTCATAATTCCATTTATTTATTTGATAAGGATACAACCACACGACTTATTAAAATTAAGATTAATATACAAGCGGAGATATTCATCTTAATTAACTAACAATTTCAGATTTATTCCTAGACTTTATTCTTCTCTCTTTTCCCCTCCCAAAGTAACCTGTGGACCTGTATATACAAAAAGTTTACGGAATGAGCCGAATGCTCAGTACGGAATTTTAGGCTCAAATAACAAATAATGCTTTATATGAAATCTTATCCGGATAGAACTTTATGCGAAAATGATACGATTCAAGAACAAAATTTCATCATCATATCTTACAGATGTACCCATGAGCAAACTTAAAACGTGACAATACACAGGTAGCTACTCCTGCATAATTATCACATGAGATGGCGAATTGGCATACCCGTTATCCAACTCCTTATACTTAAATCCTAGGATCGATCCATACGCCTCCTAATAGCCTTATGTACCACACTTGTACTTAAGAGACGCCATGAACTGATCTCTCCATCACGGATGGAGCACATGATGTCGATGCCACAACAACATGCTCGTGGGACACTCCACGAGAAGCGATACTCAGGGTATCAGAGTACAAATGGTCTTATTCACATAACTTATAAAACTTATTTTCATAACAAAACGGAACATATATTGGAACATGCGATAATGAGTATAACGACATAATACTATCGCATGACATGAAAGTTAAATTAAATGATTAGGATAGGAAGCGAACGGACTGTCAAATGAATCGATAATCAAAGACGTGAGGAGTTTTTAAAAGATATAGTAACTTAGTGGTTTATAACAATTTGAATATGAAGCAATAAAGAGTGGGGTAAGGATCCGTACCTTATTAACTCCAAAGTGAGGCTACCTTGTGCTAATATTTTAGATTTATATGGGCAGAGTTTCGACTACTGATTAATCTTTTCACCTAATAACATGCACACAAACTAGGTTAGTAACTTAATACAGCATTTACGTCAATTCACGAGATCAAACCCTCACAACTATTATCAAGTGCAATACTTAATAATTCAATCGGATTCACAACGAATAACAGAGCATAGTCCGAATTCGAACAACACTCAAATATTCAAGTTGAAATCACGACGAATAATTAAAGTAGAAGCTCAATTTGAGCAGCACTCAGACAATCGTTGGATAGTTATAATCGATCGGACGTTGAATCGTAATAGCGATCGAGTTATTACCCTTATTGCGGCAGTGTTTCGAGGTGTGTGTGTGTTTGGGTAGTGGAAGAAGTATAACTCGACATCAATTGAGAATTTGAGCGTCGTTTTTGTGCACAGAAGCAAGTGCCAATGTCCTGCTATTTATACTCGATTTTGCTCCTGCTTACGGACCGTAAGCCTAAGCCCTTACGGTCCGTAAGGGACACCTATACTTCTTTGGCTTGCCCTTCACGGGACTAGCTTTGATTGGTCGGAAGTTTGGTCCAATTATATTTAGACAACGTTTTAAGTAGATAATCGTCAACTAGGGTTTACCCCCCTTGAGTTTTAGGGGTCCTGATTCTGATTCTGATTGCTCTGAAACTTTCAGGGGTTGTGCAGAATTACTTGGGTGTCTTAATTAGGGTTTTCTAGTGGTCTATTATTCTTTTTATTTGTAGAATAATGATTTTAAATTTGTGGGCATTACACTTTCACTCCGTCATTGATGCTCTTTCTAACTCAAAGTACAAAACTTTGCTAACTTGCAACGCACCTATCTACCTTGATACCCTCTGAGATTTCTGGTCACATGGACAAGTTGAAATCCAGGATAAAAAGCCCTGGGCTGTTACTTCAACAGTTGGGGGAATTCAGGTTGTTGTCACACCTCAAACTATTTCTAAGGTTTTTGAAATAAATGATCTTACAGGTAAAAATTCTTTCTCAAAGGAAGAATACCAAACTGATTTGATTGAGAGAGGGTATGAGGAACAAATGAAAAAAGATACTTTGCAAAAAGGGAGTTTCCACCTCCCATGAGATTTTTATTCCATACCCTTCTCATATGTGTTTCTAATAAAACAACCACTTTCAATGAAATACCATTGAAAATCCAATACCTGGGATATGCTATAATGGCTGAAGTTGATTTTAACTACTCCCAGGAGATTTTCAATGACATGGTTAAAAATGTTAACAATATCAAAAACAAAAATAAACCATTTTAACTTTTTCCAAGGTTTTTGAGTTTTTATTTACAAAAGAAAATTCGAAAGGATAGTGCAAATGTGCTTATCCAAGGAAATCCTTTTCAAATAAACAGCCTATCTTCTAAAACATTTACAAGGCTGTCAAAACCTTCTCAAACACAAACAGAGGAACCTGAGCAGAATTTAGCTGAGACAACCTTTGCTCCTCAGGTTTCGGCTGTTGAGCCTACTGCTCCTGGTGATCACAGCAGCACAACCACTGCTGTGAAACCCACACCAAAAATCACCAAAAAGCCCAAAATGAAAACTACCAAAAAGCCCCCCAAACCCTCCAAAAAGGACCTTCTGGAAGATGAGATCCCAAAAGTAACTCTTGTGACAACACAAAAGTCACCAATAACCACTGCTGCTACTTCCTCACAGCAGTTGGAAGAAAGATCTCAACCTGAGCCTCAACTCCTCATGCATCCTCTCAAAAGGATCAGGTTGTATACATAGGACACCGCATTATGAAGCTCTGGATCCACTTGAATCCATCTTCTACAACCCAGCTCCTGGGGCAAATTCTCTTTCAACCCCCATCCTCACTTCACAAATTCCACCATCATTTTTACCCCTGTTGAATGCTTTGGATATGGATCAGACAAAAATCAATTCTTCTCAACAACCTATCATTGAGAAAATACCTTAACAAGTGACTAAATCTGATTCCTCTACCATTGCTATCCCATCAACAGTTGAGGAGGTTACACCCCTTGAGTTACAAGTAACTCTTGGTGGTAGTTCAAGTGGAGCAGCTACTATAGGTATTGAAGCAACTGATTTATACCTGGACAGTAGTTTCATTAGTCAGACTCCCTTGAAGGCAATTTCTTCAGTGGGGACCAAAGTGACAACTAGTGTGTATCCAATATCTACTGGTGTGTTTGCAATGGTAACCACTGCTGAGGAAAGAAGTCCCCAGTACCAAGACAAAGGGGCATCAGTGGATGTACCAGTGGAAACTTCCTCTGGTCCAACTGCTGATACAACCACTGCTAGTGGGAAATCAGATGATCCCATTAACTTGGGTGACGGTTTAAAATACCAAGAATTAATGGAGAGAGTGGATAAAATTGGAACATCTGTTGCAGATATCAAAAATATGCTTCAACAGTTACAATCTCAAAAAGCTCCATCAACTGCCTCAATTGCTTCAACATCTGCTCCATCCCCCCTGTGACAACTCGAACTTTCGACTTGCTTTGATGTAACGTTACGTGTTTATGTGACACTTTGAGCTAATGAATATTACGTGATTTATGAGATGTCGTTATGTGTATTGTGTGATATACGTTGTATGTTAATTGAACCGAACCCAAACTGCACACGATAACTGGTCACGCAAGCCTTTGGGCTTTACACCTTACATTCGGTCCATTAGGTAACCGAGTGGGCTCGGCCCACTCCCCACTCGCAACACACAAAACCGGAACTAGGGGATTGTTTTACCACTTTTGCAAATCACAAACACACACACATAACCCTAGCTCCTCCATCTCGTCTCTCTCTCCCTCGGCTTGTTTAGGAACCGACGGCACAAGGCCATCCGATCACCCTCTTGTTCGGGTCACATCTCGTTACTTGTAATCGGTTAGTATATCATCTATGATTCTGTGTTTTATATGCTTAGATGATGCCATGATAAATCGGATTGCATGATTTAGTATTCGGTTAGTATGATGTTTTATGCTTGTGTGTTAAGTGATGTTTTGATTACATGTTTAGATCGAACCGATTAGAATTTGCGTGATGATGAACTAGGGCCGGTTAGATATTGTGGTTATGTTGGTCCTCGTATTGATTGATATAAAACCGGATTTGTTGTTGATGATGTTAATGATAATGTCTTGTTGATTGGCTGTGAAGTTATGCAATTCGAGTTTAATGTTCATGAAATCGGATCATAATATGATTGAGTGTTATGATTATTGTTATTGTTCATAAGTGTGATTATTAGGGTTCATAAGAATTGATGATTTATTTCCCTGTTTGACCGATGAATTCTTGAATGGCAAACTGTTAGTTGATAATTGATTTTTAGAAACTGTCAACGATGATTGAATTGCCTAAATGAATTGCATGAAATCAGGAAAGTCGTTACACACGCGGTTGCGACTCGGCATCACTCGTTGCGAGTCGGAACCCCACTCGAGACCACAACCGCACGAACCGCAACCACGGTTGCGAGTCAGATTGCGACTCGTAACCAGACCGGGATGAACCGAGACCACCTATTGCGACTCGCATCCAGCCGATACGACTCGAGATCCTCGTTGCGACTCGTAACCCCGTTGCGAGTCGAGACCATCGTTGCACATGCACACTATTGGGCCTTCACTGTCACGGGCCCAATGATTTGATGGGCTGTTTATTAATGGACTTGTATGTATTTGCTATTTGGGAATCTGGACTGTTTTGTTATTGGGCTGCTTATGTCATTGGGCCGGGTATTGTTGGACTTAGACAATTGGATCACGCATGCTATGTCTTATCTGCTTACGTGCGTACATGTTTGCCATGACTATACGTGATTACTATATACGTGCTATATACGAACCTGACTCGTATAACAACCATGATAGGACGTGAGTGACCATTTACTTGCTACTTATATTCCTTGTGTATCTGCCGAGCAAACCAAGGTGAGTTCACACAGCCAAGGCATGGGATTCCCGGGTTGGGAATTGGGTTGGATATGATGAATGTGGAATGATTACTCGTACTTACGCATATACCAGACTATAGACCATCGTCCTCAGGTTAGACAGGACACGTTACGTAAAGCCTACGTAACCCAGTATATTTTCCATATGTCTCCCGGGTCGGGAGGACACGTTACGTAAAGCCTACGTGACCCAATACCATCTACTGGCTTCCAGGTCGGAAGGCCACGCTGCGTAAAGCCTACGTAGCCCCCACGCGTACCACTGTCCTCGGGGAAGGGCACGTCACGTAAAGCCTACGTGACCCTGTACGTTTTCCTGTTCTCGGTAAAGAAGAACACATGGTCGGAAGTTAGTCTAGTAAGTACCGTTAATGAGAAGCCCTCATTAGCCAGGATAAGCATGGGAAGCCCCCACCTTTAGTACACACTAGTATGGGAAGCCCCCACTAGCTATACTTATGCATGTTATGAACTTACTTTCTGTGAACTCGCTCAACTAGTTTGTTGATTATTTGCTGCATGCCTTGCAGGACCTTAGGTACATTACGGAGCTTGCACAAGGAGGAGCAGGTCGTTGTGGCAGATGGATCATGAACATTATTGAACTTATAACTTTATTTGGGTTTACTTTACATTGCTTCCGCTACTTAAAATAGTATTTGGTTTTGAAACATCAATCATGTCATGGTGACTTACGTTAATCACTTTTATATTAAATGCTATGTTTGATATGATTGATGGCTTGATCCTGGTCAGTCACGCTCCCAAGCGGTGGTACTCCGCGGGTGGATTTTGGGGGTGTGACAGATTGGTATCAGAGCCATTGGTTATAGAGAACTTGGTTTTAATATGGGGAAAACGTTTTTATTAAAACCGGACTATAACCAGTACAGTGCTCTCAACGATCCACAACGACGCTTCGCTCCACGTGCAAGACTCGACATCCTAGGTAATAAGGTTTAAGTTTATTGCCTGTTTGCTAGAACTGTTTAGAACTTTGCTCGCATTACGTTTAGATACACATGCTTTGATTACATGAGAACACCTATATGCCTACGCTTTTCTGTCATCGCCCTACTCGCGGACCATTCTTATGTATGCTACTTGTTATTATGAAGATCATGTCTGGACGAATCAACATGACACAAGCCCAGCTAGAGGCTCTTGTTCAAGCTCAAGTTGCTGCGGCAGTAGCAGCAGCTCAAGCAGGTAGTATATCCTGCAGTATAGGCACACACTAGGATCTTTAGATCCTACATTAACTCTCGTATTTAACTTCGTCCTATTCGTACACAATAGGTCAACACGCGCAGCAGCCAGTCTGCACTTTCAAGAATTTCATGGACTGTCGTCCAAACTCTTTCAGCGGCACAGAAGGAGCAGTTGGACTCCTCCATTGGTTTGAAAAGTTAGAATCGGTATTCGAAATGTGCGAGTGCCCTGAGGCTCGCAAGGTCAAGTTTGCCACCGGTACTTTGGAAGGGATAGCACTGACTTGGTGGAACGCCCAAGTCCAGATCTTAGGGTTGGCAGCTGCTAACGCCACCCCATGGAACGACTTTAAGGAACTCATCAAGCGTGAGTATTGCACGCGTGAAGATATTCACAAGCTGGAAGACGAGCTGTATAACCTGAAGATGGTTGGATCGGAAATCGAGGCGTATACTAAACGGTCTAATGAGCTGGCTGTTCTATGTCCAACTATGGTGGACCCTCCATACAAGCGCATTGAGTTGTATCTCAAGGGTTTAGCGCCGGAAATTCAGAGCCACGTGACGTCGGCTAACCTCGAGAACATTCAGGAAATTCAGCGTCTCGCTCACCGTATCACCGATCAGGCAGTGGATCAGAATAAACTGCCCAAGCGTGTTAATGCTACTGCTAACGTCACCACCTCAGTTACTCCTGCTACATCTGGTGACAGTAAAAGAAAGTGGGATGGGGATTCCAGCAAAGGTTCAGCATCTGTTCAGCCGCAAGCTCAGCAACAGAAGATCGATCAGTACCAGAGTCCCAGTCAGCAATCCTCTAGTGGTCACAGACAGAGGAAATATCAGGGTAGTCAACCTAGGTGCCACAACTGCAACAGGCATCACCACGGCCCATGTAACAAGGGTCGTTGTCAAAGGTGTCTTAAGATGGGTCACGAGGCCAAAGACTGTAGGAGTCCACGGCCTGCGAATCAGAATCAGCAGCAGCAACAATCAGCTCCACAGAACCAGCAGCAGCAGCAGTAGCCACAGCGTGGAAACCGGGGATGTTTCCAGTGTGGGGCTGAAGGTCACTTCAAACGCGATTGCCCTCAGCTGAACCAGAATCGCAACAACAACAATCAGGGCAACGGCAACAACAACGGTGGAAACAACAACAACAACGGCAACGAAGCTCGTGGTCGTGCATTCGTGCTAGGTCGAGGTGACGCAGTGAACGATCCCAACGTTGTTATGGGTAAGTTTCTCCTCGACAATATTTACGTTACTGTTTTATTTGATTCGGGTGCGGATACAAGCTATATGTCTGTGAAAATGTGTCAACTGCTAAAACGTGCACCAACACTTTTACCCACCAAACATGTAGTCGAGTTAGCTAACGGTAAAAGTCTAGAAGCCACGCACGTAGTTCAGGGTTGTAATCTTATCCTAGCTGGTCAAGCTTTCTCTATCGATCTCATTACCATAGCTTTGGGTAGCTTCGACGTCGTGATTGGGATGGATTGGTTATCCCAACACCAGGCAGAAATCTTATGCAGCGAAAAGGTTATTCGCATTCCTCGTTCGGGTCAGGAACCTCTAGAAGTTCAAGGCGACAAGAGTGGTGCAGTGGTTGGCATCATCTCTTACTTGAAGGCTCAGAAATGCTTACGTAAAGGTCACACAGCCATTTTGGCTCTCGTTACAGACGCATCAGCAAAGGAAAAGAAATTGGAGGATATTCCAATTGTACGTGAATACCCTCAGGTGTTTCCTGAAGACTTACCTGGCTTACCACCTCATCGTCAGGTCGAATTCCAAATCGAGCTCGCTCCAGGAGCAGCACCCATAGCTCGCGCACCATATCGTCTAGCTCCATCGGAATTGGAGGAATTGTCAAAGCAACTGCAAGAACTCTTGGAAAAGGGTTTCATACGTCCAAGCTCTTCGCCTTGGGGAGCTCCAGTACTTTTCGTGAAAAAGAAAGACGGTACGTTCAGGATGTGCATCGACTACCGTGAACTCAACAAGGTGACGGTGAAGAACCGTTATCCTCTTCCACGCATAGACGACTTATTCGACCAGTTGCAAGGGTCGTGCTACTATTCGAAGATAGATTTGAGGTCGGGGTATCATCAGCTGAGAGTCCGGGATGAGGACGTCTCCAAGACAGCCTTCAGAACTCGTTACGGTCACTACGAGTTTCTCGTCATGCCGTTTGGGTTAACAAACGCGCCTGCTGTATTTATGGATCTTATGAACAGGGTGTGCAAACCCTATCTCGACAAGTTCGTCATTGTTTTCATCGACGACATTCTGATTTACTCCAAGAGTCAGGAGGAACACGAGCAGCATCTTCGCCTTATTTTGGAACTCCTTCGGAAGGAGCAACTGTACGCCAAGTTTTCAAAATGCGACTTCTGGCTTCGTGAAGTCCATTTCTTAGGCCATGTGGTGAACAAGGATGGAATTCATGTCGATCCATCCAAGGTAGATTCGATCAGAAACTGGCCTGCACCGCGTACACCGACAGAAATACGCCAATTCTTGGGTCTGGCAGGTTACTACAGACGGTTTATTAGAGACTTTTCGAAGATTGCTCAGCCGCTTACGCTACTGACACAGAAGGGTGTTACCTATCGCTGGGGAGAGCCCCAGGAGACTGCTTTTCAGCACCTAAAGGATAGACTTTGCAGTGCACCTATCCTCTCATTGCCAGAGGGCACAGATGACTTCGTGGTTTATTGCGATGCATCCATTCGGGGACTGGGATGTGTGTTGATGCAGCGGGATAAAGTTATTGCCTACGCCTCTCGTCAACTAAAGATTCATGAACGCAACTACACAACGCACGATCTAGAGCTGGGAGCTGTTGTTTTCGCGCTTAAGATATGGCGACACTATCTGTACGGTACCAGGTGCACGATTTACACCGATCACAGGAGTCTCGAGCATATCCTTAAGCAGAAGGATCTGAATATGCGTCAACGACGATGGGTCGAGTTACTTAATGACTACGAATGCGCTATCAAGTATCATCCAGGCAAAGCCAATGTTGTGGCTGATGCCCTCAGTCGGAAAGACACTTTACCAAAGCGCGTGCGAGCGCTACAGCTTACGATTCAGTCTAGCCTTCCTGCACAGATACGAGCTGCTCAGACAGAAGCATTGAAGCCCGAAAACGTCAAGGCTGAGGCCTTACGCGGCTCACGACAACAAATGGAACAGAAGGCAGACGGCGCCTACTATGTAACGGGCCGGATTTGGGTCCCACTTTATGGCGGTCTACGCGAACTTGTGATGGACGAAGCTCACAAGTCCCGCTACTCGGTACATCAAGGGTCGGATAAAATGTACCACGACATCAGCACTACTTATTGGTGGCCTAGCATGAAGGCCCACATTGCTACGTACGTTGGAAAGTGCTTGACCTGCGCGAGAGTCAAGGTCGAATATCAGAAACCAGCTGGTCTACTTCAGCAGCCTAAAATACCACAGTGGAAATGGGAAGAAATTTCCATGGATTTTGTTACAGGCTTACCTAGATCCCAGCGTGGGAACGATACGATATGGGTCATAGTTGATCGACTCACTAAGTCTGCACACTTCCTGCCGATTAAGGAAACGGACAAGTTCTCCACACTTGCAGACGTCTATCTCAAGGAAGTTGTTTCGAGGCACGGGGTGCCCACGTCTATCATTTCGGATCGCGATGCACGATTCACGTCAGAACTTTGGCAAGCGATGCATAAATCTTTTGGCTCACGGCTAGACATGAGCACAGCATATCACCCTCAGACGGATGGGCAGTCTGAGCGTACGATTCAAACACTTGAAGACATGCTTCGGGCATGCGTCATCGATTTCGGCAACGGCTGGGAAAAACATCTCCCTTTGGTGGAGTTCTCGTATAATAACAGTTACCATACCAGCATTCAAGCCGCTCCATTCGAGGCATTGTACGGGCGTAAATGCCGGTCACCTCTCTGTTGGGCAGAGGTGGGGGATAGTCAGATCACGGGTCCAGAAATTGTAGTGGACGCCACGGAAAAGATAGCACAGATACGACAACGCATGGCGGCAGCACGCGACCGTCAGAAAGCCTACGCGGACAAGCGTAGAAAGCCATTGGAATTTGAGGTCGGGGACCGGGTTTTATTGAAAGTTTCACCCTGGAAGGGTGTGGTTCGTTTTGGCAAACGGGGTAAACTGAATCCGCGGTACGTCGGACCATTTGAAATCGTAGAAAAGGTTGGCAAGGTAGCCTACAAGTTGAACCTACCAGCTGAACTCGGGGCAGTTCACAATGTCTTTCATGTATCGAACTTAAAGAAGTGCCTATCAGATGAAAACCTCATCATTCCTTTTAAGGAACTCACTATCGACGAGCGGTTACAGTTCGTTGAGGAACCAGTTGAAATCACGGACCGGGATGTGAAGGTCCTCAAACACAAGAGAATCCCTCTTGTCCGAGTTCGTTGGAACTCCAAACGTGGCCCAGAGTACACCTGGGAACGCGAAGACAGGATGACAGAAAAGTACCCCCAGTTATTCGGGAACAAGGCAACCACTACTGAGGCTGAAGCTACTACTTCGGAATTTCGGGACGAAATTCCAGATCAACGGGGGGAGGATGTGACACCCCAGGAAAATCAGTGAACAGTACAGTTTACCTAGCTTCCTCAGTGAGTGCATACCAAATTTCGGGACGAAATTTCCAATTAGTTGGGGATAATGTGACAACTCGAACTTTCGACTTGCTTTGATGTAACGTTACGTGTTTATGTGACACTTTGAGCTAATGAATATTACGTGATTTATGAGATGTCGTTATGTGTATTGTGTGATATACGTTGTATGTTAATTGAACCGAACCCAAACTGCACACGATAACTGGTCACGCAAGCCTTTGGGCTTTACACCTTACATTCGGTCCATTAGGTAACCGAGTGGGCTCGGCCCACTCCCCACTCGCAACACACAAAACCGGAACTAGGGGATTGTTTTACCACTTTTGCAAATCACAAACACACACACATAACCCTAGCTCCTCCATCTCGTCTCTCTCTCCCTCGGCTTGTTTAGGAACCGACGGCACAAGGCCATCCGATCACCCTCTTGTTCGGGTCACATCTCGTTACTTGTAATCGGTTAGTATATCATCTATGATTCTGTGTTTTATATGCTTAGATGATGCCATGATAAATCGGATTGCATGATTTAGTATTCGGTTAGTATGATGTTTTATGCTTGTGTGTTAAGTGATGTTTTGATTACATGTTTAGATCGAACCGATTAGAATTTGCGTGATGATGAACTAGGGCCGGTTAGATATTGTGGTTATGTTGGTCCTCGTATTGATTGATATAAAACCGGATTTGTTGTTGATGATGTTAATGATAATGTCTTGTTGATTGGCTGTGAAGTTATGCAATTCGAGTTTAATGTTCATGAAATCGGATCATAATATGATTGAGTGTTATGATTATTGTTATTGTTCATAAGTGTGATTATTAGGGTTCATAAGAATTGATGATTTATTTCCCTGTTTGACCGATGAATTCTTGAATGGCAAACTGTTAGTTGATAATTGATTTTTAGAAACTGTCAACGATGATTGAATTGCCTAAATGAATTGCATGAAATCAGGAAAGTCGTTACACACGCGGTTGCGACTCGGCATCACTCGTTGCGAGTCGGAACCCCACTCGAGACCACAACCGCACGAACCGCAACCACGGTTGCGAGTCAGATTGCGACTCGTAACCAGACCGGGATGAACCGAGACCACCTATTGCGACTCGCATCCAGCCGATACGACTCGAGATCCTCGTTGCGACTCGTAACCCCGTTGCGAGTCGAGACCATCGTTGCACATGCACACTATTGGGCCTTCACTGTCACGGGCCCAATGATTTGATGGGCTGTTTATTAATGGACTTGTATGTATTTGCTATTTGGGAATCTGGACTGTTTTGTTATTGGGCTGCTTATGTCATTGGGCCGGGTATTGTTGGACTTAGACAATTGGATCACGCATGCTATGTCTTATCTGCTTACGTGCGTACATGTTTGCCATGACTATACGTGATTACTATATACGTGCTATATACGAACCTGACTCGTATAACAACCATGATAGGACGTGAGTGACCATTTACTTGCTACTTATATTCCTTGTGTATCTGCCGAGCAAACCAAGGTGAGTTCACACAGCCAAGGCATGGGATTCCCGGGTTGGGAATTGGGTTGGATATGATGAATGTGGAATGATTACTCGTACTTACGCATATACCAGACTATAGACCATCGTCCTCAGGTTAGACAGGACACGTTACGTAAAGCCTACGTAACCCAGTATATTTTCCATATGTCTCCCGGGTCGGGAGGACACGTTACGTAAAGCCTACGTGACCCAATACCATCTACTGGCTTCCAGGTCGGAAGGCCACGCTGCGTAAAGCCTACGTAGCCCCCACGCGTACCACTGTCCTCGGGGAAGGGCACGTCACGTAAAGCCTACGTGACCCTGTACGTTTTCCTGTTCTCGGTAAAGAAGAACACATGGTCGGAAGTTAGTCTAGTAAGTACCGTTAATGAGAAGCCCTCATTAGCCAGGATAAGCATGGGAAGCCCCCACCTTTAGTACACACTAGTATGGGAAGCCCCCACTAGCTATACTTATGCATGTTATGAACTTACTTTCTGTGAACTCGCTCAACTAGTTTGTTGATTATTTGCTGCATGCCTTGCAGGACCTTAGGTACATTACGGAGCTTGCACAAGGAGGAGCAGGTCGTTGTGGCAGATGGATCATGAACATTATTGAACTTATAACTTTATTTGGGTTTACTTTACATTGCTTCCGCTACTTAAAATAGTATTTGGTTTTGAAACATCAATCATGTCATGGTGACTTACGTTAATCACTTTTATATTAAATGCTATGTTTGATATGATTGATGGCTTGATCCTGGTCAGTCACGCTCCCAAGCGGTGGTACTCCGCGGGTGGATTTTGGGGGTGTGACACCCCCCCCCCCACTAAGCTATGGCACATGTTTCAACCTATGCTTCACAAACAGAGACAGCATACTGATCAACAACATGAGATTCAGCTTCAAATGATCAGAAATGTGATGGAAGCTAGGTACAAAGATACACAAGCTAATATAAAGGCAATCAAGGCCCATTTGTTTCAAACCACTGCCACTTCTCCTCCTACCATCATTTATGTTGAAAACCCTGATGATGCCAAAAAGGGGGAGAAAGGTAAAAAGGGAAAAAAAGGGTCTATATCTACCACCAGATCCAATGTCTAAACTTATGGTAGAAATTCCAAAGGCAGATGGATCAAAGAAGGTTGATGTGATTCTAAATGCTTTTGCTGAAGAAAAAGCAAAGTTAAAAGAGAAAATGGAAACAAAGGGAGACAAAAGATTTGAAGAGGAAAGGAAAGTTTTTATGGCTAAAGAGGCATAGGGTACTTCAAACAGAAGAAAGACTACCAGAAAAGTTAGCCAACCCAAAACCACAACTCCCAAAACCATTAAACCTCCTCTTAAAATCCCCAAAAGTTCCTCACATCCAACCTCCAAGCCAACCTCCAAGCCAACAGATTTTAAGAAACCTATTGTATCAACAGTTGTTGATACTTCAGTGGTTTCAATAAATGTTGTTTCATCCACTGCTCTCATCATAACACCACCCACTACTCAACCCACCGCCACACCAAAAACAAAACCACCACCTGCCATAAAGCAGAACACAACAGTTGATACATCAATAGTTGTAGTGACAACAGTGGTTGAAACACCAGTTGTTTCAACAACTGTTAGTTAGTCACCCATCACTTTAAATGCCACCTCTCAACCCACAAATACACCACAAACCACTCCAAAACACAAAAGGAGAAGGATAACAAATGTTGTACTTGAAAATGATAATGTACTTTCTCCACTTCCAATTTCTTCACAACCTCTTGTCCTATCCACTGTCCAAAAGCCTATTCCAATTTCTTCTGTTCAAGCCACGGACCCAAACACTGCCTTGGTTCCGTTGGGAGTATAATATCCTTTGGATCTTCCAGCAGTTAGGGAGGAGATCAAATCCTTCTACTCTGAAGATGATCCTGAAAAAAGGCATCTCCCTTCTCTGCAAGGTTATCCTCTGCCAAGAAACATAGAAGAATATCTTCAACTGAAGGCCAAACAAGCAGAGGATTATCAAAAAGAGACACAAAGGGAAAGACTGATAAAATAATTCAAAGGAATCTACAATATCTGCTTACACAAGTCAAAACTTTGGAGCAATTCTCAAAAGATCATTGTCAGAAATTGTCAGAAATGGATGATGAAAGCATGAAACAAGACTACATTGAACACATCATGACATACAAGAAATACAAGGCAGAAAAGCATTAGTACAAAGAATGGACCATAAGTGAACTCAAAGAAGAAATCGCAAGAATTCAAAAGATGCTTGATGATAAAGTAAAACAAACTCCTCCAGTTTGGTCCAAACACAAAAAGAATGTACCTGAAAAGGTCTTGAAGCTGAAAAGAATGAAGGAACAACTTATAGTTATTTTATTTGATAAATTAATTCTATTCTACTGAATTATATTTTATTCATGTCGCGTTTAATTGACTTGAGCTGTTTGAACCATAGCCATGTCCCGCTAGTCGACCCAACCTACTTGCCAACCCGAAACCTTTGAGGGTCAAGACATAGCAAGGATATTTTACACGACATTGCTAACCCATTGTGCATATATATATATATATATATATATATATATATATATATATATATATATATATATATATATATATATATATATATATATATATATATGTCGGTTTTGTTTAAAATAATAATAATAATAATAATAATAATAATAATAATAATAATAATAATAATAATAATAATAAATAAATAAATAAATAAATAAATACATAAATAAAATAAAACCATAATAATAGTCTTAATACATGTTATTTGTGATAATACATAAATGCATGATTTGAATTCAAGCTTGTTGGTGGGAACCTTTGCGAGACCCAATTCCTCAGCCCACATTAACCCTAATCTCGGCCTACACACACTGAACTCCCACCGCTAATGTTCAGCCATAAAGTCACGGTTATATGTATATATTCGCGTAATGTTCACCCTCACGCAAAACACTCGAACCCTACGGCAGTTGGCAGTGGTCTCCTCCACCACCCCGTACACCACCTCTCGTCCCTCTCCCTCCCTCGATGGAAACCTCATATGATTGTTGGGATGCAAATACGACCTTGTGGGACAAGTGTTCGACATCGACCTTTCTTCTGTTATTCGTGATAGATGTACCCCGTAAGGAGACAATTCTACGTATCCCTCTTCTTCCTGGAGGATTGTTATCTGTTCTAACGTGTCAGAGTGGCGCAAAGGTTAGCGTCAATTCTGCAATGAAAGCTTAGAAGTGTCCATGGAAGGATTATCCCGCTATATTAGCAATTATTATTGATGTTAGGGTTGAGGAGAAGAGGATCGAGGATCCACCCTTTGTTCGTGATTTCTACCTATGTGCTACCAGAAGAACTATCAGGTTTACCTCCACATCGTCAGATGGAATATCAGACCTATATCATGCCAGAAGCAGCCCATGGTTGCTGGTTGTTCCTTATTCTCTTACACCAGGATGGTTGCAGGAACTGCCTAAGCAACTTCAGGAACTATTGGACAGGAGTTTTGTCAGACCTGTCGACCAGTTGCGAGGAAATAAGCTTCCATTCGAGGATTGGCTAGTGAACAAACTATCGTCAGATGGTAGACCAAGGGGAGAATGCTCTTATAACAGCATGTCGAATGTAATGCAGCCATTCCAACGTTATACACCATGATCATTGAGTTGACTAACACACCAACAGCTTCAGGGATCACATGAATCGGCCGCATGTGTTGACAACGTTCTGAATCCTGACCAGGAGAATGGAACGCCATGGCTGGCATTTGTATCTTATTTTAGAACTCCTGAGGAAGGAGCCACTCCGCTCAAAGTCTTGTTAAACGTAATTTCTGGGTTCCAGAGGTACCTTTTGGATATATAATCAGCGAAGTGGAAATGCACATGGATCTCGCTAAGATCCGTCTTGGCTGGAAACTGGTCGACACCAAAGAGTCCTTCATGGACACAACAATTTCTTGGTCTCACTTGATGCTATCGCAGATAAATTACAGGATTTGCGAAGGTCGCGCAGCTTAAATCTCTCTAGCACAGCAGGGTGCTGTCTTCGTGAAAGACAGTACAGGAGGACATCCTTTCAGCTTTCGAATACCGACTTTGCAATGCTCTGAGCATCGTTTTACCTGGCGATGCGGTTGATTCAGTGGTATATCCTTATGGTCCGAATCAGCATCCCAGCTGCACAACGACGCAACACGGGAGAGTGATGACATAAGTGAAAGAGTCACAAAGAGGAACTGCGCGACACACTCGACTGACGGTGAAAACCATGGTTTTGGGATTTTGGGTGGAGGTGTCACTTGGACGGTACCAGATGCATTTTTTAGACCGATCGCAAGGGCCTCCCATGTACTGATGATCGAAAGAACTAAAGCATACAATGACATCGCTGGATGGAACTTCTGGATGAATACGATTGCGAAACCTGAACGTGCACAAGCTCTGCAGCTCACTATCGACTCTAACTTACCGGATCAGACTCGCTCTGTTCAAACTGGAGAACTGAAGGAAGAGGAATTTTCAAGTTGAACCCATGCGGGGCAGGGAGAAGCAACCTCTGTTCAAACTGGGTTTTGATGGGAGGCATCAGGATTTATAAACCTTGTACTAGTAATCGGACATGAAGGCTCATCTAGTTAAGTATGTGAATGATGGATCGACTTGTGGAAAGTCAAGGTGTAGCATCAGCAACCAGCAACACTCACATGGAAATAAAAACAGACTTCCATGGATTTGGTCGATAGTCTACTTACGACTCGAAATGGAAACAACATCACCTGGATACTCATTGATTATCTTGCGCAACCAGCACACTTTCTAGCCATCAAAGAAACAGATAAGTTTTCTGCACTTGCAGTCATCTATCTGAAAGAAGCGGTTGCTAGGCACGGGGTGCCAACCTTCATTACCTCTAACCGCAACCCACGATTTGCATCTGATTTGTGGCAAGCGGTGCACAAATCCTTTGGCTCGCATTTAGACTTGAGCACAGTATATCATCCACAGACGGATGGGCAGACTGAACGCACCATCCAAACTCTTAAAGACATGCTTCGAGCATATGAAATCGACTTTGGCAACGGTCGGAGAAGACACCTTCCTTTAGTGGAATTCTCGTATAATAACAGTTACCACACCAGTATCCAGGCCGCTCCATTTGAGGCATTGTACGGGCGTAAGTGTCGATCACCTCTTTGCTGGGCAGAAGTTGATGACAGCCAAATCACTGGCCCAGAGCTTGTGATAGACACAACTAAGAAGATTGCTCAGATATGACAACGAATGGCGGCAGCTCGTGACCGTCAGAAAAGCTACGCTGATAAGCGCAGGAAACCACTCGAGTTCCAGGTTGGGGATCGAGTGCTACTTAAAGTCTCACCGTGGAAAGGCGTAGTTCGCTTTGGTAAGCGGGGCAAGCTGAATCCACGCTACGTTGGACCTTTTGAAATCATTGAGAAATTGGCAAGGTGGCCTACAAGCTGAATCTATCTGCAGAACTCAGTGAAGTTCACAACATATTCCATGTGTCGAATCTGAAGAAGAGTCTGTCAGATGAGACCCTCGTAGTTCCTCTCAAGGAGCTCAGTATCGACGATCAGTTGCGATTCGTCGAGGAACCAGTAGAGATTACTGACCAAGATGTTAAGATTCTCACGCGTACCAGAATACCTCTTGTCCGAATTCGTTGGAACTCCTGTCGTGGCCCAGAGCCCCAGAGTATACCTCCGAACGAGAAGACCAAATGAAACTTAAGTATCCCCAGTTGTTCGAGAAATGTGCAACCACTACTGAGGCTGAAGCTACTGCGGAATTTTGGGACGAAATTCCAAACCAACGGGGAATGATGTAACACCCCAGGAAAACCAGGAAACCATGCAACCTAACTGGCTTCCTCAGTAACTACGTGCTAAATTTCGGGACGAAATTTCTTTCAACTTGGGGATGATGTGACAACCCGTAACTGCAAAGGTACAAACCGTTTGTTTCGCTTTTATGAATCGTGTTAGTGCACTACATCTGTCGACTTTGTCTTGTATCGAGTCTTAGTCTTAGATTGTTAGATCAGGGCACGTTATACGAGAAAACTGGAAAATGTATGTTATTAGATGAGGGTTTCGCTTATAGAGACATAGGGTTTCGCTCTTATGGACCTAGGGTCTCGCTTATTAGGTCATGATAGGGTTTCGCTCATGTGGACATGTTCCTTGGAGCGAAACCATCTACCCTATATATAGGTCACATAAGCGAAACCATGTAACATTCCCTTGTAACTCATACCGAAGTGCTGCCGGTTTGAGATTTGGATGTAAATTGTCAGATATCAATACAGAAAGTTGATTTAAGTGATTTGCTAGCTGTTTCTAGTTTAGATACTTGTTTTCCGCACCTGTATCTGATCAAAACTCCTCTAAACGACTCATTCAGGTCGAAACACGATCCTACAAGTGGTATCAGAGCTTCGGGAGGAGGAGTTCTTCAGAGATTAGCTGGAATTCATCAAGTTTTCTTAATTCTACACCTTCTTTCATCATTTCAGAAAATTTTACCAGTTAAAATCAGCTAAAAATTTCATAGACTGTGTGTTATTGAACATAGACAAATCCTTGAGAGTTTGGAGTTGAAATTCGAATTAAAAATGGACTAAAATTGATTTCGAATAGGTTTCGCTCTTACGGACATCAAGAGGTTTCGCTCTTGTGACAGTGTTAGTTTCGCTCATAGCTACACAAAATCTGGGGTTTCGCTCATTTGAACAGAAGGTTTCGCTCTTGTGTCACATTTATCAGAGATTTCGCTCATCTGATCATACTGGTTTCGCTCCAGTGAACAAGACCGGAGGTTTCGCTTTTCTGAACATTGATATTTCCCTTTTAGTGACATAAAGAGGTTTCGCTCATTAGTCATCATACTTAGTGCATCGCTATTTCGCTTATAAGGACAGTTGTGAAAATTGTTATAATCTGAAAAATGGACGAGGAATTTTACAACGCATTCGCTACTCCGGTTACACCGATCACTGTTGCACAAACCACAATGCTTGAAAACGAAACGGGAACAATGCAAAAACCACCCAAACTATTGAACATTGAAGAATATAAAGGATGAAGGGAAGGTCGTTTCGAGAACTGGGTACAAGCTAACTACCTAGATGCATGGGAGTGTGTTGAAACAAAGTATGTGAGACCTTTAAACGATGATGAAGAGGAAGTTGCGATCAAAGACATGAGTGCCGATGACAAAAAGAAATATAAGAATGAGAAAATGATGTTAAGTCTGCTACAACATGCTGTGAAAGAGGACATTATGGTCTTGTTACAACACAACGGAAGTTCGTACTCAATCTGGAAAGCATTGCGTTCAAAGTTTGTTGGTAGTCAGGAAATGGTAAAAAATTAGAAGTCGCTTTTGAAAAAGGAGTTTGATCTGTTTAGAGGATTAAAGAATGAGAGTACAAAACAGATCATTGAAACATATTGTAACTTGTTAGTGAATATGAAAAGGTTAAGCATCAACAAAGACAATGAAGAGTTGATTGAAAAACTTACAGATGCGTTACCACATGAAAATTGGGGAACATATCTGATGATGCTCAGGAACAAAAAGGGTTTTAGCACGTTAACCTTGAGCAAATTCATTGAGAAATTGGAAGCTCAGGAAATGGAACAAAGAAAGATTGTCCGGATGAAAGATTTTGATGGTGAACAGGATATTGGGTTGTATTACAAAGCAGAGGTGAATGAGAAGTCTACAAATCTATCTCCAAAAATAGAAACTGCTTACAACGCCAAGAATTCTCCTGGAAGTTCATCATCAGGATCAAACAGCAAAACAAGTTTTACGTCATTTCCGTCTTTTGATCCAAACATTTCAGCAACAAAAAATGGAAGAAAACTTCAATGCAATATTGTGTTAAATCTTGAAAATGATCAAGATTATTCTGAGGAAGTTGCTAAAACCATATGTCTTTATTAGGAATGGTTTTAGAATCTTATAGCTGTTTTGTTGCAGGTCGTATCGGGAATCCAATGCTAACAAAGGAAGATTACGACCAGATAGATGCTGAAGAGATGGAACTGATGGACATAAAATGGTGTTTGGCAAGCGTATTACGGAGAGCTGAGAAATTCAAGCAGATCACGGGGAGAGATGATCTTCGTGAGGCTAATGTTTCTACTTTAGGTTTTGACAAATCTAAAGTTACTTGTTTTAGTTGCAGGGAGAAAGGTCACTTCAAGAGGGAGTGCACTAACCGTGAAGCAAGTGGAGCTCAGAATCCTTTCAACAACAACAATGATTACTACCCTAAAGCCATCTACCATCAAGTTGCTCAACAACCATCTCAACAACATCAACATCAAGCGCAGACTGCACTTGGAAGACCCATAATTGAAGATTCTGGAAAGAGAGCTTGTGTGGTTAATCAGGAAGAAAAGAAGTCATTCAATTGGGATAAATATGTCTTAGCTGATGGAAAAGGTTGTTTGATTGATCAAGATGATGAAAAGTTACCTAAGGGTTTTAAGAAGTGTGCTGATCTCGAACAGAAAATTGAACTTCAAAGAATTGAAACTGAAAGAGTTAATCGTTTGTTGAAAAGTTACTCATGTTCGTCTTATCTTATTGACAGGATTTATCCGACAGCTGAAAGCTTAAAGGCATTTGAGGACAATGATGTAACTGAAGAAAAGATAGTTTCAGAAGAAAAGATTGAAGAAAAGACTCCAGTGAAAAAGACCAAAAAGAAGAAAGGCACTGTAGAGACGACATCTGGTAAGAAACAAGGTGTTAGTTACAACAAGTGTCCACCCCCTATGGAAAATGGATATTTGGCTAGAAATCCAAATGATGAAAGAGTCAAAAAGGCTACAAACTTACAACGAGAGTCGGAGTCGTCAGTCAATCTACCAGACAGTATTGATGTCATTTATACATCGTCTGACACTGATCAACAATCTCAATTGATGAAGATAGTGGTGGATCATGTGTTAGAAAATGATGAAAAAAAAGAGTCAAAGTCGGAGTCCGCGTCAGAGTCAAAGTCTGAGTCAAGCACTTCCAGTCAAACAGAAGAACAGGGCAAAATAGCTTATGATAGAAAATTCTTGTTATCAAAATCTAATTTGGATGATGAACCGTTTAAAGTTGCCTATACTTTGAATGATTCTGACAAATTATATTCTGATAAGGAATTTCCAATAAGAGGTGTCAAAACTGAAATGATTAAAAAGGTTTTCAAACTAACAGAGTACAACAAAAAATACACCTCAAGAGTACAACAAAGATTAAACAAGAAAAAGGGTTACAATTCTGGTTCTGGTTTTCAAAAGAAATCAAACCATAACGGTAATTTCAAAAAGAAAGGTCTTGGTTTTACTCCAACAGAAAAACAGAAAAATGAAAAATATGTTCGTGATTTTAAATCCAAAATGACATTTGTTTCAGGAACGTCAGCAGATGAAGAAGAAAAGAAAGATTTCTGGAGGCAGTCAAACAATGAGTTCCTTGCAATGAAGCAAGATGAAATGAAGAAGATGACTGAGCAGAAAAAGGATACGAGAACCTGTTTCCAATGCAACATTGTTGGACATATTGCCAGAGATTGTTTTAAGGCAATAAAATCAAAACAGGGAGTATCTGGTAAACTCAAAGAGCAAGTGGTTGAGTTTGAACCACCAATTGATAGAACAAAATTGTTTAAAAATTCTACATTTGAAATTGGTGAATGTTCGAACAAGTTTTATAAGAAGAGAGCTAAATCTGACAACCAGAAATGGGCTGTTAAGAAAGCTGCTGAAAGCTCTAGCGATGATTCTGATAGGTCAAAATCAGAGGAGCTATCTTCTGGCGATAAATCTGACTCCACAAAGTCAGATGAGCCACAGGTTGTTTTGAAAAGTGAAGCTATTTTAAAAGATGAAAAATCAGTTCCGACTGTGAATGATGAGGATTTTCCATCACTTCTGGCTGAAAATTATAAGAAGAAAATTGGTAAAGTGGAAATTTCTAACCAATTTTATAATGACAAACAGGAATTTGATGCTGAGAAGGTATTTAACCCCAAAGTTAAACATATCTTTGGTAAGATGATTGATCGAAAAGTCAAAGGGGTTAAAGAATTTTATGAGAAGAAGAGGAAAGGTAAGAAACCGAGTGATGGTGACTCGGTGACACCCAAGACTGGTCAGGCTTGGGTGGATATTTTCTTCAACTAAAAACCTGAATTCCCGGAGCTCCCAGGTTGGTAAGCGAGGAGCAGGTATCGGCATCTTTCTTGAGGACTTATTCGGTAACGTCAATCATATAAACGGTAAAAAGGTTTGTTTGTGTTTTATTTACAAGTGGTTAGAAGATTTGACTGTGCATACTTGCATATGGTAAATCAAGGACATTAATTTGTACTTGCATTTTCCTACAAGTGGTTGAAAGACAAGATGATGAACCACATCCCCGAACTTTGTATTGATAAACTGACGTGTGCGTATATATACATAATTTTGCAATGAAATTACACACGATTCGGTTTTAAATTTATAAAAGTGATTATTACTTTTACATCAAAACACACACGAAAGAGGCAAGTGTACCCCGTCATATGTGTAGTAAAGTATCGGTAAGAACCAAGTATCGATCCAAGGAAATGGGCGGATGAATAATACTAGACCTTTGTCACTAAACTACCGGTAAAAACATAAGTTGTTTGATTTTATAAAAACTAAAGAAAGCGTAAACAAATACATAATAAAAACATAATAGATAATAGATAAAAAGCCTTGCTTAATACACAACCACAACGTGTCAACTAAGTCGGTTTTGGCACTAGATGCATTCGGTCAATTTTCCAATTTAAGACAATTAGTATCCCTTTCGGGAATCCTAACATGACAATAATTCGGAAAGCTAAAACGATAAACACACTTTAACCACCTAAAATTGCTCTTTAACGTGCAATTGATAAATGTCTATGAAAATCTCTTAAAAATGAGTTAGTCATCCGTTAGGAGTTTTCTAACCGCACTTAATCAAGGAAAGCAACACCGATAAACACAATGCAACCACCGAGACAAGCATAAACTAGATTAAATCACAACCGAGTTCATTTTACAAATCTTGCATAATAATTCACCAAGATAGCAATTTTGGCCTAAACTACTAACTAAGCTAACAAATCATGGCAAGAATTTATAATGACACCATCTAACCCGTTAAGGTCCTTACGTGACGGCAAGCTCTCTTGATTAACAATAATTACATTTTATTAAATCACTAACCGTTTCTAGTATCATGATGCATACATTTAAACCAAGCTAAACTAGTTAACCAAGTTCAAAGTTTACTAATACAAGATTAATTAAGCCTCATTTTTCAACTATCTTAACTAACCAAGCATCAACATCCAACATAATTACTTATAATCAAGAAATCAATATCAATAACAAGGTTGCAAACTAATCATCAAAGATTAACATAGAAAATACTTCCAAATGTCATTACAAACAAAGATTAACACACTAATGGTTATAATCAAGCAAGGGATTGTTGTGTTTTTGCCCAAAGGCTACAATAATACATAAACATTAATCTAAATGCTTGAAAGATTAACAAATCATGGAAAGATTAGAAAACCAAACCATAAACAAGCATAAGATTAAGAATCCGGATAGTAATGGAGCTAAACGGCACAATGTGGCTTGAATCCGGGTCAAAAGCAAAGCCTCCGGAGCCTGTAAAATCGCCTGTGAAGCTCCCAAAATTCCAGAATGTCGAACAGAATGTTTCTGTTCTTTTTTTATATTTTTTCGATTTCGCACGGTCGTTCTTCCTGTGGCACGACCATGCACTTTAAGCAATTATTGGGTATGGTGCACCATACTGCATGACGTCATCAGATCGTTGACCAGATTCGATATCGCACGACCGTTCTTCATATGGCACGGTCGTTCATTACCGGGTTCTTGTTGCACGCCTGGTCGCACTGGTCGTTGAGTTCCGAGGTTGGCTGGATCATCGGATCCGCACGGGGTGCAAGATCTGGAATGACCGTGCATTCCCGGGTTGGCCTTCAATGCCCTGCACGCGGAGTTGCACCCTCGTTCACTGCCGGGCCTTTCATGATTTATCGGAGATGCACGGTCGTGCATCAGGTCGCACGACCGTTCCACACGCCCAAGTCAGTTTTCTAACAGAAGGTTCGCAGCTTCGTCGTTTTGTCCGGAAAGTCCTCGTTTTCGCTATCATCTTGTCTGGTATGCTGTTTTAGGCCTGTAAACAAAAGTGTAGATAATTAAATATCCGAATGACGGTTTTACGGCCGAAAACGCATAAAATAGGGGTAAAACGGGGGACTAAAATATGTGTAAATTAGCGAATATCAAATCTCCCCACACTTGAACCTTGCTTGTCCTCAAGCAAGCTGAACTAAAAAGCAATAAAAGACAGAAACAAACAAGAACGATAATTTACACACTCTTTTATTGAAAACTACTATAAACGGTTAGCCGGTTTGTCGAAAGACAACATCAAAAGACTCAAACCCAACAATAATATGCAATTATAAAGCGACAACCAAAAAGCCGTGACTTCACATTTAATTGACTCAACATGTTAATCTTCACACGACTCACAATGTTCACACACACTCGGTTTTATTTATGCAATATACATAAAATGTGTATGTGCAAACACTCAATGCCTCGTCAATGAAATATGCAATATCACAAGCTTGTCATAAGATCTCGTCTCCACCAACTAACATGCAAACAAGTGTAAATCAAGAGGTCTTTACGGGTTGTAACGTTAGGCTTGGGCGAAGGGTATGGAAGTGGACATATAAAGTGGCGAAAATGGTTAAAACTCGGTAGTAGCGTTTAACTAGCAACAAAATATACAACTATACATACAAATGCCTTAAAAAGGCGACTATTGCGCAATCGAGCTTATCAACGAAATTTTAACATTTAAGCATTCAAAATTGCTCGATTTTTAATAACTTCACCCTATTTTAGGGTGTTTTATTTTCTGTTTTTTTTTTTTTTTTGCAAACTAACTAATTATACAATAAACTGAAACAAACGCTAGTTAAACGATTATTTTGTCCGAGTTTCAACACTAAAAAGGTTTAAAACATACAAAGGCTAAATTTGGCTAAGTGGGCGATAATGTGGGTAAACAAAGGTAAACGGGAAGGCTCGACATGGTTAATCCTAAAGGGTAATATAAGGTGAACGGGGAGCACAACACAAAGAACAAGGTTTACAACAAAGGGGTAATCTAAGTGCCTCTATCACTTTTACACAAATCCACAAGTTCATGGTCTTAACAAGCATATAGTGACAAGTTCTAAATTACACATAACATCCGGCTCACCCCTATATCCGAAATGAACAAATATATAACAATAGGCTCAAATATGCTCACGTAACGGATGGAATGGGTAAAAGTGTGAAAACTATCATGTAAGTCTTTCTTTGTTTATCACGCTTTCCGGTTTCCTTTTTCAAAAATATTTTTCTTGTCGAGTTTTTATCAAGTCCGATGCTTTCTAAAACATAATCAACAGGTTTATTTACTAAAATATATACAAAATACAGGTATTTTTGAATGATTTTTCTAATTTTCTGATGATTTTTTTTTTTTTTACAAATGAGGACAAACAAAGTTAACCCCCTCCCCACACTTGAACTTCGCATTGTCCCCAATGCGAGACCCGAAATATAGAGAAAAGGATTACAATACTCCCCTCAAGATGATGTTGATGCAACGAGACTTCCGAGGCTGTATCTGTCACGTGCTCCGGTCCAAAATCCAATGGCCCAAAACCTGCAAGTTTGTCACATGTGCACCAAAATAGAACAGAAACAGAAAAATCACAAATCAACCATAATATACATAAATATAAATACTAGCAATCCCAACAAAGACATAACATAAAAACTAAAGTAAAGAGTCTGAAAAAATAAAGCATACATAACCGGGGTGTTTGAAATAAGAGGCAAAAATAAACACCCAAAACAAAATACTGAAATACTAAAAACAACCACCAACTATCACTCCACCGCTCCTAAGCGTCATCACCATCATCGTCTCTAGTAAAGGACGGACCCGCATCGCCATAACTAGGGGGGTTCCACGGTGGGAACTGTGGAGGGTGCTGAAAGTAGTCGGGGTATGCAAGATGCATCTCCCCGAAAAGATATGAAAATCCCGCACTCAGCCCCTGGTATAGAGTACCCTGGCTCTGCCGAAGCTGGTCCTGAGTGGCCTGAAGCTGATCCTGACTGGCCCGAATCTCATCCTGGCTCGATCTAATCTGGTCAATGTAAGTACCATGCTGCTCCTGCGTCATTCGCATCTGCTGGAACTGCTGGTAGAACTCTGGCCACTCCTGATGCTGGTGGAATGCATGGTGCTGCGGTGAATGTGGTGGCGTCTGTGGCTGGTGCTGCTGCGCCGGATGCTCTTGATCGTGCATCTCCTCATCCTCGTGTTCCTCCACATCTGGAGGCAACGGGTCCCAGACCTCGTTGTTCAACCCTTTCAACCTATCCCCCCTATCTAGCTCTACAATCAACCCCATGGCCTTTAGTGACCTAATGTCGACATGAAACCCCTCGGTTATCAGAGTGAGACCCTGAAGCACCTAATCAGTCATATAGCGTTTGTTGTACGCTATTTCGGTCACATACTGACTGCCATGTATCTCACTGTTTGGAGTCCGCCCCGAGCACTTGATGAAGTATTCAGCCATTCGTGTGGCTAGGTTGATAGGTTCTTTCTCAACCAACGCATATAGAAAGATCAAATCTGGTGTTGGACAGTTACCAAGACTGTCCATGCGACCGCATATCGTATGGCTAAATACATGGTGCATCACTCACACCAAAGGGTCTCTGAGTCGCGAGGCCTTCGACATCCTCGGGTTGTAGGGGCCCCCAATGGCATTTTCAGCCCAAAATGCATCCCGTGCTGCATCAGAAGGGAAGGTTAACTGATCTATGAAGACATCGGTATCATCCATGTCGTCCCTAGTATAAATCCCGAGCCTTCTACCCAAACGACCAACCGACCACGTATGCCATCGACCACATAACCTGAAAGCTACCCGCTCCTAGTGGCGGAATTTGGGTCTTCGATGAGCAACCGGCTTTTCATAGGCATAAGATGCGAAGAACTCTATGGTCAGCTCCAGGTAAATGGGTTAGTTGCAACCGACCAGATTTGCAAGCGGGCGACTCATCATGTCGTCTAGTCTGTCATACTGATTGAGTTCCCGCATCACTTCCCAATCCAACCATCGGGGGACTCCGAACTGCCCCCGCCGTGCCCATAATACGTCTCGTTTCGGGATGCACAAAGCCTCTCGCTCATCGTTGGGGTCGAATTGAAGGAAAGGATGGTCCATCTGTATGAGAAATAACATTAGAGAGATGGAAACAGGAAAAATTTGAATAAAAAACAAGCGAGCAGCCAATTATGAAGAAGCTGTGAATTCTGATCTGGGCATATGGCACGATCGTGCGACGAGACGCACGGTCGTGCGTCGCCGATGACAAGCACCATCTGCCCGACTCTGTCGGAACTGCACGGCGTGCGACCAACGGCACCACCGTGTAACACCGACCAACAAACAAATCATCATGAATCAACGGCGAGGCACGACCGTTCCATACAAGGTACGTCCGTGTGACTGCGCTATCTGCAGATTCTGACCCAGGCTCTAAGTAGCCCGATTTTTTTCACAAATCATCAAGTTTTTACACAAACTGGGGTCAGAAAATGCATCGGATGTTCACGATATGCAAGATTCAAACAATGGTTAGGGTTTCGATTTGTTTATGAAGAGAACCCTAAAAATTCCTTGAAGAATCGGAGGAAATCTAACCTAGAAAGCAAAGAAACAGATAATCTACAACTAGGAACGTACCGTGCGAAGTAGGGTGTGAGATCGTGCGAAGAACCGTGCGATTTGAAGTAAAAACGGTCTGGAACGGCCTGGTGCGACTAGGGTTTCGCGAATTGTGAATGGGGGCTGCAGATGAGGGTATTTATAGTACCAACTGACAAAAATGCCCTGAGCCTGATGCACGGTCGTTCGACCTTTCGCACGGTCGTGCGTCACCGACATCGCTCAATCCCGGTCAACTGTTCTCGGAGATGCACCGGGGGTGCGATCCACCGTGCCGGCCCTCAGAAACGCACGGTCGTGCGACCTGAGGAAGGACCGTGCAACAGCTGCGGATCAGAATTTTCCGTAGAAGCCATTTCCAGCAACTGTTTTGGCCGTTTTTCGCCATTTTTTCAACACGCCAACTGTTCTAACAATATTGCAACACAGAACCTTCGCTCGGCACGTACGAAACTAAAACAAACTAACGGAAACTACCTAACTAACCTAAATTACGCTAAAACTACAAAAACACAAAAGTGGACTATTTTACCCTTATAGCGCCAAAGACGCTCCTGCTACATTTTTGTCGGCGAGTCAGTAGCATAGACTCATGCTAAATTTTTGTCGACGAGTCGATAGCAAGACTCCAAGCTAAAACTAGAAAAATTCCTAAAAAGACGATACTACCCCTAAAGCGCAAAATACGCTCTTGCAACATTTTTGATCCACGAGTCAGTAGCGTAGACTCTCTCCTCCCCACACTTACGATGTGTGCGGGGGTTGGAGCTCAATTACCTCCATTGCCGACTCTATCGGCCCGGTAACGTACAACTTCAACCGGTGACCATTTACCTTGAATGTAACTCCATCCGCGTTCTCTACTACAACACTACCATACGGAAACACTTCCTTAACCGTGTATGGTCCTGTCCAGCGTGAATGAAGCTTCCCAGGAAATAAGCGCAGTCGTGAATTGTATAGAAGAACAAGATCACCCGCTTGGAATTCTTTATGGTCCTTCAAGCGTATGTCGTGAAGTTTCTTCGTGCGCTCTTTGTAGAGTACGGAGCTTTCGTAGGATTGTTGTCGCAATTCTTCCAATTCATGAATTTGGAGAAACCGGGCTTCACCTCCGGTTTTTAGGTCCAAATTCACGGTTTTCAATGCCCACAAAGCCTTGTGCTTCAACTCCACCGGTAAATGGCATGCCTTTCCGTATACCAACCTAAAGGGGGTGGTCCCTATAGGGGTCTTATAAGCTGTACGAAATGCCCATAATGCCTCATCAAACTTGTCCGACCACTCCTTGCGGTTAGCACCTACAGACCGCTCAAGGATGCGCTTAAGCCCACGGTTCGTGACTTCCACCTGCCCGCTCGTCTGCGGGTGATAGGGCGTGGATAAACGGTGATGCACACCGTATCGGGACAAAGCCTTTTCAAGCTGTGTGTTACAGTAATGAGTCCCTCGGTCACTAATGAGCGCTTTCGGAGCGCCAAATCGGGCGAACAAACTTTTAAGAAACCTCACAACCACTCTTGCGTCGTTAGTGGGTAAGGCTTGCGCCTCCGCCCACTTTGATACATAGTCAACAGCCACGAGTATGTACTTGTTTCCACGTGAGGGGGGGAATGGTCCCATGAAGTCTATCCCCCAAACATCAAAGACTTCACATACTTGTATCCATTTCGGGGGCATTTCGTCGCGTGCCGATATGTTCGTCGCCCTCTGACAAGCATCGCACGCTTTCACCCAACTCTACGCGTCACGGAAAATAGTCGGCCAGTAAAACACGGAATCCAACACCTTCTTCGCGGTGAAGTTGGCTCCGTGGTGGCCTCCGGTAGGTCCCTCATGACACTGGCGCAGAATTCAGCCCCTGATACACATCTTCTGATCACCTGATCAGCACCCACCTTGAATAGAAAAGGGTCGTCCCATATGTAGTGCTTGAGATCTGAAAAGAATTTCCTCTTTTGCTGGTGAGTCAACCCTTTAATCAGAATCCCGCAAGCAAGATAGTTCGCAAAGTCGGCGAACCCTGGCGACTCATCGCATATCTCAACACCCATCAAAGACTCGTGTGGGAAATTGTCATTGATTGAATCCCAATGCGCGTCCTCGATGTCTCCGTGCTCTAACCGAGATAAATGGTCAGCCGCTACATTTAACGCACCCTTTTTATCTTGAATTTCAATATCGAACTCTTGCAGCAACAGGATCCATCTGATTAGACGCGGTTTGGCGTCCTGTTTGCTGAAGAGGTATCTGATGGCTGCATGATCAGTATACACAACGGTTTTCGCAAGCACTAGATACGATCTAAATTTATCAAATGCGAAAACGACCGCCAAGAGCTCTTTTTCAGTCGTGGTGTAATGCTCTTGAGCGTCATGAAGAGTTTTGCTCGCATAATAGATCGGGTGAAAGTGCTTTTCTTTCTTTTGACCCAGAACGGCCCCTATAGCGTAATCACTCGCATCGCACATAATTTCAAATGGCAGACTCCAGTTCGGTGCAACTAAATAGGGGCCTCAATCAACTTTTGCTTGAGAAGGTCAAAAACCCTCAAGCAATCATCTCCAAACACGAACGAAGCATCTTTCTCCAACAAACGGGTCATGGGTCTGGTGATTTTTGAAAAATCTTTGATGAATCGCCGATAGAACCCGGCATGACCGAGAAAGCTCCGTATAGCTCTAACAGAGGTGGGGGGCGGAAGTCGTGAAATAACGTCGACTTTAGCTGGATCGACTTCCATGCCCGCGTGAGAAAATTTAAGTGGTGCACCATACTGCATGACGTCATCAGATCGTTGACCAGATTCGATATCGCACGACCGTTCTTCATATGGCACGGTCGTTCATTACCGGGTTCTTGTTACACGCCTGGTCGCACTGGTCGTTCAGTTCCGAGGTTGGCTGGATCATCGGATCCGCACGGCGTGCACGATCTGGAACGACCGTGCATTCCCGGGTTGCCCTTCAATGCCCTGCACGCGGAGTTGCACCCTCGTTCACTGCCGGGCCTTTCATGATTTATCGGAGATGCACGGTCATGCATCAGGTCGCACGACCGTTCAACATGCCCATGTCAGTTTTCTAACAGAAGGTTCGCAGCTTCGTCGTTTGTCCGGAAAGTCCTCGTTTTCGCTATCATCTTGTCTGGTATGCTGTTTTAGGCCTGTAAACAAAAGTGTAGATAATTAAGTATCCGAATGACGGTTTTACGGCCGTAAACGCATAAAATAGGGGCAAAACGGGGGGACTAAAATATGTGTAAATTAGCGAATATCATAAACCTACAAATGGTAAAATCAATCAAACTTATTTTCCGGAAAAACCATTTTGATTAAAACAAACTTAAGTGTTTTGAAATCTAAATGGGAAAATAGTTTGTTGATAGGGGGAGTTCTGATTGTTTATGTCTAAGTGAATGGCGATTTGATGCGATTTGATATCAGTTGTCAAGTTTTGTACAGTTTGTTTTATATTTCATGTTTTAAGTGGGTCTAGAGTTTAGAAAGTTTTCAAATTTCCTTTGAAATGTGTTTGCATTTTAGGGGGAGTAGAAAATATCAGAAAATCCAAAAACATTAGAAAATTTGAAAAAGCCAAAAACATGATAAAAACCAAAAATGAGTTTTGTTGTGAAAAGAGGAAATGATAGTACATCAGTGGACTGTCACAACATGCTAAAGAAATGTAAAGATAAAATGTGATAAACAATCTTACTGTGGATGTGTCCGTTGGTTTTTATACATTTAGTAGACTGTGATGAGATATAAACCTAAATTTCAAACTTGCTTATTCTGTGGGTTAACAAAACTTCCTGGATATATAGGTAACCCCTGAAATCTTGTTTGAAAGGTCCCTTATTCTGAGATACTAGGTCTTTATGCTCAGTGATATCTGGGGTATTATCCCGGGACTTCTGCTGTATGGAAGTACTGACTTAGTCCCCGGATAATGCTTTCCATAAATGCTTGAAACATAGCATCGCCCTCAGCAAGTTCATGAAACAATAAAATTGATAGTTGCTGCTGTTGAAATCAAAAGATCCTCTATAGGGGACACACCAAAAGTCGAAGCCGTCATCTCTTTCCGTATACGAAAGTATCGACTTGAGCTCTCACGGCCCTCGCACCTAACCCCTTTACAGATATCATCTGTGGTATAGTCACCTGTAAGACTGAATATTGGGATCTGGATACGGGAGTATATTCAAGTAGTGGGACACACGGATAAGTTTAAGTTCTTAAAACATTAACATCGTATCTCGGATCAGTTGAACTTTGTGTGAAAATTTAAGTGGATCAGTATAATGACAATCTAGGTAAATTGTTTAGAACTTAAAATGAAATGAAGCTTAAAGGTGTTGGTAACATGTCTCAAAAACTGATATGATCCTCTTACACGAACTCACCAAAAATATTGTTTGTAAATATTTTCATTTCTGCATCTTGTTGTTTCTACACTTAGTGTTACTCTTTGTCTTTACAAGTGGTGTCAATTAATTTCTTCCATAAGATTCCAAAAAGATTTTGGTGTGTTTTAGCATAAATTTTGAAAAATTTAAAAAGATTTTCGACGACTGATATTGAATAGCTGATTTTCAAAATTCCAAGTGCTAAACATGATGAACGGATGGCTTGGGAGAATGTGTTGTTTTGATAAGAAAAGCGATATAGTTGTAAGTGGTTCATCAGAAACAAATTGATATTCTTGTTCGTAATCTTCAAGTGGTGTCTATATACTTAAATGTTTATCATAAAACTTATGTTTGTGGTAGAGTGTTATGCAGGAAGAGTCAGCATTTAAGGGGGAGTGCATGTTGATGATGATGAATTTAAAAAATGTCAAAATCTAAAAGAAGAAGTTTGTTGGTGATAAAAGGAAAAGAAATGAAGATAAAGAGAGAGAAGCCCAGAGACTAATCAAGACTGAAGGTGCGAAGACATGACATTGTCAAAGACTCGATGAACGACTCGTCAACATCTGAGGGTGAGTTTGTTGGTGCACTACATCTGTCGACTTTGTCTTGTATCGATTCTTAGTCTTAGATTGTTAGATCAGGGCACGTTATACGAGAAAACTGGAAAATGTATGCTATTAGATAAGGGTTTCGCTTATAGAGACATAGGGGTTTCGCTCTTATGGACCTAGGGTTTCGCTTATTAGGTCATGATAGGGTTTCTCTCATGTGGACATGTTCCTTGAAGCGAAACCATCTACCCTATATATAGGTCACATAAGCGAAACCATGTAACATTCCCTTGTAACTCATACCGAAGATTTGGATGTAAATTGTCAGATATCAATATAGAAAGTTGATTAAAGTGATTTGCTAGCTGTTTCTAGTTCAGATACTTGTTTTCCGCACCTGTATCTGATCAAAACTCCTCTGAACGACTCATTCAGGTCGAAACACGATCCTGCAAATCGAATTCTATAGTTATTTTATTTGATAAATTAAATCCTGTCCTACTGAATTATATTTTATTCATGTCGCGTTTAATTGACTTGAGCTGTTTGAACCATAGCCATGTCCCGCTAGTCGACCCAACCTACTTGCGCAACCCGAAACCTTTGAGGGTCAAGCCATAGCAAGGATATTTTACACGACATTGCTAACCCATTGTACATATATATATATATTTGTGGGTTTAGTTTAAAAAAAATAATAATAATAAATAAATACATAAATAAAATAAAACCATAATAATTGTCTTAATACATGTTATTTGTGATAATACATAAATGCATGATTTGAATTCAAGCTTGTTGGTGGGAACCTTTGCGAGACCCAATTCCTCAGCCCACATTAACCCTTATCTCGGCCCACACACATAGAACTCCCACCGCCAATGTTCAGCCATAAAGTCACGGTTATACGTATATATTCGCGTAATGTTCACCCTCACGCATAACACTCGAACCCTACGACAGTTGGCAGTGGTCTCCTCCACCACCCCGTACACCACCTCTCGTCCCTCTCCCTCCCTCGACAATCGGAGAACATCACCGCTCTTCCGTCACCGATCGCCGTTACGCGGTATACTTAAACTCTAGAGTCTCTTCCTTTTTGGCGACAAACCATCTTTTCTGTTTGGAGTATTCATCTCTCGAAGCCTGTCACTCGTGTGTAACGATAACCACATCGCGGTTAGTTCGACCTAATGTTTTAGTCGTGCATGATTCTTTAGTAGATCAATATATGTCTGCATAAGTGGATCTGATTGATGAAGTTTGGTGAACTTTTGGAATACTTGTCCGTAGATAAAGTGGATCTTGAAGTAAATATATGAATGATTTTCGTTAATTGGTTTTAATGGATGTTGGTTGCATTAGGTTAGTCGATGTATGCATGATGATAATGATCTGATAATTTGTTGTGATAGGTTGATAAATTTGTTAATGATTAGAGTCTGTTAAGAGATTGCGGTGATACATGAAATTGATGATTGCTTGTTACAACTAGGGATTATTAAGGTCAAGAACAGTAGCATATAATAGCTCATAAACTAAATAATTTGATAGTTGGGGTTTGCAATTTAATCGGACCTGCATGTTTATTAGTTGGGTTATAATAAAGAGTATTGGGCTAGTTTGTGTGAAAGACTGGGTCGGGGTAGTTAAAGGGCTGCACGAGGTTTTACAAAACATACTAGGTGGGTTATATGAACTTAAATGTTGTATTGAAATCTATTTCATATTGGGTCGAGTGGGGTTTGTGAAGGGCCGCTTATTTTAACTGCTGGGCTGCATGACCACGGGTCATCAGCTCAGCCCACATTGTGGTGATTACTGTGTTGTTGTTTGGGCCGATTAAATTGAAATAAGGGCTGGGTTATGTTGTGTTATTAATATGATCATTTATATGAAATTTAGGAAGTTGGTAAATGAGGGATTTGAAATACAAACTGTGCAATGCACTAAATGAATTAATTTGGAGTGGTGGGTCAATAGAGTTTTTGTGTTTGGGCCGTGATAAAAGTTGAACCGTGCATAATATAGGTTAATTGCACTGATCCATCCAGTCGTATGGATCACATAACAAAGGTTAACTCACGAATACATGAACCGCACACTGGCATTAGGCCACTAACTAAATTGGATTGCACACTGTGGATAGCTAATTGAACTCAATGAGCAGTATGTGCATGCCATGTTGATATGAATACGCGATGTTTGTGTTACGTGTTGAAAACGTGTATATGTGCTGTTAACTGAATACGAACCTAACGAAACATGATAACTATAATAGGACGTGATTGACTAAAGAATTTTAACAAGTGAAATACCTGCCGAGCAAACCGAGGTCAGTTCACACTTTACACAAGGCATGGGATTCCCAAGGGTTGGGAATGGGTAAAGGATTTAAACTAAAACTGCGTGATATCCTGATTTGGAACATGTACACACCCTCTTTATTGAAGGGTGACAACATGTGATAAGGAATTGAATTCGAACCTGCGTAATCTCCTAGTTTGGAGATTTCGTACACACCCTCTTATTTGAAGGGTGACAACACAGATACTAGACCAAAATCTCTATCATGAAGTCCCTCCTTTTATATCGACTTAATCGCCGGGCCAATGGCGAGCGGGTCATTAGTTAGATAGCGCTATTTAGGTTTGACAAGCCTCACACCGTGCCGCAGAGGACGGGCGTGAACTAATGGATGATATCCCACTGTTATAACATCATAAAATGGGTGTGAACTAATGGGTGTGAACTAATGGGCGTGAACTAACGCTGTAACACTCAAGGTCAATAAGTGAAAGTTTTATTTAATTATATTACGCGAAGTTCAATGTGATTGGTGGCTTGGATCCTGGTACGTCACACGCCCCGCGGTATTTCCTCATGTGGTATTATGGGGGTGTGACAAACAGGCCTTGCTAATCAAAAGCTCTGCTACAACCACTGCTATTGATGTCTATCAAAGTTAAAAGCAAAAACAGATGGATGAAGAAGCAGACAAGGCTCAAGAAGACTTCATTACGAAAGAAGCTCTTAAAAGAATGATTCCAGAGATTCTAGACTTAGCAAAATCTCAAGACCCTGCCAAAGCAGTCATTACCAGGCCTCCATCACCAAACTCATCTAAAATAAAGACTCTCCCAAGAAACCCACTAGATTCAAAAATACTACAGTGGAAGTCTGATCAAAAGACCACGTATTGACTTTGCTCAAATCAAGTGGTGAAGTGAAGCATATATCAAGGGAAAATGCACTTGTCCTGAGTGTAGAAGACTTACAAGATATCCTTGAGCTTCCACTGTGCAGGGATGAAAATGATGAAGATTCCATGAACTTTGAATTACAATTCAAAGGGCAAGTTAGGGAATTGCTGATGAGACAATAAAGATCCAGAATAATGAAGAGTTTTGGCATCATCTGTTCCAGGGGAAGATTGTTGGGATTGAACCCTACAAAGGAACAGTTGATAAAGCCAAAACTGTTTGACCGGATAAGGGGAGCATCGCGGGGCGCGTAAACTCCCCCTTATATCCTAAGCGGGCCGTGAGTAAGGTGCCAGGGTCCAAAACTCTGGACAGCTGCATGTTGCAGCTTTCAAACCGCCATTGTATGCTATTTTCTCAAAACCAACGCCTTGCTGATGGTTTTTATTAACACCTTAACACCTGTGATCATCTGGTAGCATCATATAACAGCTGGATTGATCTCAAAGATCCTCAATTCACTATAACTAGGTGTCTTGTTTGCACATTTCAACTTGCACTTTCAAAATTCATTCTTCACTTCTTCTCTGGAGCTTCCTGGACCTAAAGGAGTCTCCTCTAAGTTTAAACTTCGTGCTAGGACCTTGTGTAAGTGTTCTTAGCTTCTGTAGTTCGATTTTTAGATGTTTAAAGACCGAAAGTCAAAGTTGTCGTAAATACGCTTTGACCTTTAGTTTAGACTATACCGGTCCAGCCATTATTGGAAACGAAAGTGGCTATGTGATCGTAAATAGTTAGGTGATAATCCCTCAAAAGGGCACCTCCTAATTACCATGTTTACTTAGTTAATTGTCGGGTCAAAGTAATTAACATAAAAAGTCAAACGGGTCAGTTTTTAAATAAATTCATATTTGATGATGTAGAAGCTACAAAATATGTTTTGTCACTTTAATAACTTGGTAAACATTATTAGAACATGTCTAGACATGTTCGACCTGACAATTCTGAGTTTAGGCTCGGTTCGCAACCGAAAGTCGCAAAAGTTGACTTTTGCTTTGACTTTCAGTTCTAACCCGAATTTGCTTAGTTTCTTTATGCATTAAGGTTCCTTTGTGACCATATTATATAGTAGTGTAACCCTCTGTGGTTATATTACATGGTCCCTTAGTAATCTGAGTTTATTTGCTTGTTTCCGTTATTATGCTTAACTTTGACCATTATGCCCTTATGGTCTAAATACGAGATTTTTGAATATGTAAGCATGCAAATAACTTAGTTATTGATATATAAACATGTCTAAATTATTTTTAGGAATTTTTGGAATGTCGGGTCAGATTAGATACTGACCATAACTTCAAGTTCTTGTATAAATTCAATAATTGACGATAATGCCCTTTTTGCTAATAAAATGTGTTTTACATATGATTAACATGCCAAACCTTTTTCTACTGATTTAATATATAAAATAAAATATTTTAATCATTCAAGGCTGGTCAAGACCTCAAAATCACATAAATATCGTAAATATCGTCAATTATCGATTTTTACGCTAATAAGGTGCATAGTATGGTTTAAAACCATATTTAGCACCCAAGACTTGTTACTAACTGAAATTATAAATTATTTTTAATATTGTTACAGTAGGTATAAGTCATGAACTCAGACTTCCAATTTTGTCCCTAAAAGCATATGTGAAATGACCAAAATACCCTTTCGTGGCATAGTTTGGCCATAAATGGTAAACCGCACATATGTATGATATCCCACTGTTATAACAACATAAAATAAATGTTTTTACAGAATGTTTCAGACCAGAACATTAGTTTATTGCAAAACCTCTTTTATAAATCTTAAAATGACCAAAATGCCCTTACGGGACTTAATTTGGTATTAAAATCTTTTTGGGCATATTTGCTGATATCCTACTGATATCATAACATATTTTAGGCATAATAACTTACGGAACTTGTATATGACTCATTCGGTTACCCGTTTATGCTTATACGCGTACGGTGCGATTTATGTGACTAGTTTACATAAATTAGCCGAAACGGGTCAAATCTTATCATTTAAACTTCAAATTCCAGAATGTAATTAGTTTACCCATATAATATAAGTCTCCATACTTGTCGGGTCTAAATTACATTCCAATCCGGTCATCGCTTAATCTAGCGTTTCGTACCGTAAACCTTTATTTAAACTAACCGGTCTAAGTTTACAACTTAAATAAGACCCGTTAGTAATCTAATAGGTTAATAAAAACCTTCATTCCAGATTAGGAGCCCCGGTAAAAGCTACTTGCACTAGTTTGAGTAAATTATACGGCTGAGTAATCAAAGATCGCATTTTAAGCTCAGGGAAATACTTTTAACTTATTTTCCCTTATACGGGCTTGGGATACGGCAAATTATTACCGCTTGGTTGGGTATGGAATCTTTAATCGATTAGTGGTTAATTTATTGACATAACCTGTTTTAATCTGTTTTGTTTGATATATAAACTTTTAGGAGTTAATACGACCGTGTACTAGATATCCTCGACTCATTTCATTTGAAAATGGCCACGACATAAGCACGGGGTGTAGGCATACACCTGACAGTTGCGTATGTATAAAGATATAACCACACGTGAGGATAACTCCTTGTGGGACTATATTGGTGGTGTGTCTATTAATCATGTCTCGGCTTCTATCCCTGGCCCTGAACGTACAACAAACATATAAATCTGTATACAAGATTATTCTATGTAATTATCCCAAATTATAAAAGAATATTTGTGCCTTGTGCATTTAAATCAACTTTCATAAATGTTTTTAAAAGAGTCAGTTAATTGTATTTACCAGTGTAAACTGACGTATTTTTCAAAAGGCTAAGTGACAGGTACTACTCGTAGTTGGTTGGGAGCTTCTGGGCGTAGATAGTGAATCTTGCATGTTCGTTTGCCTTAAGTCTGTTGAACAATGTTTTTGTATTATCTTTTAGATCCGCCTGTGGATCCTATCTTACAACCGTCTGTATATTATTTTATTCGTACTTTACATTTCGGTTTGTAATAGTAATTTCTACCAAGACTTCCGCTGTGCTATAAACTGTGTTTATTTGACTATGATGATATCAACTACGTCACGATACTCCCCGCCGGGCCCACCGGTAATATGTGGAAATATCGGGGTGTGACACACGAGACTTGTGACAATCCAAACCCTCAAGGTTAGCACGATTTAATTTTACAAACCTTGTAGTTAGCATCGTTATGTTTCGTTCGTTGACATACATCGTGATTATGTGCACACTATGTAAACTTGTTTGGCTATTATTCGGATTGGTTATTAAAGAAAATGAAATCACACACACACACCTTACCGAGTCACACATCCTCACTGTCGCACATGGGCCTCTTTCTTGTTCTCGGCCCAAAGGCCATGTCTCTTGATTCTCGGCCCAATGATCATGAGGTCAACCAAGCCCGATTTTCCTCCTTATCAAATAGTGGTGAATGAATTTCTTTTATCATAACACAACAGTTGCAAACCCTAATCTTCCTAATCCTTCTCCTTCACGTCGACTTCCTCGAGACTCTCTCTCTCTCATTAACTTCTCTCTCTCTAAAAACCTGCAAACCATTCCTCTACATTCCTACAACATCTCACCCACCATATTGAAGATCCATAACAGCCATCATACTCATCGGAAGACCTGCGTTCACCTCTCGTTCACCGGAAAAACCGAATCCAGGTTAGAAATAACCATTCTTTAAGTGTGATGATAATCATGAAAACTTATTTGCTTTTCACCAAATACATCATGTATGAACGTTCACTGTTTGAATGGTTAATTGGTTTGGCACTCGACATGTATATGCTTGATATTTGCTAGAGATACGTTGATGCACACGTTAATATTAAAGTTATATGTGTTAATGTGATAACTTATAGAGAATCTTAGGTTTGCTTGTTGATGATACAGTTGTATGAAGAAATGACATCGAAACGTTGCTTTGTTTCACATTGATGATTGTTCTGTTCGTGTAAATGTTGAAGCAAATGAAAAGTCGTGTGCTTGCTTTGTTCATATGAATGCTTGGTGATGGGTTTTTCATGAAAACGTACAACCGATTAAGCATAGGCTACAACATGGTCATGCACAGATACAATGTTTAAACCCACTATTTGTTTAAGTGACGTTGATGATCATGATCGAACCTGCTGTCTTTCGTATTAGTTCCCATCGACGATGTTTGTTATTTGATAAAGATGGTTCATGTGGAATGATAATAAGTGTCGATGATGAATCGATTCCAACATACGAAACTTGTAGGATTAAATGATGAAGTTATTAGTTGATTTCAATGACAAAATGCATGAACTAGATTGTGTGTATTTATCATACAAATAGCTTGAATATAGAAGTTGGGTTTTAATGGTGGTACAACCCTATATGCCTAAGGTACACCACAAGTAGAGATGCATGTTTTGAATCTGTGCACTAAAGGGATTTGTCTTATTCAGATGGATTTTGATGGAATATGATGAATTGTTATCATGATTGCACATTAATTCTCTTGGCCCCACTTTCTTTATTGCATTTGAATTTATTGCCCACCCACACATGCATAGGATATGCTTGTCATATGAACTAGTTATATATAATAGTCCACAAAAGGTTTGTTATAATTTTTTTTTATTAAAATAATACATTACTTGTAATTAACTGAATTGGCTTCTAATGCAATCCAAAAGCAAACCTTAGGATTTATATCATATTTATATATCTAATGATGATTCATAGAATTGATTGTAAATAGCGACTGACTTGCTCTATTATATAATTTAAAAATTGACGGTCGCACAAGTCAAGGCCTACTCGAGCACATTGTTGGGCCTTTGACTGTGGGTCGCACATTACCTGTTGTACACTCGGGTTGAGCCTCGAACGGAATAGAACACACACTTGGATGATTAATGTTGAGAATTGTAATCTGATTATAGGATTTGGCCATGTAAACGAACTGGTATGGGGTTCAAACACCCACTATGTGATGATATGATGTATGATAACGATTTTTGGGTTGCATGACCAACTACTACAACTTACCTGACATTACGTGTGTGCTACATGTGTAATATGTATAAAGAATATGTGATCAAGTGCTACAAAACTGACTGTTACTGGTAAACATATTAGGATTTGGTCGACCAACTATAAACACATAACTAGTCTTACCGAGCAAACCAAAGGTGAGTTCACTGCACTTTTCTAAGCATGCGTCCCGGTGGTTTGGGACATCTGGTAAACGTTTCTGAAGGGAATACTGGGTAAACTGTTTAATTGGGATGTTGGTTATTGAACACAGTGTAAATCATGTAAGACCCCGTACATCTACTGTGTTGCTGAAGAAGCAACGAGGTATTTAGTTGATAGCGCTATTAGGTTTGGCACCCTCACACCGGGCCGAAAGGACGGGCGTGAACTAATTACCTGGACTTCATGACCAATGCCTAGTTAGAGGCATTGGGGTTGGGCATTCTCATCGTGTACATATAAGACCCCTTACATCTATTCAAGGTTGTTTGATACCTTGACCTCATGACCAATACCTAAATGGAGGCATTGGGGTTGGGCATTCACATCTAGTCGCCACATACGGTAATCGAGTAATAACAACATTAAAACAAAACGTTGAACTGTTACAAACACACATCTGGTAATTAAACGCGGTAACAAAACTTTGAACTCACCAGCGTCGTCTGACACACTTGTCTGCATGCTTGCAGGTTTATAGGGTTATATCTTGTGGAACTTGCTGTCTGGAAGGCTGGAGTGGTCATGGGTCAAGAAACAAAGAATCTCCATACAAGCTTAATGGTTTACGTACACATGGTTTACGAAATATTTAACAAATGAATTATGCTTCCGCTGTATACAATGAATGACATGTAATATTTGTAACATCTTATGTTAATGAGTGAAAATTTATTTAAATACATTTATGAGTTCAATGTGATTGGTGGCTTGGATCCTGGTACGTCACACGCCTCGCGGGGGTTTCCGCATGTGGTATTTTGGGGGTGTGACAGTTTGGTATCAGAGCCACTGGTTATAGTGAACTAGGTTTTAAAACGTTTTTATAAAACCAGACTATAACCAAACAACTTCGAAAATCGACCATGACACTCAGCTCCAGATTGCAAGGTTCGTCTCTCGTATACTCAAAGTACTGCGTAACTAGTGAACACTTACATATGATATTGCATGCTATTGCACGTTAAACACAACAGTATGAACTTACGTATTACTTGCATGTGTTATATGACTGATAGGGTGGTATTTCCCTAAACATTCGTGACTTACGTTTTGTGATACTCTTTGTTTGCTACTTGAGTTTGAGGAACCATTTGACATGAGTTAAGAGGAGCTGAGATGAGCATGCAAATCACAATATTATTGTGGGTGCACACATAATAATATTGTGGGGTGCATGTGAGTCCCAGTGAGGCTTAACTGGTGAAAAAGGGGTTCCGTTCTGTTATTTGATCGTTGTGAAACGCAACAGTCTACAAGAGTCATAGCAGTGATTGTCTCTTACTTGAACATGATCTTTTCACTTCTATCTGAATCCTTACGAATCTCGATGCTATCAGGTATTACCTGAACACCCATCTGAACACCCATCTGAACGTCTAGCGAACTGTGTAGAATGTTGGATGCTTGTACGAACATCCCTGAGTTGGATGTTGCAGCGTCGAATGATTGGTCGATATCTTCTCACTCCTTTTCATTGGTTGGAACCCTGTGTATTGACACCTTAGATTCCTTGAGTGCAATCGTTTCTGCAACACCCTAGCAAAGTACTGTGTATTACTCTACCAACTTGCAAGATTGAGGGGCAAGAAGATGATCGTAGTATTTCACCGACTTCAGTATTGGAACAGCCTTGGTTTCTGGCAACGGACACCAGCAAATTGGCTTTAATCGACTCCTTAACCCTAGTAAGCGACTTATGGGAGTCAACACTTACGAATTAATCAAGACGTAATCGATGACAATTGACTATAGAGTGGAATGTATAATTTCCCACACCAGGAATAGTGCCTTAGGACGTGACACGAAATGCGTAAGGATGGACCCTAATGGTGGAAGGCCACAGGACTCTGTTTCGAGCAAACGACATTAGAAGCAACAATCACGATGACCTCAAGGTACTCGCAAATCATGACTTTCGGCATGGAAATGATGGTGGCTTCAGCAAGGAATGGCCAATATTAAGTCAAGACGCCAAAAACCAAGGGAACAATGACAGTTCTAAAAACTCTCGTAACAGTAGCAACAACACTGGCAGTGATGCTCGTGGAGGGAGCATTTATGATTTGGCATAAGCGACGCCAGGCATTATAGCAACATGGTAGCTTGTAAGGGTAATTAATCGCTTCACCTCTGTCCTGTTTAACCCTGATACCCATTGAAACGAAACCTGTTGTGAAAACGGCTGATGGTAAGGTAATGGAAACCTCATATGCTCGTTGGGATGCAAACTCGACCTTGTGGGACAAGTGTTCGACATCGACTTTCCTTCTGCTATCCTTGATGGTTTCGATGCCGTAGTTGTGTAAGTTGGCCGCCTAGATATCGCGTAGATATACTCTAGGGGAAGGAAATTTTGCGTTGTTTTATACTCTGAAGTGTCAGAGTGGTGTAAAGGTTAGCATCATATCAGCAATGGAAGCCTAGAGGTGTCTACGGAGGGATTATCTCACTATGCTAGCACATGTCACTGACGTTAAGGCTATGGAAAAGAGGATCGGGGATCCATCAATCGTTCGTGACTCCTCTCAGTGTGCTACTCGAGGGATTTTCAGGTTTACTTCTACAACTGATTAGATAGAATCTCAGGCTGTCTCTGACGTGAGATCAGACTGTATCATCAACAGGAGGGTTGCAAGAACTGTCAAATCAACTACAGGAGCCGTTAGACAGGAGTCTTGTCGGACCTAGTTTTCTTTTCGCTTTGGGGAGCCCTAGTGATATCTGCGAGGATAAGCTTTTTGTTGGACATGTGTACTGATTATCGAGAACTCTGCAAGGTGTCAATCGGAAACCATCACCCCTTACCTCACACTGACGACTCTCCTAACCAGCCGCAAGGGTCGATCATCTACTCGGAAACCGACTTGAGACCGGACAATCATCAGATGGAAGTCCAGGAGGAGGATGCTCCTAAGAAGACATTCCAAACGCAGAGAAAAGAACAACATGGGCAACATATGTATCATATTTTAGAGCTCCTGAGGGCGGAGCCACTTAACTTTTGGATACGGAAAACACGTGGATCTCGCTAAGACCCATTTTGTTAGAAACGGATCGACCCCAAAGATCCCTTCGAGGATACAAAAATTTCTTGGTCTCGCTTGGTACTATCACAGATTCATCACAACATTTTCGAAGATCGCACAACTTAGTTTCTTTAACACAGCAGGGTGCTGTGTTAGTGGAAGACAAAAACAGGAGGACGTGTTTTCAGCTCTCTAATCCCAACTCTGCAGTGCACTGAGCATCGCCTTTACCCGAGAGTGCGGGTGACCTAGTCGTATACCATGATGATTCGAATCAGAGTCCCGGTTACCCGCCGATACCACACGAGGAAGTGATGGCTTATCTAGTGAAATTACAAGAAGAGTTGCACGAATCACAACCTGCGATGGAAACCATGGTCTTGGAATTTAAGTTGGAGGCATTACTTTGACGGTACCAGATGCGTTACTTAGACCGATCACAAGGGCCTCCCGTGTACCCTGGACTCGGAAAAGCAAAATCAGTTAAGGGCATCCCTGGATAGAACTTCTAGAGGATTACAACTGTGGAACTCGAACGTGTGTGAGCTTTGCAGCTCACTATCGACTCTAACCTACCTGATCAGACTCGCTCAGTTCAAACTTGAGAACGGAAGGAAGAGAAGTTTCAAGTGAATCCATGCGGGGCATGGAGAAGCAACCATTGGCAGGTCGGACGATATGCGCTACCTTCTGGAACGAATATGGGTCTTATTATACGGCAACTGTAGGGAACTCGTGGCGAACAAAGCACACCGACCTCGATATTCTAGTCGTCTAGGTTTTGATAGGAGATATTCGGACCTATAAAGCTGGTAGTGGCAACAGGGCGTGAAGGTCCATATAGCAATGTATGTGAACAACGTTTGACTTGTGCAAAAGTCAAGGTGGAATATCAAGAACCTTCTTGTTTGTGTCAGCAACCAGAAACACCCGTTTGGAAATGAGAACAGACCGCCATGGATTTTGTCACTAGACTACCTAAAACCCTGAACGGAAACAATATCACCTGGGTGATCGTTGATTGTCTTAGATAACCCGTACACCCTCTTGCAATTAAGGAAACTGACGAGTTTTCGCGGCTTGCAAATATCCCTCTGAGAGAGACGGTTTGTAGGCACGGGGTGCCAACTCCTGTTACCTCTGGTTTTGATCAACACCTAATTTATGATAGGCACTACACAATACTTTTGGCTCACGTCTAGACATGAGCATTACTTATCACCATAGAGAAAATGGTCAGAGTAGACGAAACCCCCCCCCCCCCGACACTCGAAGACATGCTGCGAGCATGTGTGTGATTGACTTAGTAAAAATTGGAAGGACACATACCTTTGGCTGAGTTCTACTGTTGTAGTTCTCATTCTAGCATTCAGACAGCTCTGTTTGGGGCATCGTATGGATGATAATGCCAACCTTCTTGTTGGGCTAAGGTGAGTGACAGCCTAATCGCAGGTCCAGGACTTGTACCCGAAACTCTTGGGAAGATTGTTAGATCGGAAATCGCGTGTCGATAACGCGTGACCGCCAGGAAAACCGATAAGCTTAGGCGGCGCTGGGAGTTCACGTGGGAATGCAAAGATTAGATGAAGCTTTAGTATCCTCAATTGTTCAAACGGTTGATTTAACTTCAGACGTCATTGATGAATTTCGGGACGAAATTCCCTTTCAAGTTGGGGATGATGTGGTACCCGCGGAAAAATCCGCAGTCATCCTGAGTTAACACCTTGCCGTTTTGGATTACCTATCAAATTTCGGGACGAAATTTCTTCAAATTGGGGATGATGTGACAATCCAAACCCTGAAGGTTAGCACAATTTAATTTTACAAACCTTGTAGTTAGCATCGTTATGTTTCGTTCGTTGACATACATCGTGATTATGTGCACACTATGTAAACTTGTTTGGCTATTATTCGGATTGGTTATTAAAGAAAATGAAATCACACACACACACCTTACCGAGTCACACATCCTCACTGTCGCACATGGGCCTCTTTCTTGTTCTCGGCCCAAAGGCCATGTCTCTTGATTCTCGGCCCAATGATCATGAGGTCAACCAAGCCCGATTTTCCTCCTTATCAAATAGTGGTGAATGAATTTCTTTTATCATAACACAACAGTTGCAAACCCTAATCTTCCTAATCCTTCTCCTTCACGTCGACTTCCTCGAGACTCTCTCTCTCTCATTAACTTCTCTCTCTCTAAAAACCTGCAACCCATTCCTCTACATTCCTACGACATCTCACCCACCATATTGAAGATCCATAACAGCCATCATACTCATCGGAAGACCTGCGTTCACCTCTCGTTCACCGGAAAAACCGAATCCAGGTTAGAAATAACCATTCTTTAAGTGTGATGATAATCATGAAAACTTATTTGCTTTTCACCAAATACATCATGTATGAACGTTCACTGTTTGAATGGTTAATTGGTTTGGCACTCGACATGTATATGCTTGATATTTGCTAGAGATACGTTGATGCACACGTTAATATTAAAGTTATATGTGTTAATGTGATAACTTATAGAGAATCTTAGGTTAGCTTGTTGATGATACAGTTGTATGAAGAAATGACATCGAAACGTTGCTTTGTTTCACATTGATGATTGTTCTGTTCGTGTAAATGTTGAAGCAAATGAAAAGTCGTGTGCTTGCTTTGTTCATATGAATGCTTGGTGATGGGTTTTTCATGAAAACGTACAACCGATTAAGCATAGGCTACAACATGGTCATGCACAGATACAATGTTTAAACCCACTATTTGTTTAAGTGACGTTGATGATCATGCTCGAACCTGCTGTCTTTCGTATTAGTTCCCATCGACGATGTTTGTTATTTGATAAAGATGGTTCATGTGGAATGATAATAAGTGTCGATGATGAATCGATTCCAACATACGAAACTTGTAGGATTAAATGATGAAGTTATTAGTTGATTTCAATGACAAAATGCATGAACTAGATTGTGTGTATTTATCATACAAATAGCTTGAATATAGAAGCTGGGTTTTAATGGTGGTACAACCCTATATGCCTAAGGTACACCACAAGTAGAGATGCATGTTTTGAATCTGTGCACTAAAGGGATTTGTCTTATTCAGATGGATTTTGATGGAATATGATGAATTGTTATCATGATTGCACATTAATTCTCTTGGCCCCACTTTCTTTATTGCATTTGAATTTATTGCCCACCCACACATGCATAGGATATGCTTGTCATATGAACTAGTTATATATAATAGTCCACAAAAGGTTTGTTATAATTTTTTTATTAAAATAATACATTACTTGTAATTAACTGAATTGGCTTCTAATGCAATCCAAAAGCAAACCTTAGGATTTATATCATATTTATATATCTACTGATGATTCATAGAATTGACTGTAAATAGCGACTGACTTGCTCTATAATATAATTTAAAAATTGACGGTCGCACAAGTCAAGGCCTACTCAAGCACATTGTTGGGCCTTTGACTGTGGGTCGCACATTACCTGTTGTACACTCGGGTTGAGCCTCGAACGGAATAGAACACACACTTGGATGATTAATGTTGAGAATTGTAATCTGATTATAGGATTTGGCCATGTAAACGAACTGGTATGGGGTTCAAACACCCACTATGTGATGATATGATGTATGATAACGATTTTTGGGTTGCATGACCAACTACTACAACTTACCTGACATTACGTGTGTGCTACATGTGTAATATGTATAAAGAATATGTGATCAAGTGCTACAAAACTGACTGTTACTGGTAAACATATTAGGATTTGGTCGACCAACTGTAAACACAAAACTAGTCTTACCGAGCAAACCAAAGGTGAGTTCACTGCACTTTTCTAAGCATGCGTCCCGGTGGTTTGGGACATCTGGTAAACGTTTCTGAAGGGAATACTGGGTAAACTGTTTAATTGGGATGTTGGTTATTGAACACAGTGTAAATCATGTAAGACCCCATACATCTACCGTGTTGCTGAAGAAGCAACGAGGTATTTAGTTGATAGCGCTATTAGGTTTGGCACCCTCACACCGGGCCGAAAGGACAGGCGTGAACTAATTACCTGGACTTCATGACCAATGCCTAGTTAGAGGCATTGGGGTTGGGCATTCTCATCGTGTACATATAAGACCCCTTACATCTATTCAAGGTTGTTTGATACCTTGACCTCATGACCAATGCCTAAATGGAGGCATTGGGATTGGGCATTCACATCTAGTCGCCACACACGGTAATCGAGTAATAACAACATCAAAACAAAACGTTGAACTGTTACAAACACACATCTGGTAATTAAACGCGGTAACAAAACTTTGAACTCACCAGCGTCGCCTGACACACTTGTCTGCATGCTTGCAGGTTTATAGGGTTATATATTGTGGAACTTGCTGTCTGGAAGGCTGGAGTGGTCATGGGTCAAGAAACAAAGAATCTCCATACAAGCTTAATGGTTTACGTACACATGGTTTACGAAATATTTAACAAATGAATTATGCTTCCGCTGTATACAATGAATGACATGTAATATTTGTAACATCTTATGTTAATGAGTGAAAATTTATTTAAATACATTTATGAGTTCAATGTGATTGGTGGCTTGGATCCTGGTACGTCACACGCCTCGCGGGGGTTTCCGCATGTGGTATTTTGGGGGTGTGACAAGATTCCCCGCCGGGCCCACTTGTAAAGTCGGACAAATTTAAGTCTATAAGTAGTTCGGATTGCCCTTTGAACCTTATAACCTCGGAAACATGTAACAAACTCGGATCCTCCCTTTTGTTTCATCTTGATCAGTACATTTTAGGTACACTATGTTCTGTCTTTAATGCGGTTTAATATTACATGGTTTGAGGTGAAATTGAGTTAAAATAATAATATTAAACCAAACATGAAACTAAATAATATGTTGGCTATTAAAAATGATCAACGTTATTAAAGATGAAATTAGTTTCATAAATATTATAATGTAATATTATATTAAATCACAAGAAATAAAGAATAGCTCAAAAATGATTGTTTTGACATTCTGCATATATATTGAAAATCATTATTTAATGGACATCACAAATTTTTGGGCTTGGAATAAGATGGGTCGGATTTAATTTATTAGAAAAGGATGTGTTGGCTCTTGGCAGTATTGGACAATGAGAAAGAAAGCATGTGACAATTTTATTAAGAAATAGATGGAACTTGCAAGCACGGACGGAACTTGCAAGCACAAGAGATTGGACCAAACTAATTTTAGTGGGTTGTGACATGTTTTTATGTTAGGCCAAAAAAAGTAGAAGCGAGAGGTTACCAGAAGGAATTAAAAAGTAATGCAACAAAGAAAGAGAGGGGGGATAGTTGGACGCAAAAAGAGGACGAACGACACGTGAGGAAGGCAGCCTCTTGGTTGTGTTGTTCTTGTCGAGTGGCACACAAATCAAGAAAAATAGTATTTTGTGTTGATGACTTTGAACGTGATGCGTGGCTAATCTTCTCCTCGGTTTCACCCCGATGTAGATTTTTGCAAGAATTCAAGGGTTTATGCATTTGTATTTTGATTTGATTTGATTTTATGACAAGTTGTTTAGTATTTGAACCCTTTGATAATTGTCGTGCAATTGAATTGAATTTGTGAATTGTCGAATGATTATAAAATTTGACTTTGCGAAATGAATTTGTGCACTTATGCCTTATATTAGGTAAGGATTTACATGTCCGAGGCAATGAAGTGCATTACGGTCCGTTGTCTATGACGTTGATGGCAATTGGCACCTAAGCTTCATGATAGAAATCCGTTAATCACTATATGCAATTGAATCATGTTGAAACATGTAGGAACCCTAGGTCTTACAATTATCGAACCGGATGGCAATTGGCACCTAAGCTTCATGATAGAAATCCGTTCTCATTTTCAATTAAGTAATTTAGCATTGCAATCTTAGTTAGTGAGTAGTTGTTTTGAATTTTATATCAATTTGTCGGTTCACTATGAGTCTTTTTCAAAAATCAAACAAACAACTAAAAATTAGCAAGGTTCATAATCACTTTCTAGATTTTTGTAAATAGTCTAACTAATCGAACAGGCCTGCGATACTGACCACATGCTCTTCGTGGATACGCTACCCGACTTACCCTAGCTACCTAGGTTTAATTGGGTTTTTGACTGATCGGAACGACACGGTCACGTCAAAATGGCGCCGCTGCTAGGGAGCTAGTGCGCTTAGTATTTCATTGCTTGTTCGATTTTAGTTTAGTTTTCTTTATTGTATTTTTGTGATTTTACTTTGGGTGGTCGAGCTTGTTTGTGCAGGTACATGTTTTGCAGGTACCATTTTTCAATATGAATTGGGTAGATGATGATCCGTGTGAGTGTTGTGGAAGCGGAGAGCATTATTTAGAGGATTGCTCTGTTTTCTACGAAAAAGTTCAAGCCTACAAGGATCGAGAAGACTACCTCAGCGGATTGTATGAATATAGGAGGGCGAATTATGAAAATTTCAATGGTCCATCCTAATATTATCCATACGTTAACCCACCACCACCACATTATCAAGAATATTACTATGAATCCGAATTGCCACATTTCTCAAGTTACCGGGAGGAGTATGATGTTATTATAATGAATACCCTCAACTAGCATACGAGGAACCTCAAGATTCAATAATTTCAAAGCTTGATGCAATCCTGAATGTAATAATAGATTCAATGCAAGAAATAAAGATGAAATTGATGAAGGAACTTGAGGTGAGAGATAAAGCTCACAAGGCATTGGCAAAGCAAGTGGGTCAACTCACCGAAGAACTTGCTCAACTTAGACGAGACCAAGAGGTGTTGGCTAATGGTACCATGGTTGATGGTGATGTGGTGGAAGAGGTTATAGATCTTCCTGAGCAAGAAGATGAATGTTTGAACCGAGCGGAAGACATAACACCGCGAGATGAGTCGGATCCGAAAGAAGCCCACGTTCATATCCATCCTTCTCCCATACTTATCACTCCAACCAACAAAGTTGGGGATGCGGGTTCGGGCATAAGGATTCGAAGGGTGGCATTGCAAGACATTGGACAATTCGTTAAGAAACGACCCCAAAGTTGTTTAATACGTATGTCGCGTAAATGAAAAAGAGAGTGGATTCAGCATGCCAAATACCGAGCATATGTTGGAAACTCGGCAGGCAAATGCTCACTTCGACCCCCATGAGAGACAAATCAGGTATGATTGTTGTAGAGTTTGTATTATTATTCGTTTTATTTTATTTTCCTAAATAAATGAACGTTGTGGGTGTGTTCCTGTTGGACCGTGTTCCGACCCTAAACAGTCAGTTGAGAACATTCATCTTCACGTACGAAGGCGGAATCAACGTAAATGAAGTTACACGGCTTTTCCTATTCAATTCCTTCTCTTTTATTGCTTTTTGATTACAATTTGACAGAGTTTTGCTACCACAAGCATGAAACAGTTCCGCTCCAACATCCACGAATGAATAATATGGTTTCGCTTATGACTGCTATATATAGTCCGAGTGGGTTCGCTCTTGTGGCATGACAAATGAGCGAAACTACCTTAGTACCATATAAGCGACACCTCTATTGACATAAAAGCGGAACTATTTCTAATACTATGTACAAACAAGCGAAACTACAACATAAACTTCTAATTTTGACTTTCAAGAACCTATGTTGACCTATCTTGACCTAGGACCTAATGCAGACGTAGTCAACAGACATTCCATGCATCAACAAACTCCCCCTCGGATGTTGACGAAGTCTTCAGCTTCGAGTCTTTAGTCTTGGTCTTTTCTCCAACTCTTTGTCTTTTCATCATAAGCACTCTATCTTCACAGGTTTAGGATCACAACCTAGCTCTATCTTCAAACTCCCCTTTGACTGTTGATCCAGACTCCCCCTTTCACAGACTCCCCCTCTCAATATGCTAGAATCTGAGGTCTTGTTCTGGTTCAAGCTTTGACAGTTAACTTCCGTTGGGAATAATGAAGTCCAAAAACCTGTTACTCAACCAATAACATTACAAACTATATCTTTAACAATAAATCACAAACTCAATTAGCTTTAGAAATCCACTCAAGTATTCGGGTCCAAGTTAATGACCCTAATTACTTAATTAATCTACCAAGTCCAACTTAATGACCTTGGTTGATCTTTTGACGAATCAAACTGATTTTAAAACAACAATTTCACATTCTCTGAAAACAACAAGTATCAAATTAATGAACTTGTTTTAACTTTGAAAAACATCTCAATCTCTGACAAAGTAAGCTCTACTCATTCTTCAGCTCAGAAATTTCCTGCATCTGTTGTAATCTTCGAGAATTCAACGATCAATTCTCCACTTTGGTTTGTCAAATATAAAGCAGAAATAAAATCTTTTTGGATTTTAATAAAGTGTTCTAAACTAAGAAATAATAAGCAGAAAGTAAACAAAGTAAACTATATACAAACTTATTTTTGGCGAGCGTGTCAGGGAATCACATCAGCTTTTCAGACAAATTACTAGTACCATTAAGCTTTATTACATGCTCATATTTAAACAATTCACCTCGATTGTCGATATACTGATCCATCTTAAATTCTCACACAGATTTCAATCTATTCAGGATACGATTTAGATGACTTATGAACTTAGCTCATTCATGTGTCCCACCTCTTGAATATACTCCCGTATCCAGAATCCCAGATATTCAGTCTTACAGGTGAGTATACCACAAATGATATTTGTAAAGGGTTAAATGCGAGGGTCGTGAGAGCTCAGGTCGATACTTCTGTATACGAAGAGAGATGACGGCTTCGACTTTCTGGTGTGTCCCCTTTAGAGGATCTTTTAATTACAACAGCAACGACTATCAATTTTATTGTTTCATCAGCTTGCTGAGGGCGATGCTATGTTTCAAGCATTTGCAGAAAGTATTATTCGGGGACTAGGTCAGAACTTCCATTCAGCAGAAGTCCCGGAATAATACCCCAGATATCACTGAGTATAAAGACCTAGTATCTCAGAATATGGGACCTTTCAAACGAGATTTCAGGGGTTACCTATATATCCAAGTAGTGTTCCCCACGAATTTCACAAGTTTGAAATTTTAGGTTTATATCCGGAATAAATCTACTAAATGTGCGAAAACCTATCGACACATCATTCGTGAGACTGTTTAACTCATTTAAACTGTACAAGTCTTTAGCATACTGTAATTGTCTAGTCGATGTAATATCATTTTCCCTATATACACACGCTCTTTTTCAGATTTTATCATGTTTTTGTATTTTTGCATTTTTTACTGTTTTTGTATTTTCTGAAAGATAAACTATATACATCTATCTACTCCCCCTAAATACCAAAACAAGTAAAAAATCGACAAACCATTGCAGATTGTTTCTCATCTTCATCCGCAACAGTACTCTCATCAATGCCAATTATGCCATCCGACACCGAAAGACACCATTCAGTTTTAACAAATATTTAAACCGATTTTTATCAAAAGCTTTGGTATGTAAATCAGCTTTCTGTTCGTCAGTGTGGATTTTCTCAATTCGTATCAACTTTTTCTCAAAGCAATTGCGAATAAAGTGATGACGAATCTCTATATGTTTAGTTTTAGTGTGATGTACTCGATTCTTTGTGATATTTATTGCGGCCTCATTATCAACAAAAAGAGGTGTGTTAAGAAACTGCAAACCATAGTCGCGCATCAGTTGCTGTATCCACAGGATCTGAGAGCAGCAACTGCTAGCAGAAACGTACTCCGCTTCACATGTAGATAGCGCCACAGATGTTTGTTTCTTACACTGCCAGGTAACCAATCTAGGTCCAAAGAACTGGCATCCTGCAGTTGTTGATTTGGTATTGACTTTGCAGCATCCGAAATCCAAATCGGAATACCCTTCGAGCGTAAAGTCGCCTTTTCTAGGATACCACAACCCCAATGTAGGTGTTCCTTTCAAGTAGCGTTATATCCTCTTCACAATAATCATGTGCGAAGCTCTCGGGTTAGATTGATATCTTGCTGCGAGGCACGTTGGGTACATGATATCAGGACGTGAAGCAGTTAGATACATCAAAGAACCTATCATGGAACGATAGAACGTTTCATCAGCCCTGTCTCCGGTGAGATCTGGGTGAATCCCATGATTTGTTGCAAGTGGGGTAGCAGCTGGAGTAGAACTTGACATTCCAAATTTCTCTAGAATATCAAGCACGTACTTCGTCTGGTGAATGAAAATTCCCTCAGGAAGTTGTTCAACTTGTAAACCCAGAAAGAATTTCATCTCCCCCATTGATGACATTTCAAATTTTTGCTTCATCACCTGTTCAAAATATTTGCACAATTTCTCATTTGTTGACCCAAAAATTATATCGTCTAAGTAAATCTGAACTATCAGAAGATCTCCGTCGACCTCTTTAGTGAAGAGAGTGGCATCCACTTTTCCACGTATGAACTTGTTGGCTAGTAGGTGTTGAGACAAAGTCTCATACCAAGCTCTCGGGGCCTGGTGTAAACCATACAGCGCTTTGTCCAATAAGTAGACCTTGTTTTTGTGGATCGGGTCAGTAAAGCCCAGCGGCTGACCGACATAAACCTCCTCTTTGACCTTCCCATAAAGAAACGCCAATTTTACATCCAACTGATAAACTTTGAAGTTCTTCCAAGACGCAAATGCAAGAAAAATTCTGATTGCCTCTAGTCATGCCACAGGAGCATAGACTTCTGTAAAATCAATCCCTTCCTGTTGACTAAAGCCCTGAACAACGAGTCGAGCTTTGTTCCTTACAACCACTCCTCTGTCATCTCTCTTACACTTGAATACCCATTTTGTATTGATTTTCCTTTGACCATCCGGTAAATCCACTAACTTCCACACTCCCAACTTTTCAAACTGACTCAGCTCTTCTTGCATCGCAATGACCCAAGAGTCTTCAGTAAGCGCCTCTTTATACGTTCCCGGTTCGATCTACGATATAAAACAACTTAATGAAAATTCAGTTTGTAAAGGTGCTACTGTAGAATAAAAACATGTTAAGCCCTGGTCTATTTGACGTCTTGTGCGAACGCCTGAATGCAATTCTCCTATGATCAACTCCTCTGGATGATAAGAAAGAGTTCGCGGCTTCACTTCACTTGGAACATCCACATTACCTTCCAGATTAGTAACATTTTGATTTGCACTTTGTTCACCAACTTGGTATTTTTTGACTTGAATCCTGAATCTGCTCCCCCTCAGAATCTGAATGTCCATGATCAAAGATCGGCATGTTCTCAGATTCATGATTATCATTCTGATCTAATTGATTATCTTGAGCAACTTCATTCTGTTGGACATCATTTTGTTCACCAGCATTACTCGGACCTGCTTCATCATCATTTGAAGTTTCCCGTGGTCGTCTTGAATACTCAGCTGGGAACCTTTGCTGTGACTCGTATTCGCGCAAAATATCCAACTCATCAAAGAAATCTTCTTCTTCTTCTTCTTCTTCCATCATGTCAAACGATTCCCACAACTTGTCGTAATGATATCGCCATGAATCTCCTGGACTTTGTGGCGGCATAGTATAATCTTGACATTCAACATTTGCAGCTTCAATAATCCGCTTCTCACTTGGAACGAAGACACGGCGTGTAGGACTTGAATATCCAACAAATATACCCTCAATGCACTTCGGACCAAACTTTCCAAAAGGCTCTATAACTGTACAGGGTGACCCGAATGGTTCTAGATACTTTAAATTCGGTTTGCGATTATTGATCAGCTCAAAGCATGTTTTGTTGAACTTTTTGACAGTGAGAACCCTGTTGAGCATATAGCATGCGGCGGAAACAGCTTCAGCCCAGAAATTTATTGGTAACTTTGAATCTGCGAGCATCGTTCTAGCCGTCTCGATTAGTGTCCGGTTTTTGCGTTCTGCGACTCCAGTCTGCTGCGGAGTGTACGGAGCACTAAACTCTTGCGATATACCTCTTTCATCACAAAATTCTTCCATTCTGCTGTTATTGAATTCAATACCATTATCACTTCGAATTCTTTTGATACGCCTCTGGTACAGATTTTCAATCTTCTTGAACAACGCCATTAAAGAGTCAAACGTTTCGTCTTTCGTTTTCAAGAACGAAACCCATGAAAATCTGGAATAATCATCAGTAACCACAAGACAATATTTATCTCCCGTAATGCTCTTGACATTCACCGGACCAAACAAGTCCATGTGAAGTCTCTCCAAGGGTCTTGAGACTGAATTGACTTGCTTTGTAGGGTGTGACTTTTTCTTCTGCTTGCCTTTTACACAGCTAATGCACCCCCCCTTCCAGATGAAAACCTTTGACATGTACTCCTGTAACCAAATCGTTATGCACCAAATGATTCATTTTTCTAAGATGTATATGCCCCATCTTCCGGTGCCATAATCTCGATTCTTTTTCAGTTGCTCTGGACACGAAACAATGAGCCTGACCCGTGGTTGTAGTAGCTACACTCATATCCAACACGTACAGATCATTAACTCTAGGTGCCCTCATGATAATCCATTCCTCAGGGATAACAAATCCTGGTTTCAAGATCAAACATTCTTTATCAGTGAAGTGAGTGGTATACATCCTGTCACAGATCTGCGAGATACTCAGCAGATTGTTCTCCAGTCAGCAATGTAGTTTACTCTCTCAAACGTTACAATCCCGTTGGATAACGTTCCTTCACCAATAATCCTTCCTCCGTGATTACCCACAAAACCTACGTATGCTCCATTTATGTTTCTGACATCATACAGCAACGCGGTCTTCCCTGTCATATGTCTTGAAGCTCCACTATCCATGATCCATCTGGATACAAGTTTTGGAAGATCCTGCACATAACAAAATTTGACTTAACCAACTTCAATAAAGATGCCGATTCCTGCTTCGCGATCAAGGAAGCTCCGGCAATTCAAACTGTTTAGTCAAACATGGTGTCCACCCAGGCCTCGTCAGCCTTAGGTGTAACCTTGACTGTTTTAACTCTCGCAACTTGAATTTTAAAGTTTTCAGCCTTCAAAGGTGGAAAATTCGCATCATAATCAACTTGAATTAATTCCTCAGAAAGTGAAACCTTATTCTCAGTTTTGGGTTTCCAAACTTGCTGAGATAACGCGACCCATTTGTAAAATTTGTCATTTTTAGTTACCTAGACTTCTTTACGGGTTCATTTTTCACTTTGATGTTATCATTTTTCACACTCTTTTTCTCAACAACAATTGGTGTTTTACCCTTTACCTCAACTTTCTTTTGTTGAGTCTTCATAGTTTCAGTCTTAGGCTTCACGTTGGTACACTTTCGTGCAATGTGACCAACTTGATTACATCTAAAACATGTTCGAGTATCAACAACTCGACTTGTGCCTTCAGGCTGAGCCTGTGAAGCTCTTTTCTCAAAGAACTCTTTGTTTGTTTTTGAAAAAAATTCTTTCTCTTCATCAGCAAGTGAACTCAAACTGTTCACAAACTTTTTCTTCTCAACAAGCTTCTTGTTTGGAACATTTTTCTTCTAATAAGATTTACCCCCCTGATAACCACCCGACCAGTTGTTTCGGTTGTTATTATAAACACGCGGTGGATTAACAGATTTCTTGTTGTAAACTTTTTCTTTCTCAAACCTCATTTTACTTTTCTTTTGACTCAGAATGTTCACTTCTGACAACTCTACTTCGACCAACTTGAAAACGTTTGTCAATTTGTTCATGTTAACATTCTCAATCGGAAACTCTGAATCCGAAAACAACTTATCCGAACCCAACATCTTGTACATGACAAGATTTGATTCTTCACTTAAGTTGTTCTTGGACTTTTGTTTCGGAATGTATTTGTCCAAGAAACACCCATCTTCCTCAGTAGTGTCATTATCTTTTTTTAGCACATTTTCAACAACACCTTTTACAATATCAGTCTGAACACTATCGTCATTGGAAGACGTGAACGTGACATCAATGTTCTCCGGAAGTTTAACATCACTTTCTTCCTCAATTTCAACCAACCCAGATTGCTTTTTCGTATAATTATCCAAAATCGGCGGTGGAACTCTATGAAAACCCACCCCGGTTCCATCAGAATACACGTCTTCGCCAGCTTTGTTTTTCCCGATGGGTTTGGGAACAATGTGTTGCAAAACAAAGCTTGCGGAGCTGTAACTATTAAGCTTCAACTGGATTCGCTCGTTTTTCAATTTCAGCCTCTTGAAATTTAAGTTTCAATTTAGCGATTTCATCCAGTTGTTTGTTGATTGATTCTTCTTTTACTCTCAGCACTGCTTTTAAATGCTCGTTTTCTTTAAAAGTTTTACCATTTCGATCATCACTATCTTTCACTGTGCTTTTGAGTTTTTCAAAATTTTCAGAAATCTGACGGTTTTCAAGAATTAACTTTTCATTTTCCTTTTTAACTTTCTCATGATCAATTTTATCTTTTTCAATTTGACTAGTTAATTCTCTTTTCCGTTCAGTTGAAGCTTTAAGTGTTTTGTCACGATTGAGAATTGGATTCTCAATGCTTCTGACCTTTGCTGTCAGATTATCAACTTTCTTTCCGTTTAGATACATGACTGTATTACAAAATTTGCACTCTTTGTTGCAATTTTTGCAATCAACATTTCCATCAATTTTCTTACCTGACGCATTTGTTGACACGTTTGAACTAACCTGGCTTTTTGACTCAGACACGGAGTTAGAGTCTACCTCAAGTGCCTTAGCAGCCAGCACTTTGTCAGCCATTTTTCCCAAGTTCTTAGCAGTCAACTCCTGCGTTGTATCAATAACCCCAGTATCAATCTTCTTTGATTTTTCCATTTCTTCTTTCTCCTTTTTCTCTTTCTCTTCTTTCTCTTTCTCGTCTCCAGTTCCCCACCATTTATTCTGCCAATACTCATCTTCTTCTTTTAACTCCTTGATTATAGCTTCGATATCAAGCGTTTTGTCATCGATCGCAATGTTTCCATATGGATCAAGATAACACTCCCTGTCCGGATCCCATCTTCTTGCTCTTCTCGCTTCCAGATAGATACTAGAAATTCTAATGATTCTGTTCTCAGCAATCATTTTTCTGTATCTATACTTCTGCTCTTCAGTTCGGTTATCTTTCCAAGGAATAGGTTCGTCGTTTTTCGCCATGAATGCGTAACCAATCGCATCTTCTTCTGGTAGAACCTCTTGACTCCAATCATACCCCTCATCATCATAAATCACCGCAAGAGCTCTAGATTTCTCTTTGTTGTCTTCAACCTGCTTCAATCTAGGCGGCTCGGATTTATTCTGATGATAAATTGCCTTCTTGTAATAATCATCTCTGAAAGGATTTTCCGATTCATCAGCATATGCGTTTCTGCATTCTCGCTTGAAGTGACCTTTCTGCTTACACTTGAAGCACGTCACTTTGGATTTATCGAACCCCAGCTTCGCAGATGGACCACCAATTGTCTTCCTGCCGGTAATTTCCATAAAACGTTGTGCACGACGAACAGCACTTACCATAGCCCAACGAATACCGATTAACTCCATTTCTTCAGGATCTATTTAATCATAGTCCTCTTTCGTTAGGTTGGTGTTGCCTATCTTCCCAGCTACTAACCCTTCATACGATTCCAACACCGATGCTAGGAAGATCATCTGTTGTTTGGCCGACTCCTCATCAAAATTCTGAGCACTCTTCAAGTCTATTGCAATGTTACATTGAAAACGATTCTTTGCATCAGAATGACTTGCAGATGATGAAGATCCACTGTGATAACCACTGTGATTTCCACTGCTTTGACCACTTTGACTATCTTTGCTTGATGTAGACACATTCTCAGCAGAAAACGTAGTTTTGGGAGAAGTTGCTTTTGGCATCATGCTTTTCGGATAATACAAATCCAAATTCTGCTGGTAACATGAGTGATTAACTTTGTATATCTTCTTCAGTTCCAACTTGTGACTTTCAAGTCTCTCAATCACCAAATCCACAGTTAACTTTGCAGGCTCGATAGTGTTTTTCAGCATAAGCGCATAATATCTCTAATCCATCTCGTCTGGTAATGAATCGAACAGTTTGTCAACAAGCTCTTCATCAGGAAATCTGATATCATGTCTTGCTAATTCCAGCTTCAGATGACCAAACCTTTCTATCATTTTACAGACTGACTCATTCTTTAGACAACGAAACATATCAAACTCTTTCTTAAGAAGTTTCTTTTTACTTTTTACAATTTCAGCACTTCCTAGACATTTTTTCTCTAGCTTATTCCAGAAATCTTTTGCATTTGAATAATTGATCAATGAGATTATATCTTTCCGAACGGATTGAAATAACAATGCCACACATTTTTGCTCAGCTAGAAATGCATCAATCTCTACAGCTGATCTAAACGTTTCACCATTCTTGTTTCCATTTTCATAACCGTTTTTCAAACTTTTCCAGCTGGGAAATGCAAATGCCATCAACCAATCTTCAAACTTTCTTGACCACCGACTGTATTCCTCGATAGCCATTAGCTTTGGAGGTTTATTGAAGGTTCCAAAAGCACTTTCCGATTCCCAAGCTTCCTTTTTCTTTTCTTTTAGCGGATTCTCATTTTCTTTGCTTGATGAAGTATCATCGTTTCTGGAATTTCCCGTGAACGCGTACATGTCGCTGAATGGATTCAAGAATATATCATCCATCTTGAGTATACCTGCAAAATCAGCCAACACTTTGAAAAACTATCGAATTTTTTTAAAAATGTGACAAATGAGCGAAACTATCAACTATTGTGACAGATAAGCGAAACAAGTAGTGTCCAAATAAGCGAAACTAGGACTTGTTCGTATGAGCGAAACTCTCAAGTCCGTATGACCGAAAGTCAGTTGTTCGTTCGAGCGAAACCTCAATGTTTGTTCAAGCGAAAGTCAATTGTCCGTAAAAGCGAAACAACTATAGTCCGTATAAGCGATACCACTGGTTGTTTTTGAGCGAAACCAATGTATTACGAGCGAAACCTTCGATGTCCGGATAAGCGGAACCTAGTTTTTAACTGATTTTAACCATTTTTTAGCCGTGTTTTAACCTGAAACTTTCTAGGGTTTGTTAATTGTATGTTTTGCACGTTATACTAAAAAATCAGGCCATTTCAACCATAGGAACTAGTTCAATTCGAAAAAGTATAAGAGAAAGTGAGTAGAAATGAGAGAATTCTGTAGAATCAAGCTATAGTAGTATGAACTCCTCGTCCTGAGCTCTGATACCACTTGTTGGACCGTGTTCCGACCCTAAACAGTAAGTTGAGAACGTTCTTCTTCAGGTATGAAGGCGGAATCAACGTAAATGAAGTTACACAGCTTTTCCTATTCAATTCCTCCTCTTTTATTGCTTTTTGATTACAATTTGACAGAGTTTTGCTACCACAAGCATGAAACAGTTCCGCTCCAACATCCACGAATGAATAATATGGTTTCACTTATGACTGCTGTAGATAGTCCCAGTGGTTTCGCTCTTGTGGCATGACAAATGAGCGAAACTACCTTACTACCATATACGCGAAACCTCTATTGACATAAAAGTGGAACTATCTCTAATACTATGTACAAACAAGAGAAACTACAACATAAACTTCTAATTTTGACTTTCAAGAACCTATGTTGACCTATCTTGACCTAGGACCTAATGCAGACGTAATCAACAGACATTCCATGCATCAACAGTTCCCTATATAACCCTCATGAGACCTACTCGTCATCCCGAGCTATTGGGAGGTTTAAAAGAGCTTGTTGCATACGCTAAATACAATGGTGATTCCTACGAAAGTGAGTTAGGTTTATTTTTACTGTACCTTATTTTTCCACATAAATCAAAGTAAATTAACGTATGGTTTGGTAATATTTTCATAAAAGTGGTAGAACTAGGTAACTAACAAATTTTAATGGTTGTAAGAAGCATACTTCTACACAAGGGTTAAGATTTGTAGGTACATTATGTTCGTGAGACGACCACCTTGTTGAAAAGATGAAGGGCACACGAGGAACTAGCGAAAAACCAGGTGCATATGTTTCTTTTTATCTTTGATTTTTTAGTTAGCAAATAAGTGGAATGTAATTTGTATTTTATTTCCGGGGTGAAATTTTGGGGAAGTTAGCCGTGTCACATCCCTTGTGCGTTTTAAAAACTCTAGTTCTTACACATTAAGGAAAATGTTTACCTCAAGTGTGGGGACGGGGGAGTAAAAGTTTTTCGATTTTTGACTCGTTCATTCAAACATTACACATTGAGGACAATGTTTACCTCAAGTGCGAGGATGGGGGAAAAATTTCCAAAATTTTCGAAACTGTCTTTGTTTGAAGAGATCTAAAAAGCACAAGTAACTAATTTAACGAGGGATGACACAACCCATTTGGTCTTTTGTCATGGTCAAGTTCAAGTTAATAGTATGACGTGTATTTAGCGGGTGGTTATTTGGGAGTAATTCGCCTAAGAAACTAGCACATCATGCATGTCACATACCATACCCTTTATATATGTGAGGTTTTGAGCCACTTTTACATCATAGAATTACATATTTATGTTTCTTTGTTTTAGTGGGCCATTAGTCATGTATTGTAGAACTTGCATCTTTTGATATGTTTGAGACCATAGACCGAACACAAGCACGAGAATGATTAAGGCATTAGGTGAACCTTTTCTTTTAAAACCATTTACCCATCCTTACCCAAATAAAGTCTCCCACTTTGAGCTTAAGCCTTTCGTTTGACCAACCCATTTCGCCCACATCTGTTAAACCTTTAATTTTTAAACCCGTGTGATGAAAATTTGATTATAGGTCTATTTGATTGTATAGTTGTGTTTGCAAAAAAAAAAAAAAAAAAAAACAACAACAACAACAAAAATTCAGAAAATGTTGTGAAAAAGAATAGAAATTATTGAGAAAAGTACAAAAATACGAGTTATTAGTTTGTTGAATAAAAGGCGAAAACTGTTGCTTCGTAGTTGATGTTATAGTTAGTTTTGTTTAGCATAGTCATTTGTAATAAAAATCGAATTTTTCATCACCTTCGCCACTTTAAAAACATCCTATTCCATACCCTTAATCTAGCCCCATTACAACCCTTTAAAGACCTTTTGACTGTGCTTAGTATTCGTGTTCGGTGGTGGAGAATGATTGAGTTGCAAGCCTATGCGGGTACATGTTCTAATCGGTTTGAGTGATTATTTTAAAAGCGCTAATGCATCAACTATTAGCTAATTTTAAACCGAGTGGAGAGAACATTGTGAGGGATGTGCATGGTTTATTGGTTTCAAAGGCGGGTTAATCTTGGATAACAAATTTATATGTGATTATTCACTTTACCATTAGATATTTTGTAAATTGTAAAAAGTTTGAACCGGGTATGACTTTAGACCTTAACGTTAGTCTCGGGAATGGAACGTGTGTTTCTCGTTCGACCCACATGAAAGTGAAAAATAGATTTGCTTGAGGGCAAGCAAATGACAAGTGTGGGGATGTGATCGGTACATTTTAGGTACACTCAGTTCTGTCTTTAATGCGGTTTAATATTACATGGTTTGAGGTGAAATTGAGTTAAAATAATAATATTAAACCAAAGATGAAACTAAATATATGTTAGCTATTAAAGATGATCAACGTTATTTAAGATGAAAATTAGTTTCATAAATATTATAATGTAATATTATATTAAATCACAAGAAATAAAGAAAAGCTCAAAAAAGATTGTTTTGACATTCTGCATATATATTGAAAATCATTATTTAATGGACATCACAAATTTTTGGGCTTGGAATAAGATGGGTTGGATTTAATTTATTAGAAAAGGATGTGGTGGCTCTTGGCAATATTCGACAACGAGAAAGAAAGCATGTGACAATTTTATTAAGAATTGAACGGAACTTGCAAGCACGGACGGAACTTGCAAGCACAAGAGATTGGACTCAAACTAATTTTAGTGGGTTGTGACATGTTTTTATGTTGGGCAAAAAAAAAATAGAAGCGAGAGGTTACCAGGAGGAATTAAAAAGTAACGCAACAAGGAAAGAGAGGGGGGATAGTTGGACGCAAAAAGAGGACGAACGGCATGAGAGGAAGGCAGCCTCTTGGCTGTGGGGTTCTTTTCTAGTGGCACACAAATCAAGAAAAATTAGTATTTTGTGTTGATGACTTTGAACACGATGCGTGGCTAATCATCTCCTCGGTTTCACCCGATGTAGATTTTTGTAAGAATTATGGGGTTTATGCATTTGTATTTTGATTTGATTTTGTGACAAGTTGTTTAGTATTTGAACCCTTTGATAATTGTCGTGCATTTGAATTGAATTTGTGAATTGTCGAATGATTAAAAAATTTGACTTTGCGAAATGAATTTGTGTACTTATGCCTTATCTTAGGTTAGGATTTACATGTTGGAGGTAATGAAGTGCATTACGATCCGTTATCTATGAGGTTGATAGCAATTGGCACCTAAGCTTCCTGATAGAAATCCGTTAATCACTATATGCAATTGAATCAAGTTAAAACATGTAGGAACCCTAGGTCTTACAATTATCGAACCGGGTGTGATTCGTTTCCCTAATTCTCATTTTCAATTAAGTAATTTAGCATTGCAATTTTAGTTAGTAAGTAGTTGTTTTAGATAATATCAATTTGTCGGTTCACTCCGAGTCCTTTCCAAAAATCAAACAAACAACTAAAAATTAGCAAGCTTCATAATCACTTTGTATATTTTTGTAAATAGTCTAACTAATCGAACAGGTCGTGCGATACTGACCACATGCTCTTCGTGGATACGATACCCGACTTACCCTAGCTACCTAGGTTTAGTTGGGTTTTTTACTGATCGGGACGACACAGTCACGTCACCTCTTAAACTCGGATCCGATCACATATACATATATAAAGCCGGAACTTTATAATAAAAACTCGGATCCCTTGTTTCATTTATATTAAATCCAGACAATTTTAAAAACACACATAAATTCGAATGCTTTTTAAATAAACCCGAACCACTCGTTAATTTTTAAACAATTTTGGAATATATGTATAAATTCGGAACAATCTTGTAAACACAGAATAATTATATAAATCCGGAATTTATACATACAAAGTCGTACAAGTGGAAAACTGGATTCATTATAAAACTATTAAGAAACTCGTACATGTTAATTTTGGACTTTGTGACTTCACAAAGTCTGACAATTATCTCTGGACTAACCATCGCACACTATCACGAAATAAGTAGGTATCAATGTAACAGTTGCAGTTTGCAGTTCTACGATCAAAACCCTAATCAACAATGTTACGAATCAAAACAACAGTTTAGCAATTCTAACATGTCAATAGCATCCTAACATCTGGCAAACAATTACACATTCATTCATAAACCATTGCACGTTCAATCAGATGTGATCAACTAAACACAGAGCAATTATTTGGATGTCTAGGGTTTGCATGAAATCAAGTGAGCAGAGATATCAATGTATAACATAAAACATTGCCGTAGATTTGATCTAGAGTTTGTTCTTGATGAATTGATGGATTGAAAGATCAGAATTGCAAATGATTGTGTGTGAGATTGGTGTAGCTAGAAATGATTAGAGAGAAATTGTGGTACAATGATTATGGGGAATGTTTAGGGTTGCAGTGGTTTTACTAGAGTTCCAATACTAACCCTAAACACCCTTAACTGTGGTTAGGTTAAAGTATTAACCTGGAATTGCGGGTTGTCACAATGTTCCCTAGTTCCCCACTTTTTTAGTGTTCTCCAATGAACCCTCCTATATATATATATATATATATATATATATATATATATATAGGGATGGGTGAAAATGAGAACAACTACGAGTTGTGAGAACCGTGAGAACTTTTTGATCCCACGCGAGTTGGGCCAATTTTTTTCACAAACGTAGATGGAAACATTATAAACACATCTGTAAAAAAATGTTTAGTCGTTAGTTTTGGTTTTGACTGCTTCAAGTTTTTTTAAGCCCTAATAAAAAAAATAGTTATCTGCAATAAAATTTTACGCCAGCGCGTAAAAAAAACTTGCATTAGTCAAAACTAACGCCTCGGCAATTTTATTACTTTTTTTACGGATGTGTTTATAATGTGTTCATCTACGTTTGTGCAAAAAAAAAAAAAATTTGGCCCAACTCGCGCAAGATCAAAAAAGTTCTCACGGTTCTCACAACTCGTGGTGGTTTTCATTTGAACGGAATTATATATATATATATATATATATATATATATATATATATATATATATATATATATATATATATATATATATATATATATATAGTGTTAGGTTCATTTGTGAAAAACTCCCTTGATACTGAACTGTGTGAACTAATCCTAGCCCTTAATTATCAATACACAAGTGTAAATCAATGGCCATGATTTTATCAGGATGGATTTGATGATGAAAATACACTAGGGTATTTTACGATTTGATGATGTAATTCAATGGCCAAGATTTGTTTATATAAGTCCATATATGTTTATGTATAGTTTCTTAAGTTGTTTAGAATAGTCTTTTGGTTACTTATTACAGATGAAAAATTTGCTACTTTAAAATTTTGATGTGTTTCTGGATATGATTGTTTAGCATAATTGTCCTCACTCTAGTGTGTTTGTGTTTGATTCATTCTTTTTAACACCAAAGTGAATTGATAATTAAGGACATAACGGTTGTCTGATTACATAGAAAGTTGCTCTTGATGCTATTTTATGTTTTCCAGAATACTTTATTTGATTTGGGGAAGAGGTAAGCACACGCCATTGTTACTGTGGAATTCCAAGGATGTATCATTTATTAGGTTATAGGTACTTGTTCAATTTCATCATAGTGTTATCTTTAGTATAATTGTTTGATAAAAATATATACACACGCAAACATTTTGTTACTCAAATTAATTGAAAAATATGTGGGGGTTGCATTTCTTAGCATTCACATTTTGATGAATTTGGATATGTAAAATTGTGAATAAAATAAGAACTATTTATGAAAATAAAAGGTAAGTGTTTATATATATAAGCATGATGTTAAGAACTAGTACCTAAATATATGTCTATTTATTTTTGTATTGAAATTTATTATTTTCGATTATAGTAATAAATACTTGAAACAAAAGCTTTTTTTCAAACAATATAATATTTGTTACTTTTATGTGTTTTTTTTATTCTTAAATTCATTAGTTTTTTAGGTTCTTGTGTTTATTTTTCTTAAATTACGTAAAGTAACATCGGCCATGGTCTTTTTACCGAAAATTAAATTAATAAATTTAACTAAATTACTATGGTGGTTTGGATAATTATGGGAGTTATTATTGTAACGGGGCTCATATATTTTAATTAAGAACTGGAATATTCTGTTTTGTGACTAGATACTGAAGTTTGAGACAATTGTAGCTTCAGACTTGATTGTTCTCTTTTCTTATTGTGTTCTTTCTTTCTCATATTTGACATAGAAAAGAACCCATCGTTGGAATTGGTGGTCTCGGAGAATAAAGCCTATATGGTAAAATCTCATTCCCATATATATATATATATACTTCTCCCTTAGTTGGAGCTTCTTGCAATTGTTTTGCCTTGGTATTTTTTTATTTAGTTTAATATGTGTATCATATTTCGTTTTTATTATCTCATTTTCACTTAAGCATTATTAGTACATATAGTTGGTGTTAGTGCAGTTTGGTGTGTTCATGTGCTGAATTTAGTGTTTGAGGTTAAATGATTAGACCATTGTTTGGGGATGTAAACAATTGGGCTTAATGTTTAAAGTAATTGGCCTTAATGTTTGACCATTCTAACCTTAGAGTCAGACCTTTCATAGTATGCATGAAATTGTGTGTAGATTTGAGAAGAGATCACAGATGTAATCTTCCGGTGCGTAAATGTTAATCACTCTTTTGATATTATAGAATCTGCATCGGTTCCTTCATGTTTATTTACCGAATTTGTTTTTCTTAAAAATTTAATCAAATCGATCCGAACATGAACTTTCAGTTGGTATCATGGTCGATGTCGGATCTAGTACACCTAAGAAGTGTTATTAGATCACCATGCTCCTAGATTTTGGCTAAAATTGAAGGTTTTTGTCGAAACTATGTGTTTTAATGTCACGAACTACGTTTGAATCAAAATTCAAATCTAAAAGTGTTTTAGTATCAAAATTGATGAGCTAGGGTTGTTATTCATGTGAATCCGAGTCTTTTGATCCACTATGTGTCGAATTTGGATGAAGTTTAAGTGATTTCGTGTTTCAGGTGAATGATACGTGTCACACCCCCAAAATCCACACGCGGAGTCTCCCCGCTTGGAGGCGTGACATGACCAGGATCCTAACCACCAATCATATTGAACGTATAAAATAGTTAAGTATAGCGGAAGCATTTAAGTAACCCAAACAATAGTATGTATGATTTAACATAAGTGTTGAAATATCATTCACGATCCTTTGCCCACAACGACCTGCTCCTCCCTGTGCAAGCTCCATAATGTACCTAAGGTCCTGCAAGGCATGCAGCAGAGAGTCAACAAACTAGTTGAGCGAGTTCACAGAAAGTAAGTTCAGTAATAGTATAGTATAGCAAGCATTGCGTTCGATCATCTAATCATGCATCGTATTAGTTCGTTCATTGTTCATGTTTAGTATTAGTTCGTATCGCGGGCCCTTTCGGCATGTATGCGAAGATTAGTGAAAGTTCTCAAGTATTCTAGACTATGTATATTTGTATCGCGGCCACCCTGGCATGTGTGCGAAGTTTTAGTATATAGTTCGCGGCCTTTCCAAGGCATGTGTGCGAATGATAGTCATAATATCGCGGCCAACCCCTGGCGTGTGTGCGAAGATCAGTTCAAGAAGGTATACTAGTCTAGCTGTATCTCATCATTTACCACCCTCACCCTGAGGACTCATATCATTATGTTCCGTTAACTAAGTATGTACGTAAAATCATCCAATCCCATTCCCACCCTGGGAACCCCATGCCTTGGCTGTGTGAACTCACCTTGGGTTGCTCGGCAGATACACAAAGAGTACAGGTAGCAAGTAAATGGTCAACCACGTCCTATCATGGTTATCACATAAGTCAGGTTCGTATATAGCACGCATATTGTATCACATAGGTTAACACGTTGCAAGCATGCAAGGATTCATGGTAAACATGTACACGTATCAGTAATCCGATAAACAAATCTAAGTATTCGGCCCAACCATAACCCGGCCCAATGACAATAATAGCCCAATCAGATAAGCAGTCCAATTAGCAAAGATGTAAACGAGTCCAATTGTCCGGCCCAAATAGTTGGGCTCGTGTCAGTGTGCAAGTCCAATCGTGTGCACGTGCATGGTCTCGACTCGCAACAGAGATTACGAGTCGCAACAAGGGAGATCTCGACAGATGCATATCCTTCGAGACTAGGTGGTTTCGAGTCCGGTCTCGAGTCGCAACGGGGTTACGAGTCGTAACTACTGGTCTCGGCTCATCATGGTTTGATCACGAGTCGCAACCGGGACTCGCAACCATGGTTTCGGTTTGGCATGGTCTCGTTACGAGTCGAAATCATGACTCGCAACCGTGCTTCCGGTTGATGCTGATGGGGTCTCGACTCGCAACTGGAGGTGCCGAGTCGTAACCGTGTGCTAACAATCTTGTAACAAGTTTCCATGTTTCATGCAATCATACAAAATCAATTATCAGTTTCCAACTAACATTCCGTAATATCAGCAAATAGATCAACCGGTTTCGGAAACAGATCAATTAACATAATTTCCAACTTTTAGTTTAGCATGCAATCGATCAAACAGTCAATTGTCCATCTGTTTTCTCATGAACCCTAATCAGATCATATGAATAGTATTCAAGAACATGCATATTATCATCAAGAACAGTAGCAACTAAAACAAACAAACATGCAATCGGATTGATCACACCAGCCGATTTTTATCTAGCATGCATCCTAACCTTTGTGTAAATAAATCTGCTAATATGATTATCAATTCGTTCGAGCTATAACAACACTATCAGATTTATACATGAGCCGATTACAAGAACATCATCAATCACATACAATAGCCCTAGATTATCATGCAAGAAACATCATCAACCTGTATAAACAACCAACCATAAACACTAACCGATTCTAGAGTGTGCACGAGGGATGATCCAATTACAAGAAACTTCAAGACTTGAGAGAGTCGGCTGCCTTGAGTTCCGATCGAGAGAGAGAGCGTTTGGTGTGTGTATGTGTTCTTGATTGCTAAGTTTGTAAAAACCAAAACCCTAGAGGTAATGTGTGTATATATGCGTGTGAAGGGAAGTGGGCCGAAACTCCCCACTTGGGCTACCTCATGGTTTCGAGTCCAACCATATGGACCGAGTGGGTTCTTGTAAGTGTTTTACTAATCGGTTCAAGTAGTAACATGTGCAATTAAATCACGTAGCATGTAACATTCAATCAATCAATATAATCACATAATCAAGTAACATATAACATATCATGTATTCGTTCAAGTAACATAGTTCTCGTGAGCATATAACGTTACACAAGCTAAGTCTAGAGTACGGGTTGTCACATTATCCCCAACTAATTGGAAATTTCGTCCCGAAATTTGGTATGCACTCACTGAGGAAGCTAGGTAAGTTCAATCGCTTACTGGTTTTCCTGGGGTGTCACATCCTCCCCCCGTTGATCTGGAATTTCGTCCCGAAATTCCGAAGTAGTAGCTTCAGCCTCAGTAGTGGTTGTATTGGTTTCGAATAACTGGGGGTACTTTTCTGTCATCCTGTCTTCGCGTTCCCAGGTGTACTCTGGGCCACGTTTGGAGTTCCAACGAACTCGAACAAGAGGGATTCTCTTGTGTTTGAGGACCTTCACATCCCGGTCCGTGATTTCTACTGGTTCCTCGACGAACTGCAACCGCTCGTCGGTAGTTCGATACCTGAAAGACATTGTGAACTGCCCCGAGTTCAGCTGGTAGGTTCAATCTATAGGCTACCCTGCCTGTACGTTTCTATGATCCCGAATGGTCCCCGACCTGATATTCCAATGGCTTTCTACGCTTGTCCGCGTAGTCTTTTCTGACGGTCGCGTGCTGCCGCCATGCGTTGTCGTATCTGTGCAATCTTTTTCCGTGGCGTCCATTACAATCTCTGGACCCGTAATCTAACTATCCCCCACCTCTGCCCAACAAAGAGGTGACCGGCATTTACGCCCGTACAATGCCTCGAATGGTGCGGCTTGTATGCTACTGTGCTCATGAATGGTTTGTGCATTGCTTGCCAAAGTTCTGACGTGAATCGTGCATCGCGATCCGAAATGATGGACGTGGGCACCCCGTGCCTCGAACAATCTTCTTTAAGGTAGATGTCTGCGAGAGTGGAGAACTTGTCCGTTTCCTTAATCGGTTGGAAATGTGCAGACTTGGTGAGTCGATCCACGATCACCCATATGGTATCGTTCCCACGCTGGGATCGAGGTAGGCTTGTAACAAAATCGATGGAAATTCCTTCCCATTTCCATTGAGGTATCTTAGGCTGCTTAAGTAGGTCAGCTGGTTCCTGATATTCAACCTTGACTCTCGCACCGGTCAAGCATTTTCCGACGTGCGTAGCGATGTGGGCCTTCATACTAGGCCACCAATAGATAGTGCTGACGTCGTAGTACGTTTTATCCGCCCCTGGATGTACGGAGTAGTGAGACTTGTGAGCTTCATCCATCACAAGTTCGCGTAGACCGTCGTAAAGTGAGACCCAAATATGCCCCGTTACATAGTAGGCGCCGTCTGCCTTCTGTCCTAATCGTTGTTGTGTGCCGCGTAAGGCTCCAGCCTTGACGTTTTCGGGCTTCGGTGCTTCTGCCTGAGCATCTCGTATCTGTGCAAGAAAGCTAGACTGAATCGTAAGCTGTAGCGCTCGCACGCGTTGAGGTAGTGTGTCCTTTCGACTGAGGGCGTTTGCCACAACGTTGGTCTTGCCTGGATGGTACTTGATGGCTCACCTGTAGTCGCTAAGTAGTTCCACCCATCGTCGTTGACGCATGCTTCAAGTCCTTCTGCTTAAGAATATGCTCGAGACTCCTGTGATCGGTGTAAGTCGTGCACCTGGTACCGTACAGGTAGTGTCGCCATATCTTAAGCGTGAAAACAACAGCTCCCAGCTCTAAATCGTGCGTTGTGTAGTTCCGTTCATGAACCTTGAGTTGACGAGAGGCGCAAACGATAACCTTGTCGCGCTGAAAGGTAGTCTCCTGGGGCTCTCCCCAGCAATAGGTGACATCCTTCCGTGTCAGTAGCGTAAGTGGCTGAGCAATCTTCGAGGAATCCCTGCGTAAACCGTCTGCAGTACGTGGTGTAGGCCGATTTCTGGTCGAGGTTACCTTGGATGGATCGACACGGATCCCATCCTTGTTCACTACGTGACCTAAGAAGTGGACTTCACGAATACTATGACGAACTTGTCTAGGTAGGGTTTGCACACCCTGTTCATAAGGTCCTTAAATACGACAGGTGCGTTCAAACATATCAAACCATCCAGCATATCAAACATAAGGTATAGTAATTAAAATAATCCATAAAACCCAATACTATTCATGTTCAAACCAAACTTCGTTTGAGTAACAGAGACATAAAGAAAATCCCAAAACGAGTTATAAGTTCAAACAGCGTCTCCTTGTCCTAGCATGAAAGCTCGACCCCTTGCCTCGTTGCCATTGTTGTTGTTGTTGTTCCCATTGCCCTGGTTATTGTTGTTGTTCTGATTCTGGTTCAACTGTGGGCAATCGCGCTTGTAATGACCTTCTGCCCCACACTGGAAACATCCCCGATTTCCACGCTGTGGCTGCTGCTGCTGTGGGTTCTGAGGAGCTGGTGGTGGAAGTTGCTGATTCTGGTTTGCAGGTCGTGAGCTCCTGCAATCTTTGGCTTCGTGCCCTATTTTGAAACATCTCTGGCAACGTTCCTTGCGACACCTTCCACTGTGGTGCTTGTTACACTTGTTGCATAGTGGGTGTACTCCCCTGTATCCACCCTGCTCCTGACTGCCAGATGATTGCTGACTCGGATTCTGGTAGTCGTTCGTTCTGCGCTGCTGTGCTTGAGACTGATCGGAATCCCCATCCCATTTCCGTTTGTTGTCGCTGGGTGTAGCGGTAGTAGCAGCTGAAGTGACTGTAGCAGTAGCGTTGACACGCTTAGGCAGTTTATTCTGATCCACTGCCTGGTCGGTAATGCGATGAGCGAGGCGTTGGATTTCCTGGATGTTTTCGAGATTAGCCGAAGTAACATGGCTCTGGATCTCTGGCGCCAATCCCTTGAGATACAACTCAATACGCTTGTATGGAGGGTCCACCATAGTTGGACACAGAACAGCCAACTCATTCGACCGTTTAGTATATGCTTCGATCTCTGATCCAACCATTTTCAGGTTATAAAGCTCGTCTTCCAGCTTGTGTATGTCTTCCCGCGTGCAATACTCACGCTTGATGAGTTCCTTAAAATCGTTCCATAGGGTGGCGTTAGCAGCTGCCAACCCTAAGATTTGAACTTGGGCGTTCCACCAAGTTAGTGCTATTCCTTCCAAAGTACCAGTGGCAAACTTGACCTTGCGAGCCTCAGGGCACTCGCACATTTCGAATACGGATTCTAGCTTCTCAAACCAGTGGAGGAGTCCCACTGCCCCCTCTGTACCGCTGAAGGAATTTGGACGACAGTCCATGAAGTTCTTAAAGGTGCAAACTTGCTGCGCTGGTTGACCTGCTTGAGCAGCTGCAAGTGCCGCAGCAACTTGAGCTTGAACGAGAGCCTCTAGCTGGGCTTGAGTCATGTTGATTCGTCCAGACATGATCTTCATAGTAAAAGTAACGTAAGCGAGAGTGGTTAGCGAGTAGGGCGATGACAGAAAAGTGTAAGCACGCAGGTGTTCTCATGTAATAAAGTCATGTGTATCTAAACGTAATGCGAGCAAAGTTCTAAGCAGTTCTAGCAAACAGGCCATAGCATAAACCTTATTACCTAGGATGTCGAGTCTTGCACGTGGAGCGAAGCGTCGTTGTGGATCGTTGAGAGCACTGTTCTGGTTATAGTCTGGTTTTAATAAAAACGTTTTCCCATATTAAAACCTAGTTCTCTATAACCAATGGCTCTGATACCAATCTGTCACACCCCCAAAATCCACACGCGGAGTCTCCCCGCTTGGAGGCGTGACATGACCAGGATCCTAACCACCAATCATATTGAACGTATAAAATAGTTAAGTATAGCGGAAGCATTTAAGTAACCCAAACAATAGTATGTATGATTTAACATAAGTGTTGAAATATCATTCACGATCCTTTGCCCACAACGACCTGCTCCTCCCTGTGCAAGCTCCATAATGTACCTAAGGTCCTGCAAGGCATGCAGCAGAGAGTCAACAAACTAGTTGAGCGAGTTCACAGAAAGTAAGTTCAGTAATAGTATAGTATAGCAAGCATTGCGTTCGATCATCTAATCATGCATCGTATTAGTTCGTTCATTGTTCATGTTTAGTATTAGTTCGTATCGCGGGCCCTTTCGGCATGTATGCGAAGATTAGTGAAAGTTCTCAAGTATTCTAGACTATGTATATTTGTATCGCGGCCACCCTGGCATGTGTGCGAAGTTTTAGTATATAGTTCGCGGCCTTTCCAAGGCATGTGTGCGAATGATAGTCATAATATCGCGGCCAACCCCTGGCGTGTGTGCGAAGATCAGTTCAAGAAGGTATACTAGTCTAGCTGTATCTCATCATTTACCACCCTCACCCTGAGGACTCATATCATTATGTTCCGTTAACTAAGTATGTACGTAAAATCATCCAATCCCATTCCCACCCTGGGAACCCCATGCCTTGGCTGTGTGAACTCACCTTGGGTTGCTCGGCAGATACACAAAGAGTACAGGTAGCAAGTAAATGGTCAACCACGTCCTATCATGGTTATCACATAAGTCAGGTTCGTATATAGCACGCATATTGTATCACATAGGTTAACACGTTGCAAGCATGCAAGGATTCATGGTAAACATGTACACGTATCAGTAATCCGATAAACAAATCTAAGTATTCGGCCCAACCATAACCCGGCCCAATGACAATAATAGCCCAATCAGATAAGCAGTCCAATTAGCAAAGATGTAAACGAGTCCAATTGTCCGGCCCAAATAGTTGGGCTCGTGTCAGTGTGCAAGTCCAATCGTGTGCACGTGCATGGTCTCGACTCGCAACAGAGATTACGAGTCGCAACAAGGGAGATCTCGACAGATGCATATCCTTCGAGACTAGGTGGTTTCGAGTCCGGTCTCGAGTCGCAACGGGGTTACGAGTCGTAACTACTGGTCTCGGCTCATCATGGTTTGATCACGAGTCGCAACCGGGACTCGCAACCATGGTTTCGGTTTGGCATGGTCTCGTTACGAGTCGAAATCATGACTCGCAACCGTGCTTCCGGTTGATGCTGATGGGGTCTCGACTCGCAACTGGAGGTGCCGAGTCGTAACCGTGTGCTAACAATCTTGTAACAAGTTTCCATGTTTCATGCAATCATACAAAATCAATTATCAGTTTCCAACTAACATTCCGTAATATCAGCAAATAGATCAACCGGTTTCGGAAACAGATCAATTAACATAATTTCCAACTTTTAGTTTAGCATGCAATCGATCAAACAGTCAATTGTCCATCTGTTTTCTCATGAACCCTAATCAGATCATATGAATAGTATTCAAGAACATGCATATTATCATCAAGAACAGTAGCAACTAAAACAAACAAACATGCAATCGGATTGATCACACCAGCCGATTTTTATCTAGCATGCATCCTAACCTTTGTGTAAATAAATCTGCTAATATGATTATCAATTCGTTCGAGCTATAACAACACTATCAGATTTATACATGAGCCGATTACAAGAACATCATCAATCACATACAATAGCCCTAGATTATCATGCAAGAAACATCATCAACCTGTATAAACAACCAACCATAAACACTAACCGATTCTAGAGTGTGCACGAGGGATGATCCAATTACAAGAAACTTCAAGACTTGAGAGAGTCGGCTGCCTTGAGTTCCGATCGAGAGAGAGAGCGTTTGGTGTGTGTATGTGTTCTTGATTGCTAAGTTTGTAAAAACCAAAACCCTAGAGGTAATGTGTGTATATATGCGTGTGAAGGGAAGTGGGCCGAAACTCCCCACTTGGGCTACCTCATGGTTTCGAGTCCAACCATATGGACCGAGTGGGTTCTTGTAAGTGTTTTACTAATCGGTTCAAGTAGTAACATGTGCAATTAAATCACGTAGCATGTAACATTCAATCAATCAATATAATCACATAATCAAGTAACATATAACATATCATGTATTCGTTCAAGTAACATAGTTCTCGTGAGCATATAACGTTACACAAGCTAAGTCTAGAGTACGGGTTGTCACAATACGTCTAGTGTTCATCGCCAGAACAGTAGCAAGGTGATTAGCGTATTCATTTAGGTTCAAATCATTTAAACATGTTAGCGATTGAAGCTTAATCCCTAATTACACTACAAGAAAAAAACTCTAATAGGGACAGCACCTTTAGACGACATGTTGTTCCTAGAGGGGTTTCGTGATTTTTGAGTTAGGTTACCCTATAGGGACGACATGTCCTCTCTATAGGGTGAAAATATATTGTTTTTGTATTTTTTATATTCACTAGTTTAATGAATTAGAAACCCTAAAAAATGTTACAACTTATAGAGACGACATGCCGTCCCTATAATTTTAATTTTTTATTATCTTTTGTTAATGATCAATAAATATTGAAAATTAAAAAAGAGTTTAATTTATAGACACACATGTCGTCTCTAAAAAGTTTGACCAGTCATATTAACTATTTTTTATTTTATTCATGTTTTTAGCAAAAAAAAAATAATAGTTCAAGAAGTCATCGCAGAATGAACGGAGTTCAAGAAGATGACAACAGTCATCCCAAGTTAGCTGATGAACTCTACCAAGTTGAAGCTGAAGCGATAAGAAAGAAAAGATGTTACAAGATCTATTATTGTTTCTTCTTCAATTCGTGTGTTTGCTAATTATTATTCATTTTAATCATCAGTTAGTTTAAATCTCTTGATCTTACTTGGTTATTTTTTGTGTATCTGACGACCTTTGCTTGTGGAAAAAAAGGGAAAAGTGCAGTACTTGGTGAAATGGTAAGTGCCTTAATTCAATTCTTTAGGGTTTGGATTTATAAACAATTAATTGGTAATTATAACTAGCTAAATTAATTGTGTCATGTTTCTGGATCATTGTAATCGGAGAACTAGTTCAAGTAGCAATTGATTGATCTTATCAACATGAAATAATTGATCTAAGATGTTTAGATTTGAGAAGTGAAGATTTGGATTGTCTATTGAATCAACTCTAGTTAATGTGATATATTGAGGGTTTTTGATTCCGAATTCATGACTCGATTACTATGTTAATTTGAAATCCTTTCATGGTAATGATGTATTTATAACAAATTAGGATATTTGACTTGTTAGTAATTGGATCTTATATGCTTTTGTGTAGGTTTGGATGGCCTGAGAAAATCAACACTTGGGAACCGGTGGAGAATCTCTTAAGTTGTTCACATCTCATTGACAAATTCGAAGAAAGGTTTTTATTTTCTTTCTTATATTTTATGTTTATTTTTTCTTCTTTCGAGTCAGGGCTGGTTAATTTTAGGCATCACTCAAGTTAACACATGTTATGATCTAAGCATACAATTCGTAATGATGAAATCATAGGAAATTTCTAATTATTTCACCCTCCACCATGTTTCAAAAGGTCTTATAATGGTCACATATGTATGGCCGTTAACATCCAAAAGCTCGAAAGTTTGAGAGCAAATTGTCTGTCCTAGTGATGTACTCGAAAAGACACCGATTGAAACCCTAGAGTTCAATATAATCAGTTCTGGTCTAAAATTAAACAACGCTTGGAATATTTTATCCATATAAATATTTCATTATAGGTTCAGCATGGGTTGCAAGTTGAATTGAAGGCGATCATCGACACACTTTATGTTTATTCGTATATGTTATGTCTAAATTTTTAAGCCCCCCGACCGCATTGCGGCGGGGAATTCCATATAGTTAAAGTATATTAACGACTATTTTGTACTCATGGTAGGCGAATGTAGAAAAGCAAATGAAGATGGCTGGTGTTGTTCGAACCGATGGGAAGGTTAGTGTTAGAAGGTTAATTTTGTGTATATAGTTCTTCTCCTGAAATTATGTAAGCATCAAATATTTGTTTTGTTGGTTTTCACTCTGCAGAATGGGTGAAACTATGTAGCAAAGGAAAGGAAAATAATTGAAATGAAAACAGAGAAACGACAAAGCATTATCAGGTTAACACTGCACCTTTTTTTCATAGTATTTGACTACTAGCAAAAGGCTGTTAGTTGTTATTTTATTTTATTATATTCTCATTATCTTATAGCAAATGAGTTGTCCCTTAGTAATTAGACTATGCTAATATTGGAATATGTAAATGCACCTCAGGATGATAAGTTTGGGAAGCGGCTTCTCGAAGACTCGATGAAGATTTGCAGATCCCGCATATATCAAGGGGGAGTTTGTAAGTGCACCAAAGTTCTATAAATGCGGGATACTGTTGAAGTTTCAACATTGAAGGACTGATCTTGTAATTATGTGAAAGTGTCACAAGTTTGGACAAGGGTTCTTATACATATGAGAACTTGTGGGTTTAGAATGTCAGTACTTGTAATCTTATATATAGTGAGTACTTGTGGTTCTCTAAATGGTGCGAAGTTGTATTGTCTAGTTAGTGGTGAGTACTTGTGGTTCTCTTAAATGGTGCGAACTTGTATTGTCTAGTTAGTGGTGAGTACTTATTTGTTAAGTACTGAGGTTTCGTTGTAAGGTCTATGATGTCCGAACATATGATTGTATATAAGCTTTGTGATGTATGCAATCATTAGACATTCAATGGAATAGTGAAATTTTGGAGAAAACTTCTTCTGCAAACAAACCCTAACTTTGTGTTCTTTATTCAATCTGTGTGATTGTTGATTGTGAATACACATCTTGTACACCTTTTGTACAAGCTCTACGTTGCGGTACGAGGCACGCAGTGGTTTCCGCACATCGCGTGTGTGTTCGATCGGTCCGGTTCGTGTGTTTGTTGAAGGAAGATGACCTTACATGTGGTATCAGAGCAGACTCTATATACAGAGTGCTCTTATTGTCACACCCTCAAAAATCCACATGCGGAGTATTACCGCGAGGCGTGTGGCTGAGCAGGATCATGCCACCAATCATATTGAACAATAAGTAAAGGTAAATAAAGTCCATCGCAATCAATACGATTAGTGTTTACAAAAACAAATGTCCAAAACCAAATTTTTAAGTGTCAGCGGAAGCATAATGTTTAGAACCCAAATCATAAGTTTAAAAGTTCATAAGGTTTCATAAGAACCCAATAATGGTTCTTTTCCCACAACGACCAGTCGTTCGTGCAAGCTCTGGTAAGTAGCTAACGACCTGCTAAGCATGTAGTAACGTATCAACAAAAATGTTGGCGAGTTCACAGTTGTTTTGTGTTGTTCCAAAAACGTAGTCTTTGTTAAATCACTCTGTTCTTCAGAAAACATGTTATGAGGAGCTACCCCATTGTTTTAAACTACTAGACTTGTACCATACTCACTACTGACTGTAGTTATGTTTAGTGCCCCGAGTCAATGTCTATCGTCATTGACTAAGTGCCCAAGTATATTAGTGCATGCTCGTCCTCTGCGGAACGGTGTGAGGCTTGTCAAACAAAATAGCGCCATTTAACTAATAACCCGTTCGCCATTGGCCCAGCGATTAATCGGTATAAAATGTGTAGGGACTTTTAGATAGAGTTTCCGTCTAGTCTATTTAAGACATGTTAAATAATTAGTAAATTAACGGTTTCCGTCCCTCACAAGGGGATGAGGTTGCCCGTATTCTACCCAAGGAGAATACATAGGTTGCATCCCACCTAAGGGTGATGGTTGTTATTTGCTCCATTCCAAAACCACCCACCGGGAATTACATGCTTTTTAGAAAAGTGTGAACTCACCTTAGATTAGCTCGGCCAGCAGATTAGATTAGGTGTATGTAATCTAGAGCGACCGACCACGCCCTATAATAGTTACCATGGTATACTAGACTTTATTTAGACATTGCACTAAAGTCCTACACATGTCTAGCAACTAGCACACAAACAAGCAATCACATAGCACGTCTATCATATGGTTCCCTAACCATGTTCACAACCTTTCTACGGTATTAAATATGATGTCTATACAATTATCAAACAAGCATGGATACTAAAAGTAGCAAGTTTGGTCGTTATGCATTCATGCTTTACTGCATAGAAAATCACTGAAAATAGGCTGTTTTGGGTGACCCTTTTAACCTGTTTACAAGTCTTCAAAAATTATGATTTTTTATGTGATGTACCTCTCGGAGGGATAGGCCTTGTGTTAAAATTTTAAGGTCTAACTCTTCACGAAAAATTCACAAAAATTCATTTACTAAGCTGCAATCAGATTCGTCACTTCTAACTGCAGCTTACGGAAAAATTCATTTAAAATACTCGTTTTTCCGATTGAAGAAGTTCCAGTTAGAAATTTTTCGAATCACCTGGAAGTACTTACAGTAAATATTTCAGATCATAACTCAATTCCTACATTGAGTTATGACATTCATATTAGGCTACAATTTCTGAGGAAAAACACAGCCTGAACCTTCAAGACGGAAAAATTGATAAAACATTCAATTTTTGTCGAAAAATGCATTTCCAGTGGGGTTTGAAAGATATTTCCTGGAGCACATCATAGGTTCAGAAATTGCACGTTTTTGTTTAGTTTTGACCCTGTTACAGCTGATATAATTCGGCTGTAAATTCTGATCGGATTCTGTTTGAATTTAGCTTTCAATTAAAACATGTTTATGACACTATAAACCCTATTTTCAGCAATCAAAACCCCAACAACATCCCATATACGAATTTAGCATCAAGTTTCATTATCAAGATCATACATAATCAAAACCCTAGCATGCATACATGATCATAGAGTTACTAACTAACAAGTATCATCATCTACACATTAAAATACATAATCCTAGCAAACCCTAACACATAAAATCCATGTTATCATGCATCAAGAATCCAAGAAATCAATGAAACACAGCCATGGATAACAAGTTATAAGTGTGTGTTTGAGAGATTACCTAAAGCGATAGAGATGAAGATCAAGAACTCGAAAAAGATGAGTTCTTCCTTGCTTCTTCTTGAGTTTGCTAGATAGAGAGTAGAGAGAGAGGGAGAGGTCGACGTTTGGGGGTTTAGGGGCGGCATAGGGTTGGCTTTATGTCTAGTATATATATATATATATATTTAAAACTAATTTTCAACAATTGCATAAATGGTCCCTTAAGTTTCCAAGTTACAAACTTGGGTAGAAAGTTACCAACATAACTTTGTGTAATGGCTCTCAAGCCGCTCTATTTGCAAAGTTAATCAACTTAACTTTGTGTGTTTGATCGTATGTTAGAACTAGTGCATTTATAAATTGAAATTAACCGAAAAGGGTTAACGGCATTAACCTGAAATTACGGGATGTCACACTTATCGCTGTAGACTTCATGTTGGCGGTTAGATTTCATTCGGTTTTGTTCATTCTAGTGGGTTTTCAACTTTCAAGGGTTTTTCTCATACTTTTCTCATGTTTTTCGTGGATTCTTCATGTGTTTCTTGATTTTTCATCATGGATGGTGATTTGGGTTTAGTTGTGAGTGTTTGTGGTTGATTTAATTGTTGAGATTTTGCTCAGATTGTGTCAGATCTAAAGTTTTCTTCAAATTTCTCTGGGTTTCTCATTCTCTGTAGTTATTGATGATATTGTGTGCAGTCACACTTGGGAAATAAATTCAGAGTCAGTACTTGTGGTTTTCACTTGTCAGCACATGTGAAAATCATAAGTTATTTGTGCGCACTTATGATAAAGGTCTCACGCATTTGAGATTTGATAAACATGCATCCGCACTTGTTTCTTAGGTCTGTGCGCACTTGTGATTTAAGATTGTTCATCAGCACTGGTGATTTAAGTTTGTTCATCTGCACTTGTGATTTAAGATTACTCATACGCACATGATTCTAAGATTGTTCATCAGTACTTGTGATTTAAGATTACTCATCCACACTTGTTTCTAAGACTGTTCTTCTGTACTTAAGATTACTCTTATCCGCACTTGTTTCTTATATTTGTTCATCAGCACTGGTCATCAGCACTTGTTTGTTTTTGGTCATCAGCACTTGTTTGTTTTTGGTCATAAGCACTTGTTCGTTTTTGGTCATCAGCAGCACTTATGAGTCTACAACACCATCAACACTTGTGAATATCTTTTGACCGAACTTGTTTAATTATTGTTCATGAGAACTTATTTCATTATTGATGTGCACAAAATGCAACAAATAAATTACATCAATTGTAGCATAAAACTAACCCTTTTTTAGTACTAATGTTGGAAAAAGTGTACTTTTGTCTTCCTTTTGTATTTTCAGGATTAAATGAGCTCAAAATTACAAAAGAAGCAAAAAGACAGCAAAATCTAACATAAATACAAGAAAAGGAACAAAAGTGGCATGCCCGACCTCCCGACAGCACCTTCCTAAGCAAAACAAAGAAGACAGAATACTGAACACGCCCCGTGCTCAGTGAGCACGGGGCCGTGCCCAAGTAGCAGCAGAAAAGACAAACCCATAGAAGCTTCTACTGCCCACCACGGGGCTGTGTCCAGCGGACACGGGGGCGTGGTGAACTTCCTGCAGGCGCATTTATTGTAATTGCGAATTACAATTAATGAAGAGAGAGAGTCAGATGGACACGGGGCCGTGCCCGAGCTTCTGTTCAGCCTATAAATATGAGTGTTTGGAGCTCTTGCAACTCATCCCTTGGCACATCACCTCTCTCACACTTCACCCACCGCCCACCACCATCACAACACCATCATCCACCACCATCATCCATTGTCCATCATAGAGTGTGTGAGTCGTCTCGGGATCCAAGATTGATCGTAAGAGTTCTTGACAATCAAAGGCCATGTTTGCCTAAGTCTCTTACATCACTTGGTGAAGACAAGTGTTTAGTGTAATACTTTTTATTTTTAATCTTTTGCACTTTTTAATTGGTTTTATATTAATGACTTTAATTACTAGTTTCTTATATTGAAGGTGATTCTTCCTTATCATTTGTCCGTGGTGTCTTGGCATTATTTTACTGTCTATATAAAATAAAAGATTTTCACCATTCATATCTCCACGGTCTATATGGAGGTATGTTGGCTACCTGGTCGGGGGTTAAGGGAACGGTTTGGTAAGAGTCTTGCCATTGTTCAGTGTATAGATCCTGCAATGGACCTGGGTCAAATTTAGTAGGACCTCCTTCAATACCTAATGGTATTGGATGGCGGGGGTCCAAACTCTTTGATCCCCTCATAAGTTAAACTACTATTAAAACTTTAACCCAGCTACTTAGGACTGTATCCCTGCTGACTCAGACTACTTAGCTGAGGGTAACGTCGCCTTCAAAAGAGGGGCCTACCACATTATGCATTAATAACTTAATTAATTATCTTTCAATAATCCGACCCTTTAGGATTGTATCCTTGCTGACTCAAACTACTGGGTAGAGGGTAACGTCGCCTTCAAAAGAGGGGCCTACTACAATAACTAAGATAATCTCTTAAACAAGTGCAAAATTTCGAAAATAATCAAAGGTCATACTACACATGAGTCGGATCCAAGTGATTCATCTTGTCTATCTGTTTTTATTTTTATTTTCTTTTCAGCATTTTAGTTAGTTTTATTTTTCTAGTTTAAAAATCTTTTTCTAACATTTTGATTTGATTAGACGTTGAGGATAAACCGGTACTAAAAGCTCTTGTGTCCTTGGACGACCTCGGTATCTTACCAACACTATACTACGTCCACCATGGGTGCACTTGCCCATATGTGTGTTTAGTGTTAGTAACTATCGTGTTTTATAAATGTAAAACCTGGCTAAAAAGTGTAAAAGGGCTTAAAATATATACCTAAAATATAACACACTTCACGCACATCAAGTTTTTGGCGCCGTTGCCGGGGACACAAGGATTTTAAGTAAGTTAGGAATGAACGGCCTATCATTTTTTCTATTTTCTTTTTATTTTTTAGGATTTTCTTAATTTTTCAGCTTCTGCAAAACTCAGCACGGGCCGTGCCCGCTGAACACGCCCCGTGCCCAATCATTGGAACTGGCAATCTTGTTTTAAGTCAGACAGTAAGCTGAACACGGGGCCGTGCCCACTCAACACGCCCCCGTGCCCAAGATTCAGCTACTGAAAACAGAACCGTAAGATCCCAACGGTTGGTAATTTCTGACACAAAAATGAGTGATATTGATCTTTTTTACTTTCGGCACTCTTATGGTACGTGGTGTCAATTATGTGGAGGCGGACATAAAGAATTAGAATGCTATTTTCTAAACTTTAAGCCCCACTATATAGACCCATCGTTTGCCTGTAGCCTTAAGAGGGGCGAAAGTAAAAATAATCCTTATCTCTCCCTCGAAGGCGCCCAACCAAATATTTTAGGAGAAATGCTTCTTGATGAACTATTTCAACTAGAAGATCTAGTTCTTAATTGGTTAAAAGAATTTAAGATGCATTTCCTTAATTCATCTCAAGACGATGACCAAGAAGAAGTGTTGGGGTCACATTCAAACAACTTCGCTGCTCCCAATAATACCTTCAACGCTAGCGAAGACTTGGACGATAGTCGTCCCTATGCCGATTGTGCCGTGAAGGACTCCCCATCGACCTCGTTCGATGCATACATAGACCTGAGCGATTCTGTCACACCCCCAAAATCCCACACGCGGAGTACCACCGCTTGGAGGCGTGACTGACCAGGATCAAGCCACCAATTATATCAAACATAGCATTTAATAATAATCATAGACATAATTGGTGTTCAAAACCAAACACTGTTTAAGTGGCGGAAGCATGAAATGTAAAACCCAAAACGTAAGTATCAATGTGTGAATGTAAAAGTATTTAATAAGCATTCACGTGTTCTTGTCCACAACGACCCACTTCTCCTCTGGTGCAAGCTCCAAGTATACCTAAGGTCCTGCAAGGCATGCAGCAAATAATCAACAAACTAGTTGAGCGAGTTCACAGAAAGTAAGTTCATAACATAGTGCATAAGTATCGCTAGTGGGGGCTTCCCATACTAGTGTGTACTAAAGGTGGGGGCTTCCCAAACCTTGTGTTTATATTACTGGTGGGGGCTTCCCATGTTTATCCTTACCAATGAGGGCTTCTCATTAGTGGTACTTACTAGACTAACTTCCGACCATGTGTTCTTCTTTATCGAGAACAGGAATACGTACTGGGTCACGTAGGCTTTACGTGACGTGCCCTTCCCCGAGGACAGTGGTACGCGTGGGGGCTACGTAGGCTTTACGCAGCGTGTCCTTCCGACCCGGAAGACAGTAGAAGGTATTGGGTTACGTAGGCTTTACGTAACGTGTCCTCCCGACCCGGGAGACAAATGGCAAATACTGGGTTACGTAGGCTTTACGTAACGTGTCCTGACTATCCTGAGGACGATGGTCTATAGTCTAGCGAATGCGTAAGTACGAGTAACTCTTTCAATATCAACATATCCAACCCAATTCCCAACCCGGGAATCCCATGCCTTGGCTGTGTGAACTCACCTTGGTTTGCTCGGCAGATACACAAAGAGTACAGGTAGCAAGTAAATGGTCAACCACGTCCTATCATGGTTTATACAAGTCAGGTTTGACTAAGGTAAAACACATATGTATCGCATAAGCTAACACGTTTCTAACACGAATATATCATGGTAATCTTAGACAGTCAAGCAATACAACTCGTACGGTTTAAACAGGTAGGCTCAATATTAACCGGCCCAAGTAATCATAGCAGCCCAAACATCAATTGTGAAAACAGTCTAAATAGCAGTCCAGTACATAAGTCCAATCACGTGGCCCAATCGATTGAACCCGTGACAGTGTAGGCCCAAAGACAATGTGCGTGTAAAATTGGTCTCGAGTCGCAACGGGCGATCTCGAGTCGCAACAGAGGATTACGAGTCGCAAGAAGGTTACGAGTCGCAACTATGGTTTCGGCTCATCATGGTCCAGTTACGAGTCGCAACGGGACTCGCAACCATGGTTTCGGGTTATGCTGCTTGTGGTCTCGAGTCGAGACTATGGGTTTCGACTTGCAACAGTGTGTCGCAACCGATCATGTAACGGATTATAACAGTTCCCTTATTTCATTTAACAAAATCCCGTAATTCCAGCAAACAGATTTGGCAGTTTCAATAACAGATCAATCATGGCAATTATCAGATCAATTACCAACATTTATCAATTTCATAACATGTTCATATGATCAACTCGTGTAATCAACATCAAGAACAGCCAATTTCTAATAATCAAACATGTAAATAACTAACTTATAGGCTAGCATGCAATCTAAAACATCACAGCCGGTTACAAGCACATGCAATTCAACCGATTTAACACTAAGAACATCGACTAATCAGCAACATATGATCCGGTTCTGTTCTATCATATCAACATATATCACCGAAAGTAAATATATAGATTCTGTTGTGTCTTGCTAGCATGCACCCTAATCGGTTTAACCTAAACATAGAGTCATAACATCATACCAAATCATCATCAACATACCGAGCATATACAACACACATCAATGGGTAACATACTAACCGGAAGATAGGATCAAACACAAGAAAAGTGGGCCGAATGGAAGAGCGAGATCTCCGATCCTCTGAGTTATTCGCCGTCGGGTTCTAGGCAAGCCGAGAGAGAGAGAGATAGAGAGCAAGTAGGGTTTGTGTGTGTGTGTGATTTGTAACAACAATGAGAATCAAACCCTTACCAAAAGGTTTTGTGGTTGCGAGTGGGGAGTGGGCCGAGCCCACTCGGCTGCCTAATGGATCCGTATACAAGGTGTGGCCCAAAAAGGCTTGTGTGACCGGTTATAATGTGCGGTTTGGGTTTGGCTCGATTAACATGTAAACATATAACACACAATGCACATAATAACACACGTACTCACATAATTATATAATTAAGTTCACATAGTACGTAACATCACAATATTCGTTAACTCAAAGTGTCATATAAGCACACATAACGTTACATTTAGGCAAGTCTAAAGTCCGAGTTGTCACAGATTCGGCATACACCTTCTTTAACGAGAGCCCGGAAAAGGGTTGGACTTGTCCAGCTACATTTAGCATAGGAATCACCCTCACCGACAACCTCTTGCGTTCTCGTCTTAATCTAGAGCAATTAAGGTATCTTAGGCACTTTGGGGTTGTTCCATCTAGTAAGGAACCGCCCGATCCGGATAAGTTCCTTGAAAATAGACAAACTTTATAATCAGCCTTCCAACACGGGGTCGTGCCCAGCCAACACGCCCCCGTGTCCACCAAAAGATTCCTTTCTGACTTTACGTCAGAATACGGACAAACTGTGTCAGGATTCTGTCAGCACACGGGGCCGTGTCCAGCCGACACGGGGCCGTGTCCAGCATGCTGTCGTTTTCTATAAATGCAGCCAAGAATCCTACACATTTGGACCATCAAGGGACAGAGATTTGAAGGCATCTTCTCTCCTACAATCATAGGTATGTTCTAAAAGAAGGTTCCAACAACCATCTTGTCCTTTCCTCTTTTATCCATTTCCTTCTTCTTCATCTTTCTCCAAAAACTTCCATTAAAGCTTGAGATTTCAAGCTTTATTGCAAGGATTATTAAGTTTTGCTCAAAGAATCTTGTTAAAAATAAGTTGTATAACATTGTTTTAAGTTACTATTGTTCAAAAAAAACTTCACAAGTTAGAGAAATAACTTAAAACCTCAAGATTCCTTGTTCCAAAATTCTGCAGAAAGGTGAACACGGGGCCGTGCTCATTGAGCACGGGGCCGTGTCCAAAGTACTATTTCATTAAAATAAGCTATTTTCGGTTTATTTTCATAGAATGTCAAGTGAAAACAGTGGAACATCGTGCGTGCATTCAACAAACAGTCGAAGAGGGAGAAGGCCTTCCATTGAAGCTACCCCTATACACCCGTCATGGCACTATGGGAAGCTCTCGATGAAATGACTTCGGTAGAGGAGGTCCTAATAGACCGTATAAACTATCTTACGGTGGGGCTGGAAAATAGTTTTCAAGAAATTAACCTCTTGCACCAGAGGTTAAATATTCTTGTAACACCTCCCATGGAACCCGTCCTCCCTCAAGAGGATTGGAACCTAGCACTTGGAGTCAACAACCATACCAGATGGGATGACATTCCAGCGGAGCCTCCCCTTGAAAATTTACAAGAAGTCCCGGTGGAAGTTGTACCTCCTCAAACCGACGCCAACGAGCCCTCCTTCCTCCTCCCAAGGGAGATAGAGGAGTGACTCGCCAACATATGAGGAGTCCATGCCCGGAAGGAGGAGTTCTATGAAGCCACGTCTAACCAAGACTATTATCTTCTTGGAAATTTTGCTAATTAAAATAACTTGTAGACTAGAACTCCTTGGTTTAAGCTTCTTGTGCTTACTTATCTAACTTAGTAGCATTTTAGGATAATGTAATTCTCTCTATGATGGTTTTTAATGAAATGATGGTTTTAAGGATTGAATGATGTTGTAATAAATAAAACACACTCAGGATGGTGAAGGATAACAAGGGAAACGAGAAACATCGCCCCCTGCACGAAAACAGGGCCATCCGACAGCAATTTCTTCATTACAGTAAGCTCAGCACGGGCCGTGTCCGCCCAACAGGGCCCCGTGCTGCACACTCTGCAGAAAATTGCCCAGTTCAGGTAACTGGACACGGGCCGTGTTCGCTGAACACGCCCCCGTGTCCAGGCTTCTGTTTCTTTTCCTTAAATTTTGTCACTAGCACCAGAACACGGGGCCGTGTCCAGGATGCCAGTAACATAAAATTTTGCTTTTAACACCATTTTACTCATTCAATCAACCTAAAAACTTATTTTTGGGACACATTGAGGACAATGTGTAATTTAAGTGTGGGGGGATGCTAAAACCTTGAATCTTGCAAGTCCTAATAACAAGCCTTACACAAAACTCTATTGGAACCGCTAATCACCCCAAATTCTTTCAAAAAATTTCCATTTTTTTTACTTGTCTAAATTTAAGTTAGAAATTCAAGTTCTAACAAGGTTATATTTTTACAAATTTACAATCGATAGCGTCGTGATAAAAAGAACCAACATAAGAAAATTATGAAAAGGCATGACAAACTTAGTTAAAATTTGATTATATATACTTGATCACATAAAAACCCTTTCCCACAAAAGTGAGTTTTGAGCCTTTATCGAGCATACAAATACATATCTTTACACTAAATGCTCATCTTTAGTTTCTTGTGTGAATAGCCGCTTGGTTCGTACGACTCTAGAACTTGCCACAACAATACATTCCCGGTCCTTTCCAACTTAAGCCCGGGTAAGTAAATGATGGAGGCATTAGGAAGGTAGGATCGCGATCTGACCCGAACGAGTCATTCAGAGGAGTTTTACTTCATTTCAGGTGCGGAATAACAAGAAACGAAGGTAGAAACAGCTTGTTCTTCACTTAATCTACTGTTTGTATTGATTTGACAATGAATACAGCTCGATCTTCACACCGGCAGCATTTCGGTATGGAATACAAGACTATGTTCCTGGTTTCGCTCAAATGAACCTATATATAGGCCTGGTGATTTCGCTCCACTGTGCATGTACACAAAAGCGAAACCCTACATGACCAGATAAGCGAAACCCTAGCTATGATCATATGAGCGAAACCCTAGCTTTGACCATATGAGCGAAACCATCTCTAAGATACATACAATCTCCTGTTTTCTCGTAAAACGCGCCCTAATCTATACAATGCAATGTAAGACTCGATACAAGACGTAGTCGACAGATGTAGTGCATCAACAGACTCCCCCTCAGATGTTGACGAGTCGACTATCGAGTCACGACAATGTTGTGTCTTCACTTCTTCAGTCTTGATCAGTCTTTGGGCTTTTCTCTCTTTCTTCATTAACAGACTCTCCTTTAACAGTATCTGCTTGAATATCTTCAGACTCCCCCTCTCGATTTGCTGGCATTCCTTTGTTCTTCAGCAACATCTGCAACAGGATCATTGTCTGACTTTCACAGGGGTTAACTTCCAGAATCCAAAACTTGGCTTTTTTCAATCAAAGTCCTCAGGTATTGTAACCTGGCTCTTTATCTATTGATCCAAGATTGAAATCTGGCTAAACCTACACAATCTTCACCCAGAAGTAAATTTTCTAACTATAACAATTTGAATGTACCAATACTGACTCCCTCTCAGAAACATTTGCATCAATAACAACTCTCTCTCAGATCACTTTCTCTATGATGAACCACTTGTTGATTTCCAAAACACCTTTGATGTTCAATATACACTCCCCCTCACAACAATGTCATCATGTTTAGCACTCGGAATTTTGAAAATCAGCTTTCCAACATCAGTTGTCGAAAATCTTTTTGACTTTTTCAAAAGTTTATGCTAAAACACACACAAAATCTTTTTGAATTTTCTGAAAGAAAGTAAATGACATCACTTGTAAAGACTAAGACTGACACCAATTGTAGAAATTACAAGATGCAGAAATATTTACAAACAATATTTTTGTGAGCTTGTGTAAGAGGATCATATCAGATTATGAGACATGTCACTAACACCGTTAAGCTGATTACATTTTAAGTTCAAAACAATTCACCTAGATTGTCAGTATATTGGTCCAATTAAATTTTTACACAAACTTCAACTGATCTGAGATATGATGTTAATGTTTTAATGACTTGAACTTATCCGTCTGTCCCACTACTTGAATATACTCCCGTATCCAGATCCCAATATTCAGTCTTACAGGTGAGTATACCACATATGATATCTGTTTAGGGGTTAGATGCGAGGGCCGTGTGAGCTCAGGTCGATACTTCCGTATACGCAAAGAGATGACGGCTTCGACTTTTCGGTGTGTCCCCTTTAGAGGATCTTTTTATTTTCAACAGCAGCGACTATCAATTTTATTGTTTCATCAGCATGCTGAGGGCGAAGCTATGTTTCAAGCTTTTGCGGAAAGCATTATCCGGGGACTAGGTCAGTACTTCCATACAGCAAAAGTCCCAGGATAATACCAATTGTAGGATCGCGATCTGACCCGAACGAGTCGTTCAGAGGAGTTTTACTTCATTTCAGGTGCGGAATAACAAGAAACGAAGGTAGAAACAGCTTGTTCTTCACTTAATCTACTGTTTGTATTGATTTGACAACGAATACAGGTCGATCTTCACACCGGCAGCACTTCGGTATGGAATACAAGACTATGTTCCTGGTTTCGCTCAAATGAACCTATATATAGGCCTGGTGATTTCGCTCCAGTGTGCATGTACACAACAGCGAAACCCTACATGACCAGATAAGCGAAACCCTAGCTATGATCATATGAGCGAAACCCTAGCTATGACCATATGAGCGAAACCATCTCTAAGATACATACACTCTCCTGTTTTCTCGTAAAACGCGCCCTAATCTATATAATGCAATGTAAGACTCGACACAAGACGAAGTCGACATATGTAGTGCATCAACAGACTCCCCCTCACAACAATGTCATCATGTTTAGCACTCGGAATTTTAAAAATCAGCTTTCCAACATCAGTTGTCGAAAGTCTTTTTGACTTTTTCAAAAGTTTATGCTAAAACACACACAAAATCTTTTTGAATTTTCTGAAAGAAAGTAAATGACATCACTTGTAAGACCATGACTGACACCAATTGTAGAAACAACAAGATACAGAAATATTTACAAACAATATTTTTGTGAGCTTGTGTAAGAGGATCATATCAGATTATGAGACATGTCACTAACACTGTTAAGCTGATTACATTTTAAGTTCTAAATAATTCACCTAGATTGTCAGTATATTGGTCCACTTAAATTTTTACACAAACTTCAACTGATCTGAGATACGATGTTAATGTTTTAATGACTTGAACTTATCCGTGTGTCCTACTACTTGAATATACTCCCGTATCCAGATTCCAATATTCGGTCTTACAGGTGAGTATACCACAGATGATATCTGTTTAGGGGTTAGACGCGAGGGCCGTGAGAGCTCAGGTCGATACTTCCGTATACGCAAAGAGATGACGGCTTCGACTTTTCGGTGTGTCCCCTTTAGAGGATCTTTTTATTTTCAACAGCAGCGACTATCAATTTTATTGTTTCATCAGCATGCTGAGGGCGAAGCTATGTTTCAAGCTTTTGCGAAAAGCATTATCCGGGGAGTAGGTCAGTACTTCCATACAGCAAAAGTCCCGGGATAATACCCCAGATATCACTGAGCATAAAGACCTAGTATCTCAGAATAAGGGACCTTTCAAACAAGATTTCAGGGGTTACCTATATATCCAAGAAGTTGTTAACCCACAGAACAAGCAAGTTTGAAATTTTACGTTTATATCTCGTCACAATCTACTAAATGTATAAAAATCTACTGACACATCTACAGTAAGATTGTTTATCACATTTTTACATTTCAATTCTTTAGCATGTTATGACAGTCCACTGATGTACTATCATTTCCTCTTTTCACAACAAAACTCATTTTTAATTTTATCATGTTTTTGGCTTTTTCAAATTTTCTAATGTTTTTGGATTTTCTGAAATTTTCTACTCCCCCTAAAATGCAAACACATTAACGAGAAATTTGAAAACAACTAAGCTCTTGACCCAATTGAAAAACACAGAATGTAAAACAAACTGTACAAAATTTCACAACTGACATCGAATCACATCAAATCGCCATTCACTATACATAAACAATCAGAACTCCCCCTGTCACAAACCATTTTCTCATTTAGATCTCAAAACACTTAAGTTTGTTTTAATCAAAATGATTTTTCCGGAAAATGAGTTTGTTTTTAACACTTGTAAGTTTACCACTTGTTAAGTACGGGGATATGGTTCATCATCTTGTCTATTTTAACCATATGTAGTAAATCAAGTACAACTTAATGTCCCTAATTTACCATTTGCATTTCAGCAACCTCTGTACCACTTGTAAGTATAATCAAGCAATACTACTTGTAGAAACACTCACAAATACTAACTGTAGGAATGAGACATCTACATAAACCATTTTACCACTTGTGAGATTGTCGGATTGATCACAAAGATGCCGATTCCTGCTTCTCACTTACCAACTTGGAAGCTCCGGCGTAGTCATTCAACCTGTAAAATTTTAACAACTTTCAAAACTTTTCAAACAAACTTTTGAAACACTAGAATGATGCCGATTCCTGATCCACGATTACAGACTTGGGATCTCCGGCATAGTCCTAAAACTTCAAGGGAAATAGACTTCCATCCAAGTCTTTTCAGACTTGATGGCTTTCAATTCTTGCGCAGCGGGGTTGTAAGTTGCCTTTTTAGTTGCATAGAAATCTTTAACCCCCTTTGCTTTCCCATTCAGCATTTTCCCAAATATCTTTTTTACACTTCCATTAAATGTTTTCTCGACATCAAATTTTGTTTTCTCGTTATAAAATTGATTCGAGATGTCAACCTTTCCAACCTTTTGTTTAACTTCTTCAAATTTCAGTGATGGAAACTCATCATCATTCACTGAAATTTTCACCTCAACCTGTGGCTCTTCTGGCTTTGTGGAACCAGATTCATCGCCGACATTCACATCAACTTTCTTAACAACCCACACTTGGTTGTCATTCTCTTTCTTTTTATAAAAATTCTTTTTTGAACACTCACCAACCTCATAAGTTGAATTTTCAAAAATATTAAATTTTTTGGTTGGTGGTTCAACATCAACAACCTTTTTTTCAATTTTCTAAAAACTCCCTGTTTTGTTTTGGCATTTTTCTGACAGTTCCATTCCAATGTGACCAGCTTCATTGCATTTGTAACAGGTACGAGTTTCCTTTGGATGTAACACTTCAGATCCATTCTTCCTCTTTTCAGCAAGAAACTCCTGATTTGACTGTCTCCAGAATGGTTTCTTCTGTTCATCTTCTGCACTTCCACCTGACACAAATTCTGTTTTTGTTTTAGAATTTTTCATGTTTTTATGATTTTCTGGTGGAATAAATCCAAGAGCTTTCTTTTTGTAGCTACGATTTTGGTTAGGTTTCTTTTGAAAACCGGAACCGGAATTGTAACCTTTTTTCTTGTTTAGACGTTGTTGAACCCTTGAAGTGTATTTTTTTAAGTTTTCCAGTAAGATTTAAATCTTTTATTTCAGAAATGTTAATTTGTGTCATTCTGAAAACCTTTTTGATCAAGTCAAAACGAACACTTCTTATTGGAAACTCTTTATCAGAGTATAATTTGTCAGAATCATTTAAAGTGTATGCGACTTCAAATGTTTCATCATCCAAATTTTCTTTTGATAACAAAAATTCTTTACTGTAAGACTGTTTGACCGACGACTTTGGACCACTGACTGACGAATTTGACCCTCCAGGCTCAGACTTTTGACTCGGACTCCTCATCAGTATCCAACACCTGATCGACCACCTTTTTGATTAATTCAGACTCATGATCAGTGTCAGACGAGGTAAACGTGACATCAATGTTTTCTGGTAACTCGTCAGTTGTGTCGGTTTTTAGCTTTATATTGACTGCTTTTTCAATTTGCTCCTCGTTTGGTTTTCTAGGAGAACACCCTTCCCAAATTGGAGGCGGACACTTGTTATAGCTAACAGTTGGTTTCTTACCACAATTTTTCTTCTTTGGCTTCTCATCTTGAAAAGCTTCCATACCTGCAACAGTTGGGTAAATACGATCAATGAGGTAATCAGAACTAGAATAACTTTGCAATAAACTTCTAATCCTCTCATTCTCAATATTTTCTGTCTCCAACTCTTGCTTCCACTTAGCACTCTCTTCGATGTATAAGTTGATAGCTTTCTACTTTGTCATCATCACAGCATTCATCATCGTAAGTGCTTGTTCTCTTTCTGAATTTGTCTTTTGGAGACCAGTTACTGTTTTATTCAAGACATCATATGATTCTTTTACATAGTTGAGATTGAACAGCAACTGCTCCTTCTTCTTTTCATACTCAGCAATTATGTCATCCTTTGCTGCACATTCCTTGCAACCTTCCAAACACTTCGTGCAAGGCTTAATGACTTCAACAATCCTTTCAACTTCGATTGTTTTCACCACTTTAATCACCTTTTCTTCTTCAATTACCTTCTCATCTTTAATAATCTCCTCAGCCACACTTTCAACTTTCTCATTCTGAACAACATCTTCAGTTTTCATTTGTTGTTGTTCTTTAGCAGCTCGTTTCTCCTTCAGTTTCTCCATGCGATCTGCAAAATGGAAATGAAAGCTTTCAGGAGAAAGATGAGTTTTAGCAATATTAATATGCTTTTCCTCCTCATCATCACTACTGCTATCATCTGGAGGTGACTGATCAAACTGCACAGTTTTTTCAGAATCTGCATCTGATAAACCAGAATCTGATGGTGTTTGATCAAAAACAACTTCCTTTTCTGAACTACCATCATTCTCCACACTCTCATCTGAACTCTGTGATTTTTCATCAGCACTTTCTGAATTTTCATCAGATACAACAGACTCTGCATCCACACTCTTTACAGTCTCTCCAATAAACTTCATCCAGGTGGCAAACATGCCTGGCTCTCTGACAATCTTTGCAATGAAAGCTTTGAAATCACCCTTTTCATCAACAAACATATCCCAGCTGAATCCTTCAGGTAGTTGTTCATCATCTTGGTCAACTAAACAGGCTTTGCTATCAGGAGATATGTAGTTGCTCCAGTTGAAGTCTACTAAACACACTCTCTTGGTATCCTCAATCTTTCTACCATGAGCCATCTGTGAGTCTTGTGCTTGACCAACCTGCTGATAAATGGCTTTCCGGTAGTAATCATCTTTTCCGAACGGATTCTGAGCTCCACTAGCTTCCCTATTCTTGCACTCCCGTTTGAAATGGCCTTTCTCCCTGCAACGAAAGCAAGTAACTTTAGATTTATCAAAACCTAAAGTAGATACATGAGCATCAAGAAAGTCATTTCTCCCGGTAATTGTTTTGAACTTTTCAGCACGTCTAAGAACACTTGCTAGACACCATTTGATATCCATTAATTCCATCTCTTCTGCGTCTATTTGATCGTAATCTTCCTTTGTGAGCATAGGATTTCTGATTCGACCAGCAACAAGACCTTCATATGAGAGTAACACAGATCCAAGTAAAGCCATGTGGTCTTTGGCAGTTTCCTCAGAAAAACTTTGACCTTCTGGAAGATTTAGAGCGATGTTGCACTGAATCACAAAACCATTTCCTGTCTTTGTACCTTGAGACTGAAAGCTTGTATTTGACTCTTTAGGATTAACACTCAGAAATGATGAAAATCCACTGCTGCTTTTGGTTGAACTCTGATCAGCTTTTTCTGTTGAATCTCCAGCACTGAATGCAGTTCGGATTTTCGGACTTCTCTCAGATTCTGGAACTGGAATACTACCCTTGTAATACATCTTTACATCTTGTTGACCACTCGGAATGTTCATCCTTGCGATCTTCTGTTGTTCCAAATCCTGACTCTCGATTTTTTCAATAAACTGAGAGATAGTTAATCCATCATAAACACCAGTGTTCTTCAGAATCATCAAATACGTTCCCCACTCTTTCTGCGGTAACGCATCAGCTAGCTTGTCTACCCACTCTTCACGATCTTTGGTAATACTCAACATCGACATTGATCGCACCAAGTGGCAGAAGCGTTCAATCAGTTTCTTCGTATCTTCTCCCGGTAAGCTACTGAACAGGTCAAACTCTTTCTTTAGCAACGCCTTCTTGCTTTTAATCATATTCTTGCTACCCTCAAATTTGACTTTAAGTGCATCCCAGATTGATTTTGCAGTTTTGTCAGGCTGAAGCAATATGAATATGTCTTCTTTGATTGCTTGCTGAAGCAGACTTATCGTCATTTTCTCAGCTTTGTACATAACCCGTTCTTGATCTGTGAATTCTGATAACTCTTTTAGAACCTGCAAATCTGTTCGAGGCAACACGTATTTCTTCAATATACATTCCCAAGCCCTAAGATGGTTAGCCTGAACCCAGTTCTCAAATCTATCTTTCCACCCGTAGTATTCTTCAATACTCATCAATTTCGGGGGCTTTTGGGTGGTTCCCATCTCGTTTTCTAAACTCATAGCTTGAGCAATAACAGCTGGACCAGACGGTGTTGCAAATGCATTGTAGAACTCGGTATCCATGATTGTAGGCTCGTGTGTCGACCTGAACGAGTCGTTCAGAGAAGTTTTGGTCAATTACAGGTGCGGAAAACAAGTAATCAACGTAGGAATAGCTAGCAAATCACTTTAAACACTTTTTAGCATTGATATTTAACAGTTTACAGTCCAATCTCGATCCGGCAGCACTTCGGTACGAGTTTCAACAACAGTTACAAATGATTCGCTCTAAAGGCTATTTATAGGTTATGTGGGTCCGCTCCAATGGACGTGTCCGAATAAGCGGACCTCCATTGACATAAGAGCGGACCTACAAACTTGCACTATTAGCGAACCTAATATATGCCCTATAAGCGAACCTGACTTAAAACACCTATACAATTTCCTATTTTCTCGTAATACGCGCCCTGATCTAACACTCTAAGTATATGACTCGATCCAAGATGAAGTCAACAGATGAAATGCACCAACAGACTCCCCCTCAGATGTTGACGGAGTCGTCCATCGAGTCTCCACACTGTTGCGTCTTCACATCTTCAGTCTTGATCAGTCTCTGGGCTTCTCTCTCTCTCTATCTTCTTCTCTTTCTCTTTATCATCAACAGACTCTCTTTCACTATGATGTTGACATCTTTTGAGATTATCAAGTCCAACATGTGCTCCCCCTCAAATGTTGATTCTTCCTACACAACAACTCAACCACAACATAAGTTTTATGATAAACGTTTAAGCATATAAACATCACCAAACAACAACATAACCAGCCAATCAGATACTGATGAACCACTTGAAATTGTGATGTTTTTCTTATCAAAACAAAACACAATCTCCCAAACCAACTGTTCATCACGTTTAGCACTTAGAATTTTGAAAATCAGCTTTTCAACACCAGTTTTCGAAAATCTTTTTAACTTTTCAGAAATTTATGCTAAAACTCACCAAAAATCTTTTTGGATTTTTCTAAAAGAAAATAAAGTGCAGAAATGAAATATTTATAGACAATATTTTTGTGAGTTTGTGCAAGAGGATCATATCAGTATATGAGACATATCACCAACACCGTTAAGCTTTAAACATTCTTAGTTCTAAACAATTTACCTAGATTGTCAGTATATTGGTCCACTTTAAATTTTCACACAAATTTCAATTGATTCGAGATACGATATTAATGTTTTAGAAACTTAAACTTAATTGTGTATCACTCCACTTGAATATACTCCTGTATCCAGATCCCAAATATTCAGTCTTACAGGTGAGTATACCACAACTGATATCTGTAAAGGGGTTATGTGCGAGGGCCGTGAGAGCTCAGGTCAATACTTCCGTATACGCAGAGAGATGACGGCTTCGACTTTAGGTGGGTCCCCTTTAGAGGATCTTTGGATTTCAACAGCAGTGACTATCAATTTTATTGTTTCATCAGCTTGCTGAGGGCGATGCTATATTTCAAGCATTTTGGAGAAAGCATTATCCGGGGACTAGGTCAGAACTTCCATTCAGCAGAAGTCCCTGGATAATAGCCCAGATATCACTGAGTATAAAGACCTAGTATCTCAGAATACGGGACCTTTCAAACAAGATTTCGGGGGTTACCCATATATCCAAGAATAGTTACCCACGAATCAAGTAAGTTTGAATTTTAGGTTTATATCTCGTTTCAACTTACTAAATGTGTGAAAATCTAGTGACACATCCGCAGTAAGATTGTTTATCACATTTTGACTTTACATATCTTTAGCATGCTGTGATAGTCCACTGATGTACTATCATTTCCTCTTTTTCACAACAAAACTCATTTTTGATTTTATCATGTTTTTGACTTTTTCAAATTTTCTAATGTTTTTGGATTTTCTGAAATTTTCTTACTCCCCTTAAAATGCAAACACATTAACGAAAATATTAAAACAAACTGTACAGAAACATGACAACCGATATTAAATCACATCAATTCGCCATTCACTTGGCATAAACAATCAGAACTCCCCCTATCAACAAACTATTTTCCCATTTAGATTTCAAAACACTTAAGTTTGTTTTAATCAAAATGGTTTTTCCGGAAAATAAGTTTGATTGATTTTACCACTTGTAGATTACCACTTGTAGGTTTATCAGACAAATGTTCAGGGTTATGGTTCATCATCTTGTCTTCCAACCATATGTAGGAAAATACAAGTACAAATTAATGTCCTTGATTTACCATTTGCAGTTCAGAAACCTCTGTATCACTTGTAAAACATAAACTCGTCAAATACCACTTGTAAGAAATGCATAAACAAACCTCTTTACCATTTGTATGATTGACGTTACCGAATATGAATTTTAGAAAGATGTCGATTCATGTTCCACGCTTACCAACCTGGGAGCTCGGGCAAGTCCTGGGACTTATTGTTCATAATATGTACCATCCCAGTCACAAACCAGGGATGGTTCAACCTTTTCTTTCCTTGTTTTCCTCTCATAAAATTCCTTAACCCCTTTGACTTTTCGATCAATCATCTTGCCAAAGATGTGTTTTACCTTGGGGTTAAAGACCTTCTCAGCATCAAACTCCTATTCATCATTATAAAATTTGTTAGAAATTTCAATTTTACCAATTTTCTTTTTATAATTCTCAGCCCGAAGTAATGGAAACTCCTCATCATTCACAATCGGAACTGATTTTTCATCTTTTACATCAGCTTCACATTTTGAAACAACTTGTGGCTCAACTGACTTTGTGGAATCAGTTTCATCGCCTAATGATAGCTCCTCTGATTTTGATCCATCAGAATCATCGCTAGAGCTTTCACCAACCTTCTTAACAACCCATTTCTGGTCGTCAGATTTGGCTTTCTTCTTGTAAAACTTGTTCAAACTTTCACCAATTTCAAATGTAGAATCTTTAAACAATTTTGTTCTATCAATTGGTGGTTCGAACTCAATCACTTTCTCTTTTAGTATACGAGAAACTCCCTGTTTTGATTGTATTGCCTTAGAATAATCTCGGGCAATATGTGCCACAGTGTTGCATCGGAAACAGGTTCTCGCATCTGTATTCTTCTCAGTCATCTTCTTCAATTCATCTTGTTTCTTTGCAAGGAACTCACTATTTGATTCCCTCCAAAAACTTTTCTTTTCTTCTTCCTCAGATGACGTACCTGAAACAAATGACATTTTTGATTTAAAATCACGAACATATTTTTCATTTTTCTGTTTTTCTGTAGGAATAAACCCTAAACCTTTCTTTTTGAAATTACCATTATGGTTTGATCTCTTTTGGAAATCTGAACCAGAACTGTAATTCTTTTTCTTGTTTAATCTCTGTTGAACTCTTGAGGTGTAATATCTTGGTTTTTCATTAAGACATAAGCCTTTTATTTCAGAAATATTAATTTATGTGATTACGAAAACCTTGTTTATCAATTCAGTTTTGACACCTCTTATTGGAAATTCTTCATCAGAATATAATTTGTCAGAATCATTCAAAGTGTAAGCAACTTTAAACAATCCATCATCCAAATTAGATTTTGACAATAGAAATTTTCTATCATAAACTAATTTGTCCTGTTTTTCTGTTTGACACTGTGTGCTTGACCCAGACTTTGACTCTTCAACATCATCACTCTCTAACACATGATCCACGACTTTCTTCATCAATTGAGACTTTTGATCAGTGTCAGATGATGTAAACACAACATCAATACTTTCTGGAAGATAGACAGACGACTCTGACTCCCACTGTAAATTTGTGGCTTTTTTGACTCTTTCATCGTTAGGATATCTAGGCAAATATCCATTTTCCAGCGGGGGTGGACACTTGTTATAACTGACACCTTGCTTCTTACCAGATGCTATCTTTTCAGTGTCTTTTTTCTTGTCATTCTTCTTCTTGTCAGCAATCTTTTCATCAGCACCTACTCCAGCTGCTTACTCTTTAGTTACCTCATCATCTTCCCATACCTTCATACTTTCAACCGTCGGATAAATCCTGTCAATGACATAGGAAGTACATGAGTAACTTTTTAACAAACGATTAACTCTTTCTGTTTCAATTCTTTGCAGCTCAAGCTTTTGTTCCAAAGCAGCACATTTCTCAATGTAATTATTTACAACTTTTTGCTTTGTCATGAAAGCTCCCTGAAGTGTCTCCATTGCTGTAGCTTGTTCTTTACTCGTTTGGTTGTACTTATTCATCGTTTTGTTCAGCACATCATAAGACTCCTTCAAACTATTCAAATTGTAAATCAATGTGCTGTTCTGCTTCTTTATAACTTCACAGTTCTCACACCTCACTGGAATCTTTTTCGCATCAACTTCTTCCTCAACCTTGAATTTAGGCACTTCTTTCACCTTTTGCCTTCTTACCACTGGCACCTCTTCATCATCACTGCTCACTGGTGTCTTGATCTTTTTCTTTTTCTTCTTGGCTTTTTCATCTTCACTATCACTTTCAGCAAGCAATTTCATATCTTCTTTGAATTTTCTTGCCCAATACTCCGTATCATCATCACTATCATCTTCAATGTTTGCCATAAAAGCTGTGTAAGCTGTAGTTTGATCAGGGATATAATCATCCCAAGTAAAATTCTCCCAGCTAAAACCCTCTGGTAATCTCTCATCATCCTGATCAATTATCAAAGCACTACCATCCCTTCTTTTTCCATACAATCTATCATTATTACCCACACAAGCTCTTTTTCCAGAATCTTCAATCACATCTCTTCCATGTGCAGTTTGAGCTTGATGTTTATGTTGTTGAGATGATTGTTGACCAACTTGGTGATAGATGGCTTTCCGATAATAATCGTTATTGTTATTGAACGGATTTTGAGCCCCACTTGCTTCTCGGTTAGTGCACTCCCTCTTGAAGTGTCCTTTTTCCCTGCACCGAAAACAAGTGACTTTAGATTTATCGAAACCTAAAGTAGAAACATTCGCATCACGAAGATCATCTCTCCCCGTGATTTGTTTGAATTTCTCAGCTCTCCGAAACACACTGGCCAAACACCACTTTATATCCATCAGCTCCATCTCTTCAGCATCTATCTGGTCGTAGTCTTCCTTTGTTAGCATTGGATTTTCGATACGACCTGCAACAAAACAACTGTAAGATTCCAAAACCATTCCTAATAAAGACATTTGGTTTTTGGCAACTTCTTCATAATAATCTTGATCATTTTCAAGATTTAACAGAATGTTGCATTGTAATTTTCTCCCGTTCTTAGTTGCTGAAATGTTTGGATCATAAGATGAAAATGAAGTGAAACTGGTTTTGCTGTTTGATCCAGATGATGGACTTCCAGATGAATTTTTGGCACTGTAGGCAGTCTCAACCTTCGGAGATAGATTTGATGATTTCTCATTCACACCTGCCTTATAGTATAACCCTATATCTTGTTCACCATCAAAATCATTCATTCTGATAACTTTACGTTGTTCCATTTCTTGAGCCTCGATCTTTTCAATGAACTTACTGAGCGTCAAATTGCTAAAACCCTTCTTGTTTCTGAGCATCATAAGGTATGTGCCCCAAGTCTCATATGGTAACGCGTCAGCAAGTTTTTCGATCAAATCATCAGTGCTTTTCTCAATACTCAATCTCTTCATGTTAGCAAGCAAGTTACAGTATCGTTCGATAATCTCTCGTGTACTTTCATTCTTTAACCCACGGAAAAGATCAAATTCTTTCTTTAGAAGCGACTTCTTGCTTTTAACCATCTCTTCACTACCCCTAAACTTTGAACGTAATGCTTTCCAAATCGAATATGACGTTCCATTGTGTTGTAAAAGCACCATAATATCCTCTTTCACTGCTTGTCGAAGAAGACTTAGCATCATTTTCTCATCTTTATACTTCTTCCTAGCATCAGCAGTAAGATCTTTTATCGGAACGGGTTCTTCATCATCATTCAAAGGTCGAACATACTTTGTCTTGACGCATTCCCAAGCATCAAGATAGTTAGCTTGCACCCAATTCTCAAACCGACCTTCCCAACCTTTATATTCTTCTATGTTCATGAGCTTAGGTGGTTTTTGCATTGTACCCGTTTCATTCTCGAGCATTGTATTTTGTGCAAAACTTATTGGTGTAACTTGAGTAGCGAACACGTTGAAAAATTCCTCGTCCATTTTCAAAATTTTCAAATAATTTTCACAACAGCCATAAAAGCAAACCTAAAAGTTGATCAAATAAGCGAATCACAAATGTTCTAACAAGTGGATCTCTTGTTTGACAGAAAAGCGAACCAGATTGATGATCAAATAACCAGAAATGTTCACACAAGCGGATCTATGAAATGACAAATGAGCGGATCTACTGGGCCTAAAAAGCGAACCTCTTTGTGTTCAGACGAGCGAACTACAAATATACCTAATAAGAGAACCAGAATACAACCTCAAGAGCGAACCTGTCTACAACCTCACGAGCGAACCTTGATCAAAAACCAATGAGCGAACCTGTTTGTTGTCTGCTGGATCGGACCAGATTGTTTCAAATGAGCGAACTTGACTTCCAAGTGAGCACAAAAGCGGAACTCCTAGATGATAATATGAGCGGATCTGTATGGTCACTCGAGCGGACAAGACATCCAAGTGTATACAAAAGCGAATCAGATTGAATGTTTGGAGCGGATCTCCTGAAATTTTGTAACAATAAGCGAATCTCACAAGTTCTTTGGAGCGGACCGTTCAAGCGAACCTATAATGTGACAACCCGTATTTCGAACCCATTCTTGTGTAACGTTACGTGCTTATGTGAACTATACTAATTGAAGGAATGCATGTTTATGTGATATGTGCTTCTATTGAATGTTACCAGTTAAATGCTTGTATGTATGTATCGAGTCCAAACGCACAACACACAACACAATCGCACAAGCCCATTGGGACGCATTGCTTGTTTACGGACTATAGGGCAGCCCAAGTAAGGGTCGGCCCACTTCTCTTATACGTACAACACACCTCATGGGGGAGTTGTTCCTCATTTTGTTTGCTAAACATTACACACACAAACCCTACACCCTCTTTCCCTCTCTTGAAGCCGACGGCGGTTCTCGAAGCCGAAGCCATCTCGTGAAACCTCCTAGACCGGATCACCTTTGTGTACTCCTAATCGGTTAGTGTGTTTATGATTGTTTTCATGATTGATTATGTTATGATTCATATGTGTAATTGCTAATGTTTATGTGGATCGGATTGTTCATGATGTATGAAAATCAAATGTTTGATAGATCGGCCGTAGGGTGTATGTGTGTGAGATGATTTGATGAGATGATACATGATTGCTAGATTGATCCTAATGTCCGAATATGTTACACATGAGCTCGGATTGTTTGTTAAATTGGAAATCGTTGAATTGATTGTATGAATTGCTTACGTGTTGTATTAGAATCAGATGAGTGTTAATCGGCTGTTATATGATATTATTCGGATGAATGTTGTTATGTTAGTAGGCATGTTAGGGATCAAGAATATGAATCACGATAATAATGGTATGAATATTGTTCATATGTTTGATGATAGGGTTCATAGGGATTTAAGAATAGTTGCCTTGTCTTATCGAGAATTAGCATGATTTGTAATTGATTAGTTGTTGATTGATAATCATGGTTATGGAAACTATTGAAATTGGTCAAAAAGAATTAATTGAAATTGTAACCGATTGCCTTGTTTTACGGAATGCTTAATCTGACCACACAAGCCGGATCGCACAAAACTTCTTGATCGTACAAGAGGTCCACTCGCACAAGGGCAACCACACAAGATAGTTGCACAATATGGCTACAATCGCACAAGCCTTCCCAATCGCACATGTTTGCCCAGTCGCACAAGATCCTTTGGATCACACTAGTTGAAATGTCTGTTAATATGTTGGGCCGCACACACATAGGTGAATGTTACTAAACTGTTGGGCCTTAAAGCCCAAGACACAAGCACACAACCCAATCAGATCGTACAAGACACATGGATTGCACAAGATGGACTATTACTTATATGTTTGGGCCGTGTATTTGTAATCAGTAGTGTTTGGGCTTTCTGATTTCTGGGCCGGGTACTATTGGACTTCAACGGGTGGATCGCACAAGGTGGTTAGACTTGTGCGAGCCCAAAATCTTGCATACGATATTAACTGTTGAATGTGAAGATGTGTGTTACCATGATTCGTATGTGTTTCTTGCATGTTATTTGTTTGGGCCGGTTTTCTAATGGGTTTATTTTAAATCGCATAAGTATGAATATGATATGCTCTTGACTATTAACGTATCAAACGTGTTGCCATGAACTATACGTGCTCGTAACGTGTTAACTTGTGTGAAACCTATGTGCATTACTTGAAGTCAAAACCTGACTTGTATGGTAACCCTGTTAGGACGTGGTTGACCACTCGTAGTTCAAGAAAACCTTTTGTGTATCTGCCGAGCAAACCAAGGTGAGTTCACACAGCCAAGGCATGGGGTTCACGGGTGGGAATGGGATTGGATGACTTATTGTATATACTCAGATGATAGAACCTAACGATAAGATACGGCTAGACTAGTAACACTTATTGAACTGATCTTCGCACACCTGCCAAGGGTTGGCAGCGATATTATGACTGACTTCGCACACCTGCCTGGGGGGCCGCGAACTAAATTCACTAATCTTCGCACACCTGCCTGGGAGGCCGCGATACACATAAACCTAGTCTAGAATACTTGGGAAAAACATTCCCTAATCTTCGCATACCTGCCTGGGAGGCCGCGTGTCACACCCTGGCTTTGCGGAAGCGTGGTTAATTTGGTGTGACTTCTTAATACCATAGCTTAACCATAACAAAGCTATATGAAATAAAACCATGCAAGATCATCCATTTAATTAAGTTTTAAAAAAACCAAATACAACAAGACTGTCTCAATGGAAACACATCCTAACGACATTGTTCAACAACACAAACATTAACATGACATAAACACAGTTTAAGGACCGTGACTTGTCCAGGAAAGAGTCACATTCCCCAAACCAGGATGACCTCGTAACTAGTGCAGCGGGAAAACGTGTCATACCGCGCCAGATCCTTTAATTCCCTGAAATACATGTAAGTTGAAAAATCAACAATAATGTTGAGCGAGTTCATATGTTTAGTATGTGCGCGCAAATAAACCTTTATAATCATTGTAAGTGTGAATATTTTGTAAACTCTGGAATGAAAGCAAATAAGGAAACATATCAGTTAATGTGTAACCACATGGTCCAACCTGCGGGCGCATGGGAGGGGATAGGACAAGGTCACCACATGGTCCAACCTGCGGGCGCATGGGTGGTGTTACGACAAGGTCACCACATGGTCCAACCTGCGGGCGCATGGGTGGTGTTAAGACAAGGTCACCACATGGTCCAACCTTAGGGCGCATGGGTGGGGTTTGTTATGCTCAAATAGGCCTATCACTGGTATCCCTCGATCGTACTACGAGGACTAATGTTCTTAAGGTTTCACCTACCCAAATCACATAACCTAACAGTTCCTTCCTTAGCTGACCATACCATGTAAGAAATATTCGTAATCATAGTAACATGTATTTCACCCCCGCAGTTTAGAAAACTGAAAACAATTATGAGAAAAAGGGGGACATGAACTCACCGTCGGTGCGTGTCTACCAAGTATACTCCAAATCAGGCAGCTGTGCAACGACCTACATGTGCTAACTCTATTAGACGGACGGCCGTCCCTTAGCTTTATAGTTTAAGTTTTTGGGAAATAGTTAGACAACTATTCCGTGTTTACTTTTCGTATATACTTGGTAGTTAATCTCCTTCCCAAGGATGGGGGATTTAATACATATGCGTTTGAATTATATCATTAAGTCTCACCTAATATATATATATATTTATTTCCAATTCCGAAATATAAGTATTTTTCTCAAAAATATTATACTTCCATTTCACATAACATTTCCAAAAATAATTCGTTGATAAAGTACGCGTTCATGAATATTTCCGTATAATGTGTAAGTTACGTTTTATCATTCGAGTGGTAATAAATATTACCAGTGTAACTTATATAGTTATCGTAGAAACGTTCGTATTATTTTGGATCTGTTATCGTTCGAAAATATTATTTCTACTCTAAAAAAAATATTTATGTATTTTCACAAGATAATCATAAACAATGTTGTGAAAATATATTTACTAAATATATATTTATCACGTTTAATTTAGTGAAAATCCCACCTCCGATTATTTAGTAAATAAAGTCATGGCAAAATTTATATTTCGAAAACATGTCGAAAAGATATTTCTAACACTTATAGTGAAAATAATTCTAAGCGTTAGGTTTTTAGAAATATTTCGCCAGAGTTTCCTCTGTAACTGGAGGTGGCCACGCTTTCAAGCGTATCATTTTCTTTTACAAATTCAATTTCAACAACTTCTTTATTCAATCAAACAATTTCCAATACAACAAACTAGTCGACAAGTATGTAAATCGCATAATCACATGAACTTGTAGTTTTCTAAAATTTATAGCGTAAGTCTCCTTACATTTAGTGGATCTTCATATAAAGTAATTCGATCTCGTAAAAACCTCGTTTTTAGAGTAAATCCGTCTATACAACTTCCCATCATCTTTTACAAAGATTGTTATTTTATCGAAACTTTTCATTTCACAAGTGTTTACACACTTGTAGTTTATAAAAATCATGCTTGTTAGTGTAAGGTCCATTTTTAGAAAACATGATTTCTGTGATATGTGGTTCTTTGAAAATACCACCTGCAGATACGTAGATCTGCTTGTTTTAAACACTATTTTATAAGTAAAAATACTTTTACACAAGTTCATGATTCGCGTGTGGTAGAGTTTCACCTTTTAACCCTTGTTTCATTCAAAACAACCTTATGTCATAATCCTTGATCATGACCAAACCGGGTTAAATGATGATCCGAGCTACCACAACGTAGATCGGGTCCAAATAGTCACAAAATTTCAATTACTACAACATTTACACAACTAGTGAGCCTTTAACCATCATTTTTCATGTTTTTAGTAGACTTTAATGCACCATTTTGTAAGATTTCGAGTTTTAATCATTACACCACATATTAACCAATTTAGATTAGTTCAAGAGAGGGATTTAAACATCATACCACTAGCTCGAGGCTAGGGAAGAATCTACGCGCAAATGAGGTGGATAAAAGATAGAGAAAGAGGTCCTTCGAGCTCCGGGTGCACCAAGCTTCCTAATACATGACCCTTGATGTTTGTGTATGCTTGGAATGTGAAGATCAAACTCGAAAATGGATGTAGGGGAGGGGGGTGTTCGGCCGAGAGGTGTAGAGAGGGAAAGAGAGAGTTTTGTGTGGTGTTTGGAAATGTGAATGTTCATTTGTGCATTAACATGTTCTTATAGACAATTAGTTAGGTTATAATCCAATGGATTTGATGTCCTCTTGATATGAGACAACATGAAATATAAAATTCAAAAGTGGTACTTGTCTTGGTCACAATGTGACCGATCGGCCCAAGGGGGGGGGGGGTCTTGGTTGAATTCTAACCATTAGTTAGGTTATTAGTTAAGCTAACTAAGTTAAGTTTAGGGATTAACTTGGTATGTTGTGTTCTATGGCGGGTGTTAGGGTATTCAGGGACCCTAACTGGCTCAAAAAAAGACCAATAATATTTATGGCCATATTTTCATGTTCCGAGTAAAGTCCGGTTGTTCGGTTGGGTAGTAATCCGTTAAAGCGCTTAACAAAGCTTTTAAGTGTCGTTAACACCATTTTTAGTGACACACTTAATCCCGACACTTTGGAAAGTGTCTAGTAATATTTTCTCATGTTTTGGCACTTTATTCGCTAACCAATTGCTGAATTGTTAATTAAAGTGCTGTGTTTTGTGCTGTGTTTTGTGCTTAGTGTACGTTTTAGGCACATCCGATCACTGTATCTTATTCCTAGAGACGCAGTTCTATAACCCTTGTATCCCTACACTCACTATGGGTGTAGTAAAATATTTCTGGCTCATACAGGCCTTAGAGGCAGTATCTGCCTGATGCTGGCTTTATCAGCATGTTCAATAGGTTATCCGTTCATAGTGCTACTGTGCTTTTATGCATCATGTTTGTCACTAGAGTTCAGTATGTAAATAATGTAGTGACAGTAATTAGAGTATGATGCAAGTATGTACAAGTATCAACAGTCAAGTAGCAGTTCATCCACAATTTCAGTTAAGCATAGTAATTAAGCAGCAATTAATTATTAATTAAATCGTACGGATACCTGGTTTAGTGAGGGTTGTCACACCGCGATGGTAACTAATACGATACGTGATATAACGAACGAACATACTACTACTCACACCATACTATTACTGAACTATTAAATGTGAACTCGCTCAACTAGTTGTTGACTCTCTGCTGCATGCCTTGCAGGACCTTAGGTACTTATGGAGCTTGCACAAGGAGGAGCAGGTCGTTGTGGGATACGGATCGTAGACGTTATGATAAACAATTGAACTTATAACTTTACTTTGGGTTTTCATATAGTGCTTCCGCTACACTTGATTATGTTGGTTTTGATAAACACCTTTCGTATTGATGGATAACTATTACTACTTATTTACATGTTCAATATGATTGGTGGCTTGATCCTGGTCATGTCACGCCTCCAAGCGGTGGTACTCCGCGGGTGGATTTTTGGGGGTGTGACAGATTGGTATCAGAGCCATTGGTTATAGAGAACTTGGTTTTAATATGGGAAAAAAGTTTTTATTAAAACCAGACTATAACCAGAACAGTGCTCTCAACGATCCACAACGACGCTTCGCTCCACGTGCAAGACTCGACATCCTAGGTAATAAGGTTTATGTTTATTACCTGTTTGCTAGAATTACATAGAACTTTGCTCGTAGTACGCTTAGATACACATGACACTATTGCATGGGAATACCTATGTGCTTACACTCTTCTGTCATCGCACTACTCGCGAACCATTCCCACTTATGCTACTTTTACAACTCAATCATGTCTGGACGTGTTAACATGACTCATGCCCAGTTGACGGCTCTCATTAACGAACAAGTTGCTGCGGCGCTTGCAGCCGCACAAGCAGGAGGTATAACCTGCTATCCAAAACCTATCCTAGGATGTTAGATCCTACTCTCGTGACCCAACTCTCGCGCATAACCTTGACCTATCCTTCTCGCGCAACGGGTCAGCAACGAGTCAAAACGCTCAGCAACCTGTCTGCACATTCAAGAACTTCATGGACTGTCGTCCAAGCACATTCAGTGGCACAGAAGGAGCAGTGGGACTACTCCATTGGTTTGAGAAGCTCGAGTCAGTGTTCGAGATGTGTGAATGCCCTGAGGCTCGCAGGGTCAAGTACGCCACTGGTACTTTGGAAGGAATCGCGCTAACCTGGTGGAACGCGCAAGTTCAGATTCTAGGGCTGGCAGCTGCTAATGCCACCCCTTGGAATGATTTTAAGGAACTCATTAAGCGAGAATACTGCACGCGTGATGACATTCACAAGTTAGAAGATGAGTTTTATCATCTGAAAATGACGGGGTCGGAAATTGAAGCTTATACGAAACGGTCGAACGAAATGGCCATCTTGTGTCCAACCATGGTGGACCCTCCAATCAAGCGCATCGAGTTGTACCTCAAGGGTCTAGCCTCAGAGATTCAGAGCCATGTGACATCGGCTAACCTCGACAACATCCAAGACATCCAGCGTCTTGCCCATCGCCTCACGGATCAGGCGGTGGAACAGAACAAGTTGCCCAAACGCATCAGTGCTACCACTTCAGCCGCTACTCCTACTACTCCTAGTGACAACAAGCGGAAATGGGATGGGGATCCCAGCAAGGGTTCAGCTTTAGTTCAGTCTCAAGCTCGGAAGCCAACGACTGGTAACTACCAGAGTCCTGGTCAGCAATCTCCTGGTAGTCAAAAACGGGGTGGATATCGAAGAATTCACCCACTGTGTAACAAATGTAACAGACACCACAGTTGTTAGTGCAACGAGGGACGTTGCCAGAGGTGTCTTAAGATGGGTCATGAAGCTAAGGATTCAGGAGCCCACGGCTTGCAAATCAGAATCGCCAGTAGCAGCAGCAAGCAGAAATCCTGTGCAAGGAAAAGATTATTCATATTCCCCGTTCTGGTAGAGAACCTCTCGAAGTTCCAGGCGATAAGAGTGGTGCTGTAGTAGGCATCATCTCCTTCCGTAAGGCTCAGAAGTGGGAGGATATTCCAGTAGTACGCGATTTTCCTCAGGTGTTCCCTGAAGATGTACATGGCTTACTGCCACACCGCCAAGTCGAATTCCAGATTGAGTTAGCTCCTGGAGCAGCACCAATAGCCCGCGCACCGTATCGTTTAGCTCCAACCGAACTGGAAGAACTGTCGAAGCAGCTACAAGAGCTCTTGGAAAAGGGCTTTATTCGTCCAAGCTCATCTCCTTGGGGAGCTCCAGTACTTTTCGTAAAAAAAGAAGGATGGCACTTTCAGGATGTGCATCGACTACCGTGAACTAAACAAGGTGACGGTGAAGAACCGTTATCCTCTTCCGCGTATAGACGACTTATTCGACCAGTTGCAGGGGTCAAGTTACTACTCCAAGATAGACTTGAGGTCAGGGTATCATCAGCTGAGAGTCCGGGATGAGGACGTCTCCAAAACCACCTTCAGAACTCGCTACGGTCACTACGAGTTTCTTGTCATGCCATTTGGGTTAACGAATGCGCCTGCCGTATTTATGGATCTGATGAATAGGGTGTGCAAGCCGTACTTAGATAAGTTTGTGATTGTCTTCATCGACGACATTCTGATCTACTCCAAGAGTCAGGAGGAACACGAGCAGCACTTACGTCTTAGCTTGGAACTTCTTCGAAAGGAACAACTGTAGGCCAAGTTTTCAAAATGCGACTTCTGGCTTCGTGAAGTCCACTTCTTAGGCCATGTGGTGAACAAGGATGGGATTCATGTTGATCCATCCAAGGTAGATTCGATCAGGAACTGGCCTGCACCGCGTACACCAACTGAAATCCGCCAATTCTTGGGTTTGGCAGGATATTACAGACGGTTCATCAAAGACTTCTCAAAGATTGCTCAGCCGCTTACACTACTGACACAGAAGGGTGTCACCTACCGCTGGGGCGACACTCAGGAAACTGCTTTTCCGCACCTAAAGGATAGACTTTGCAGTGCACCTATCCTCTCATTGCCAGAGGGCACGGACGATTTCGTGGTATACTGTGATGCATCCATTCAGGGTCTTGGATGTGTGTTAATGCAGCGCGACAAGGTCATTGCTTACGCTTCGCGCCAACTTAAGGTACACGAACAGAACTACACGACGCACGACCTAGAGCTGGGAGCTGTTGTTTTTGCGCTTAAGATATGGCGACAGTACCTGTACGGTACCAAGTGCACTATCTACACCGATCACAGGAGTCTCTAGCATATCTTCAAGCAAAAGGATTTGAACATGCGTCAACGAAGATGGGTTGAACTTCTGAACGATTACGAATGCGCCATCAAGTACCATCCAGGCAAAGCCAATGTTGTGGCTGATGCCCTCAGTCGAAAAGACACTCTACCTAGACGCGTACGAGCACTACAACTTAGTATTCAGTCCAGTCTTCCTGCACAGATACGAACCGCTCAGATAGAAGCATTGAAACCCGAAAATGCCAAGGCTGAAGCCTTACGCGGCTTAAGGCAACAAATGGAACAAAACGAAGACGGCGCCTACTATGTAACGGGGCGTATTTGGGTCCCACTATATGGCGGATTACGGGAACTTGTGATGGATGAAGCACACAAGTCTCGCTACTCGGTACATCCAGGGTCGGATAAAATGTACCACGATCTCAAAACAACAAATTGGTGGCCTAGCATGAAAGCCCACACCGCGACTTACGTTGGCAAGTGTTTGACATGTGCAAAAGTCAAAGTGGAGTATCAAAAACCAGCGGGCCTACTTCAGCAACCCAAAATACCGCAATGGAAATGGGAAGAAATTTCCATGGATTTTGTTACAGGCCTACCCAGATCCCAGCGTGGGAATGATACCATATGGGTGATCGTGGATCGACTCACAAAGTCTGCACACTTCCTGGCTATAAAGGAAACGGATAAGTTCTCCACTCTCGCAGACGTCTATCTTAAGGAAGTTGTTTCAAGGCACGGGGTACCCACCTCCATCATTTCGGATCGGGATGCACGATTCACGTCAGAGCTATGGCAAGCGATGCATAAATCTTTCGGCTCACGGTTAGATATGAGCACAGCGTATCATCCTCAGACGGATGGGCAGTCTGAGCGAACGATCCAGACTCTTGAAGACATGCTTCGGGCATGTGTTATTGATTTCGGCAACGGCTGGGAAAAGCATCTCCCTTTGGTGGAGTTTTCGTATAATAACAGTTATCACACCAGCATACAAGCCGCTCCATTCGAGGCATTGTACGGGCGTAAATGCCGGTCACCTCTCTCTTGGGCAGTGGGGGGGATAGTCAGATCACGGGTCCAGAGATTGTAGTGGACGCCATGGAAAAGATTGCGCTGATACGACAACGCATGGCGGCAGCACGCGACCGTCAGAAGGCCTACGCGGACAAGCGTAGGAAGCCTTTGGAATTTCAGGTCGGGGACCGGGTTTTACTTAAAGTCTCACCCTGGAAGGGTGGGGTACGTTTTGGCAAACGGGGCAAACTAAATCCGCGGTACGTCGGACCATTCGAAATCATTGAGAAAATAGGCAAAGTGGCCTACAAGCTAAACCTACCAGCTGAACTCGGTGCAGTTCACAATGTCTTTCACGTGTCGAATCTGAAGAAGTGCCTGTCAGATGAGACCCTCATAGTTCCTTTTAAGGAACTCACTATCGACGAGCGGTTGCAGTTCGTCGAGGAACCTGTAGAAATCACGGACCGGGATGTTAAGGTCCTCAAACACAAGAGAATCCCTCTTGTCCGAGTTCGTTGGAACTCCAAACATGGCCCAGAGTACACCTGGGAACGCGAAGACCAGATGACAGAAAAGTACCCCCAGTTACTCGGAACCAATGCAACCACTACTGAGGCTGAAGCTACTACTGCGGAATTTCAGGACGAAATTCCAGATCCACGGGGGGAGGATATGACACCCCAGAAAAACCAGTGAACGATATAACTTACCTAGCTTCCTCAGTGAGTGCGTACCAAATTTCGGGACGAAATTTCTTTTTAGTTGGGGATAATGTGACAACCCGTATTTCGAACCCATTCTTGTGTAACGTTACGTGCTTACGTGAACTATACTAATTGAAGGAATGCATGTTTATGTGATATGTGCTTCTATTGAATGTTACCAATTAAATGCTTGTATGTATGTATCGAGTCCAAACGCACAACACACAACACAATCGCACAAGCCCATTGGGCCGCATTGCTTGTTTACGGACTATAGGGCAGCCCAAGTAAGGGTCGGCCCACTTCTCTTATACGCACAACACACCCCATGGGGGAGTTGTTCCTCATTTTGTTTGCTAAACATTACACACACAAACCCTACACCCTCTTTCCCTCTCTTGAAGCCGACGGCGGTTCTCGAAGCCGAAGCCATCTCGTGAAACCTCCTAGACTGGATCACCTTTGTGTACTCCTAATCGGTTAGTGTGTTTATGATTGTTTTCATGATTGATTATGTTATGATTCATATGTGTAATTGCCAATGTTTATGTGGATCGGATTGTTCATGATGTATGAAAATCAAATGTTTGATAGATCGGCCGTAGGGTGTATGTGTGTGAGATGATTTGATGAGATGATACATGATTGCTAGATTGATCCTAATGTCCGAATATGTTACACAAGAGCTCGAATTGTTTGTTAAATTGGAAATCGTTGAATTGATTGTATGAATTGTTTACGTGTTGTATTAGAATCGGATGAGTGTTAATCGGCTGTTATATTATATTATTCGGATGAATGTTCTTATGTTAATAGGCATGTTAGGGATCAAGAATATGAATCACGATAATAATGGTGTGAATATTGTTCATATGTTTGATGATAGGGTTCATAGGGATTTAAGAATAGTTGCCTTGTCTGATCGAGAATTAGCATGATTTGTAACTGATTAGTTGTTGATTGATAATCATGGTTATGGAAACTATTGAAATTGGTCAAAAGGAATTAATTGAAATTGTAACCGATTGCCTTGTTTTACGGAATGCTTAATCTGACCACACAAGCCGGATCACACAAAACTTCTTGATCGTACAAGAGGTCCACTCGCACAAGGGCAACCACACAAGATAGTTGCACAATATGGCTACAATCGCATAAGCCTTCCCAATCGCACATGTTTGCCCGGTCGCACAAGATCCTTTGGATCGCACTAGTTGAAATGTCTGTTAATATGTTGGGCCGCACACACATAGGTGAATGTTACTAAACTGTTGGGCCTTAAAGCCCAAGACACAAGCACACAACCCAATCGGATCGTACAAGACACATGGATTGCACAAGATGGACTATTACTTATATGTTTGGGCCGTGTATTTGTAATCAGTAGTGTTTGGGCTTTCTGATTTCTGGGCCGGGTACTATTGGACTTCAACGGGTGGATCGCACAAGGTGGTTAGACTTGTGCGAGCCCAAAATCTTGCATATGATATTAACTGTTGAATGTGAAGATGTGTGTTACCATGATTTGTATGTGTTTCTTGCATGTTATTTGTTTGGGCCGGTTTTCTAATGGGTTTATTTTAAATCGCACAAGTATGAATATGATATGCTCTTGACTGTTAACGTATCAAACGTGTTGCCATGAACTATACGTGCTCGTAACGTGTTAACTTGTGTGAAACCTATGTGCATTACTTGAAGTCAAAACCTGACTTGTATGGTAACCGTGTTAAGACGTGGTTGACCACTCGTAGTTCAAGAAAACCTTTTGTGTATCTGCCGAGCAAACCAAGGTGAGTTCACACAGCCAAGGCATGGGGTTCCCGGGTGGGAATGGGATTGGATGACTTATTGTATATACTCAGATGATAGAACCTAACGATAAGATACGGCTAGACTAGTAACACTTATTGAACTGATCTTCGCACACCTGCCAAGGGTTGGCCGCGATATTATGACTGACTTCGCACACCTGCCTGGGGGGCCGCGAACTAAATTCACTAATCTTCGCACACCTGCCTGGGAGGCCGCGATACACATAAACCTAGTCTAGAATACTTGGGAAAAACATTCCCTAATCTTCGCACACCTGCCTGGGAGGCCGCGATGGTAACTAATATGATACATGACATAACGAACGAACATACTACTACTCACACCATACTATTACTGAACTATTAACTGTGAACTCGCTCAACTAGTTGTTGACTCTCTGCTGCATGCCTTGCAGGACCTTAGGTACTTATGGAGCTTGCACAAGGAGGAGCAGGTCGTTGTGGGATACGGATCGTAGACGTTATGATAAACAATTGAACTTATAACTTTACTTTGGGTTTTCATATAATGCTTCCGCTACACTTGATTATGTTGGTTTTGATAAACACCTTTCGTATTGATGGATAACTATTACTACTTATTTACATGTTCAATATGATTGGTGGCTTGATCCTGGTCATGTCACGCCTCCAAGCGGTGGTACTCCGCGGGTGGATTTTTGGGGGTGTGACATATATGATGTCTATAAAAGCTAACCTCTTTCGGACACACTTTTGATGCACTTTTACTACAAATTTTGACACCAAATTTTCCAGGGTTTATTTCTATACTATTGCGCACAATCCTTGAAATTTTGAGCCGATTTTGACCGTTGAAAGTGTCTGAAATGAAGAAAGAAGACTTGATGAAATTCAGCTATTCTCTGTAGAACTCCTCCTCCTGAAGCTCTGATACCACTTATAGGCTCGTGTGTCGACCCGAACGAGTCGTTCAGAGAAGTTTTCGTCAATTACAAGTGCGGAAAACAAGTAATCAACGTAGGAATAGCTAGCAAATCACTTTAAACACTTTTTAGCATTGATATTTAACAGTTTACAGTCCAATCTCGATCCGGCAGCACTTCGGTACGAGTTTCAACAACAGTTACAAATGATTCGCTCTAAAGGCTATTTATAGTTGATGTGGGTCCGCTCCAATGGACGTGTCCGAATAAGCGGACCTCCATTGACATAAGAGCGGACCTACAAACTTGCACTATAAGCGAACCTAATATATGCCCTATAAGGGAACCTGACTTAAAACACCTATACAATTTCCTATTTTCTCGTAATACGCGCCCTGATCTAACACTCTAAGTATATGACTCGATCCAGACGAAGTCAATAGATGAAATGCACCAACAATGATGACTTAGCACGTTTTTCAAAATCAGTGACAAATAAGCGAAATCAGGTGTTTGTGTACTTAAAAGCGAAATCTCAGATGTTCTTAAAAGCGAAATCAGATGATCCTTAAGAGAGAAACCTGATGTTGCACACAAAAGCGAAATCCCTATGACTTATGAGCAAAACCTGATGAACATTATGAGCGAAACCCCTCAATTTTGTGACACAAGAGCGAAATTAGGTTTCTTGATTATTCACAAAAGCAAAATCAAGTGTTCAAATGAGCGAAATTATATGTTCCAAAAAGCGAAATCACCAAATGTCCATAAAAGCGAAACCTAGTTCGAGGTCAATTTTGTCCAATTTTACTTTGAATTTAGGTCTCAAACTCTCAGGGATTTATCTTTGTCCAATTACACACAATCTGTGAAATTTTGAGTGAATTTTGACCAGTAAAACTTTCTGAAATGATGAAAGAAGGTGTAGAAGTAAGAAATCTCGATAAATTCCAGCTAATCTCTGCAGAACTCTTCCTCCTGAGCTCTGATACCAATTGTAGGATCGCGATCTGACCCGAACGAGTCGTTCAGAGGAGTTTTACTTCATTTCAGGTGCAGAATAACAAGAAACGAAGGTAGAAACAGCTTGTTCTTCGCTTAATCTACTATTTGCATTGATTTGACAATGAATACAGCTCGATCTTCACACCGGCAGCACTTCGGTATGGAATACAAGACTATGTTCCTGGTTTCGCTCAAATGAACCTATATATAGGCCTGGTGATTTCGCTCCAGTGTGCATGTACACAAAAGCGAAACCCTACATGACCAGATAAGCGAAACCCTAGCTATGATCATATGAGCGAAACCGTAGCTATGACCATATGAGCGAAACCATCTCTAAGATACATACAATCTCTTGTTTTCTCGTTTAACGCGCCCTAATCAATACAGTGCAATGTAAGACTCGATACAAGACGAAGTCGACAGATGTAGTGCATCAACAAGGACTAACCCTTTTTCTTTCTACACAATTATTTTTCATTTTTTTAACACCTACCCAAAATCCCCCTAGTTAACCCCTTTGAGCCTAAACCTTTTCATTTCTTAACCCAAAACAATCACCCTTTTTACCCACCTAAACCTTTTTATTTTAACCCTTTTCTTTTAGTAACAACATTCGATTTTCTTATGACTTGAAAAAAAAATATTTTGATGAAACCAAACAAACAAACAAGTTCATCAAAAATAACTTTGTTTGAAACAAGTGGTTCATCAAAATAAAATAAAAATGTGAAAAATAAAAAAGACTTTCAAAAAAACCGACATTTGTTACGCTTTTCGCCCTTTTACTAACCACTAACCAACCACCCACCTTTAGCCGAAGCCTAATGTCACGTCCCCCGACCCGGTTTGACCCGTTTCAGGAGCCGCAGGACAGAAATCCCGTGATATTTATTTATGTGATTTTAGCAGCGGAATTTTATCATCATCAGGATCGTTTTAAAGCTAAAAATTTTTCCCAATTATTTTATTTCACAATTTGGGATAAAAACCAGATAATTTACAATAATAAGGTTTTACTGAGAAATCTTTATTTTTACAAAACATATTTCTTTATTTTATAATGAGCCACTACTTTAAGCCTGCACTGCTTCCCAGTACTTTTTCTGAATTACAATAGATCACCTGAAACATGTTTGAAAAAGGTTTTGTCAGCGGGGAAATACTGAGTGAATCATTCAGTTTACTAAAATGACTCGTTTATTATAATTTACAGTATTAAGAGTTTTTACATATGTTTCTGATATCAACCAACTACCCACAGTATTTGTCACTCGACCGGATCTGTGACTGTGGTCATATCACCATTAGCTGCCCCAATGAATGATATCTATCACTTAATTTTAGGTTCGCCCACCTAATGTGATTAAAACAGTAGTAATGTGCACAATACCCCACATACTGGCTGTAATTTGGTGATTACATAAACTTAATCACTGTAATTACAATTCTGAAAATAATTTGGAGTATTGTAAAACATTTGATAAAAAGAGAATGACTCACATTGCAGATTTAACACTGGCAGAATATGATTTAGCCTTGTTAACCTAATTTAATAATAATGCACACAAAACCGGGTTAGTGATCAATACAGCAGTTACGATAACTCACGAGATCAAATTCTCACAATGAACGACAAAGTGCAATACTTAAACATCCATCGATTTAACGACGAACGACAAAGTATAACCCTATGTGGGCGGCACTTAAACATCCATTGGATATATTGATCAGTCGGAAAATGAATCGTAATAGCGATCGAGTGATTACCCTGTTTTGCGGTAGCAATTCAAGACTCGTGTATGTTTAATTGTAATTCTATTGTGATATTTCGACGTACAGAAGGCTTTTGGCCGTCGTTTTAACTCCAGAAAGCTAGTGCCAATGTCTGCTATTTATAGTGATTTTTGAGACATGCTTACGGACCGTATGGCATTTACCCTTACGGTCCGTAAGGGTGCAGTCTAATTACATAGCTAGCTGGGTTCGGGACTAGCTTGCATGACTCAACTCTTTTCTTAATTTCTACTGTGACAACGAAAATTGTTGATAATTATCAACTAGGGTTTAACCCCCCTGAGTTTTAGGGGCCCTGATCCTAATTTCGATTGTTCTGAAAATTTTAGGATTAGTGCAGAATTACTTGGGTGTCTCAATTAGGGTTTTCTTATTTGACTAATTATCATTCTAATTATGGATTTTAATGAGAGTTATTACATCCTCCCCACCTTAAGAAAAGTCTCATCCTCGAGATTCATTGAAATAGATGAGGGTATTTCTGCTTCATTTCTGACTCCAGCTCCCAAGTATATTCTGGTCCCCTCTTCGAATTCCATTTGACTTTCACCAGCACTAGTCGCTTGTGTTTGAGAAACTTGACCATCCGGTCTTCTATTTGTAAGGGTTTCTCTATGAATTTCAGCTTTTCATTTACCTCCACATCTTGAAGAGGTACTACCAGGGATTATTCATCTGATAGACATTTCTTGAGATTGGATACATGAAATACATCATGTACTCCAGCTAGTTCTTCTGGTAGTTGTAAGCGATAGGCTACTGGTCCTATTCGTTGGATTACTGGGAATGGTCCAACATATCTTGGACTCAGTTTTCCTTTCTTACCGAATCGTACTACTCCTTTCCAAGGAGATACTTTCAAAAGTACTTTATCTCCTATCTGGAATTCTAGTGGCTTGCGACGATTATCTGCATAGCTTTTCTGACGATCTCTGGCTGTTTTCAATCTTTCCTTGATTTGAGTTATCTTGTCAGTGGTTTCTTGTACGATCTCTGGACCTGATAATTGACTTTCTCCTATTTCTGCCCAACATACGGGAGTTCTGCACTTGTGTCCATACAGTGCTTCGAATGGAGCGGCTTCGATGCTTGAGTGATAACTATTATTATAGGAGAATTCGATTAATGGTAAATGGTTATCCCAATTACCACCAAAGTCAATTACACATGCTCGGAGCATGTCTTCTAGAGTTTGAATCGTCCTTTCGCTTTGTCCGTCTGTTTGTGGATGATATGCAGTACTTAGATTGAGTCGGGTTCCCATTGCTTCTTGGAAGCTTGTCCAGAAACGGGAAGTGAAACGACTATCTCTATCCGACACAATGGAGAGTGGGACTCCATGTAAGGATACTACTTCATCCACATACAACTTGGCTAACCTTTCCATGCTAAAGGTTTCTTTCATAGGTAGAAAATGAGCAGATTTGGTTAATCGGTCCACAATTACCCAAATTGCATCATTACCTTTTCTGGTTTTGGGTAACTTAGTAATAAAGTCCATTGTTATGAGTTCCCATTTCCATACAGGCATTTCTAACTGTTGTAGTAGTCCTGAAGGTTTCTGGTGTTCGGCTTTAACTTGTGAACAAGTTAAACACTTAGATACGTATTCGGCTATATCCTTTTTCATTCTTATCCACCAGAAATGCTTTCTTAAATCTCGGTACGTCTTATTGTTTCCTGGATTTACAGTATACCTAGATTTATGAGCTTCCTCTAAAATCGTTGATCTTAAATTTCCCTGTTTAGGTACCCAAATTCTTCTTTTGTGGAATTTCCAAATTCCATCATTTCCTTGTTCCAATTCTTTTAGGTATCCTTTCATTCCTTCGGCATCGTCCTTGATTGCCGTTTCCTGAATTTCCTTCAATTGTTCCATTAAATCTACTTGTAGATTTATTCTAAGAGCACGGACTCGCCTTTGCTTCTCATGATCCTTACTACTTAAGGCATCTGCGACCACGTTTGCCTTTCCTTCGTGATATTGAATATCACAGTCGTAATCACTCAGGATTTCCATCCATCTTCTTTGCCTCATATTTAACTCTTTTTGCCCAAATATATACTTTAAACTTTTATGATCTGTATAAACAGTAAACTTACTTCCATACAGATAATGTCTCTATATCTTAAGGGCAAAAACTATAGCTCCTAATTCTAAATCATGAGTCGTATAGTTTTCCTCGTGCTTCTTCAATTGTCTGGAAGCATACGCAATTACCTTCTTGCGTTGCATTAACACACATCCGAATCCTAATTTTGAAGCATCACAATATACTTCAAAGTCTTCTGTTCCTTCTGGTAAGGCTAAGATTGGAGCATTGGTTAATTTCTGCTTCAAGATTCTAAAGGCTTCTTCTTGTTTAGGTCCCCATTCAAACTTAATGGCTTTACAGGTTAGCTTAGTTAATGGTACAGCTATCTTGGAAAAATCCTTAATAAACCGTCTATAATATCCGGCTAAACCTATAAAACTTCTAATTTCCATTGCGGTTTGTGGAACCTTCCAATTAGTAATTGCTTCTATCTTAGCAGGATCTACGTGAATACCTTCATGATTTACCATGTGTCCTAAGAATTGCACTTCTTGTAGCCAAAATTCACACTTCGAAAATTTGGTATACAATTTTTCTTTTCTTAACAAAGTTAAGAGTGCATGCAAGTGCTGACAATGTTCGTCCTGACTTTTTGAATAAATAAGTATATCATTTATGAAAACAATTACAAATTTATCCAAATATGGTTTACAGATCTTGTTCATCATGTCCATAAATGCTGCAGGTGCATTAGTTAACCCAAAGGGCATGACTGTAAACTCATAGTGTCCGTACCTAGTTCTAAAAGCAGTTTTAGGTATGTCTTCTTCTTGAACCTTTAATTGATGATATCCGGAGCGCAAGTCTATCTTAGAAAAGTACTTAGCGCCTTGTAATTGATCGAAAAGATCATCAATCCTAGGTAATGGGTATCGATTCTTAATTGTAACCTTATTTAGCTCTCTATAATCGATACACATTCTCATTGATCCATCTTTCTTTTTTACAAACAACACTGGTGCACCCCAAGGGGATGAACTAGGTTGTATAAGTCCTTTGCTTAGTAATTCATCTAATTGCTTCTTCAATTCTAGCATTTCGGTAGGAGCCAATCGATAGGGTGCCTTGGCTATCGGTGTAGTTCCTGGAATTAGATGAATCCTAAATTCTACCTCCCTATCTGGTGGTAACCCAGGTAAATCTTCCGGAAATATATCTGGGTATTCTGAGACTACAGGAATTTCCTTAAGTTCCTTACCTTTAGTACTAATGATTACTGAAATCATATATACTATTCCTTGTTTTCGTTCATAATTAGCAACTTTCATTACTGATATGAATTTTAGTGGCTTTCGAGGTTTATCTCCTGTAATCATGATTACTTCTCCAGTAGGTGATTGAATTTCTATGGAGTTTTTATCACAAATGATTTGATCATGGTTGGCTATTAACCAATCCATTCCCAACACAACATCAAATTCAGCTAATTTCCTAGGTAATAGGTTTGCAACAAATTTATGACCTGCAAGTTCTATTCCTACTTCTTGCAAAACCTGATTGATTTTCACTGAATTCCCATCTGCGGTTTCGACTGTAAAAATCTGCCTAATGGTAGTTAAGGGTAACTTAAGAGCTTGGCAGAATGAAGTATTTATAAAACTTTGGTTTGCACCAGAGTCAAATAATACTTTTGCGTAAACGTCGTGAACTAAAAACGTACCGGCTATCACATCCGGGATGAGCTCTACTTCTTGAGTGGTTAGCTGGAATGCTCTGGCATTCTTCTTAGTAGCTCCTTCGGTCGCCTTGGTTTTGTTGTCTACTGGTTTGACTAACTTAGGACATTCTGTCTTGAAATGTCCGGCTTCTCCACAATTGTAACAAATTATGGATTTCTTTCTGCAGTTCTCTTCACGATGTCCTATCGTTTTGCAAAAATTGCAAAGTTTGTTACATTTTCCAAAATGTTTCTTTTTGCAAATTTTGCAGAATGGCAAAGTTGAAGATTGCTCTGCACCTCTTTTCTTGAAACTACTATTACCCACCCTATATCCTTGGGTAATTTTCTGAGCTAGTTCCTTCTTTCTGTCTTCATCTCTTGTGCGTATCAATTCATCAGTCAGAGTGTTAGCTAATTCTACTGCATCGTCAATAGTGCGAGGTCTCGCAGCCTTAACGATATTGCGAATTTCGCTAATTAATCCCCAAATATAGCGAGAAATGAGTACCGGTTCTGGCGAAGCCAGGTTTGGTACCACTCTCGCATATTTGAAGAATGTCGAAGTATATCCTCGAAAGTCGACGCTTATCATACGATGACTCAGGAATTTGTTTGCCATTTGTTCCTTTTCGTATTCGGGACAGAATTTTCTTTCGACAAGACTCTTAAATTCTTCCCAATTCATCCCATAGGCCACCCTTCTTCCTTTTGCTTGTAGCACTGTGTTCCACCATTCGAGTGCTCCTTCTTTAAACAGATTTGATGCGTACATGACCTGATCATCTTTGGCACACTTACTGATTGCAATTACTGCTTCGGTTTTCTCTAACCAACGCAGTGATGCAGTTGCCCCTTCATTGCCTGCAAATTCAGTGGGTTTACAAGCAAGGAATTCTTTGAAAGTGCAACTAGGTGTTGCAGCTTTCTGTTTCTTAGGGAGCAGCGTGTGCTGGGATTCATTATCATGATTAACATGATTATTACCCCCGTTTATACTGTTACTGAAGTTATATTAAGAAGTACGTTTACTAGGAATGATATGTTGCGGTTCGATTGGACTTTTTACAGCAGCAATGAATGCTGGAATAGCATTGGCTATCCCTTGAGCGACAATATTTTCAATATCTTGTCTAGTCATATATTGATCCCCTGGATGTTGCTCTGATTGACAAACCTCATTTACCGGTTCATTACCAGTATTTGCCATCTGATAATATATATAATTTTTATTAGTATTTGACAAATAGCAATTATACATAAACAATCAGACAATTTACAATACACGTATAGTCAAAACTATCAATTTCTCGATTTCATTTTACATCGGTTATAGTATGCATCACTACACACAAATATTTTACAGGGTTTTATTCGTAGTTATGTTACAGACTGATTTTACTATTTACTTTTACTATTACACAACTATAGTTTTACCACCTTCCTATCTCTCGCCACTTGTCGTTCTAAAAACGCATTTCCCTTTCATCATATTTCCAGGCAATTTGTCCCCCTATCTCCCTGATTCTATTTCCTGCATCCATCAACTCTTCACCAAAATGACGAAGTTCCGCCATATTTTCGTTACTCATTGGTGGATTAGGTAGGGGTTCTGGATCGAATTGTGGAAAAAAGGAATAAGGATCGTTGACAATATTTTGAAATTGCCAATCATTTGTCCACCATTCGTCCATTTCTACAGGTTGAGAGTGGACTATTGGTTCTGGGATTGCTGGTTCAAAGTTCATAGGGAGTGGATTTTCACTAGGATAGGTAAAAACATTCGTATTGACAGGCTGAATAGTCTCACAGTTTGCCAATAGAAAATCTATTTCATCCTGAAAAGTTATTCCCTTGGTTTGGTTTTGGTTTGAGCTCTCTCCAATTTCTATCTGAGTTGGTCTAGAACCTTGTCCTACTTCCATTTCTATATCTTTAGAATATTCCTCAAACTGTTTTTCCATTTGCCTAGAATCTTTCTTGACTTCAGGTTCCATCTCCTGTTGTTTAGAACTCTCCTTGATTACAATTTCTTTTCCTTTTTCCTAAAGGGTTGTTTATTTTAGGAAGTTTCGGAGCTGGCTTTTTCCTACGGATACGACTACCCCATACATAATTCTTTCTTTTGTTTCGTTTTGGCTTTGTCAAGGGTGGAGCATTGAATTCTACAGGTTGTTCCACATCAGCAAAGTATCCAGTGAAATCTTGGGAAACTTCTACATTCACCGGGTAAAGATCGAGGTTCTGAAAGGCTTCAGATATCTCATTCATGCTGTGTAGCATATATACAAAAAAATGCACAACAAATACTAAGTTAAAACTTTGGAACAAAGTTTAACAAATAAACATCAAAGTTTTATTGCACACTATTTGTACAAAATAACAGGAAAGAACACACTCGGATTTATTTATTTATTTACTGGGAAGTGCTATTACTAGACTTAGGGTTTTTAAAGATTTGCATGTTCTGCTACTGTAGCTAGCATATACAAATTTGCCCATTTCTCATCTAGCTTGTCTTCCCAAGGTGATTTATTGATTAATTCCTGGGTTTCCTTTTTAATCCTCTTTTCTCGGATTTGCTCTTTACTTTTCTTAATAATCATACTCCTTTTTCTAGGAGAAAGCGGTTTTTCATATTGTGCTTTTCGCACAAATATTCCTTCTTCAGGAATTGTAGGGAGTTTTGAAGATGAACTTCCCTCTTCATAGACTGACCTATCTAATTTAAGATAGATATCTTGCAGCTTTTGCTTACCCATACTGTAACTAACAAATAATCAGTTTAATATAACACATAATCACATAATAGTAATCAGGAAAAATTAAGTATCTCTAAATACTTAATTAGCTTAACTCAGTGGCTCTGATACCACCTCATTTCTTTCACGGCCCCCGACCCGGTTTGACCCGTTTCAGGAGTCGCGGGACAGAAATCCCGTGATATTTATTTATGTGATTTTAGCAGCGGAATTTTATCATCATCAGGATCGTTTTAAAGCTAAAAAATTTTCCCAGTTATTTTATTTCACAATTCGGGATAAAACCCCGATAATTTACAATAATAAGGTTTTACTGAGAAATCTTTATTTTTACAAAACATATTTCTTTATTTTATAATGAGCCACTACTTTAAGCCTGCACTGCTTCCCAGTACTTTTCCTGAATTACAATAGATCACCTGAAACATGTTTGAAAAAGGTTTTGTCAGCGGGGAAATACTGAGTGAATCATTCAGTTTACTAAAATGACTCGTTTATTATAATTTACATATTAAGAGTTTTTACATATGTTTCTGATATCTACCAACTACCCACAGTATTTGTCACTCGACCGGATCTGTGACTGTGGTCATATCACCATTGGTTGCCCCAATGAATGACGTATATCACTTAATTTTAGGTTCGCCCACCAAATGCGATTAAAACAGTAGTAATGTGCACAATACCCCACATACTGGCTGTAATTTGGTGATTACATAAACTTAATCACTGTAATTATAATTCTGAAAATAATTTGGAGTATTGTAAAACATTTGATAAAAAGAGAATGACTCACATTGCAGATTTAACACTGGCGGAATATGATTTAGCCTTGTTAACCTAATTTAATAATAATGCACACAAAACCGGGTTAGTGATCAATACAGCAGTTACGATAACTCACGAGATCAAATTTTCACAACAAACGACAAAGTGCAATACTTAAACATCCATCGATTTAACGACGAACGACAAAGTATAACCCTATGTGGGCGGCACTTAAACATCCATTGGATATATTGATCAGTCGGAAAATGAATCGTAATAGCGATCGAGTGATTACCCTGTTTTGCGGTAGCAATTCAAGACTCGTGTGTGTTTAATTGTAATTCTATTGTGATATTTCGACATACAGAAGGCTTTTGGCCGTCGTTTTAACTCCAGAAAGCTAGTGCCAATGTCTGCTATTTATAGTGATATTTGAGACATGCTTACGGACCGTATGGCATTTACCCTTACGGTCCGTAAGTGTGCAGTCTAATTACATAGCTAGCTGGGTTCGGGACTAGCTTGCATGACTCAACTCTTTTCTTAATTTCTACTGTGACAACGAAAATTGTTGATAATTATCAACTAGGGTTTAACCCCCCTGAGTTTTAGGGGCCCTGATCCTGATTCCGATTGTTCTGAAAATTTTAGGATTAGTGCAGAATTACTTGGGTGTCTCAATTAGGGTTTTCTTATTTGACTAATTATCATTCTAATTATGGATTTTAATGAGAGTTATTACACCTAACCCTTCACCCAAAAAGTCCTCTTGATATTTACAAAGGTATATAGTTAAAAAGGAGGAGGATTGATTGCTTGGCAAGCTTATGGTAGGAGTAAGTTCCATGCCGCTCTTGAGTGATTCACTAAAAATACACCTTCGGGCCGAGTGTTGAGTGATTCCCCGTGAGGTATGTGAACTTGTATTTAAATTGAATTTTAAAGAGGTATGTTATGCCCTAATAAGTAATTTATCATAAGAAACGTTTTTAATAAATCATGACGAATAGGATTGTAAATAAATAAAAATAAAACCTAAATAATCTTGGAAATCCCGACACTCTATGACAAGCCCAAAAACCTTCTCTTCTACCCATTCCAATTCCATTTGGGAGTGAATAAAGCCACATTATAAAGAGTTTTGCTTGAGGACAAGCAAAGATTCAAGTATGGGGGTATTTGATGTGCACAAAATGCAACATATAAATTACATCAATTGTAGCATAAAACTAACCCTTTTTTAGTACTAATGTTGGAAAAAGTGTACTTTTGTCTTCCTTTTGTATTTTCAGGATTAAATGAGCTCAAAAGAACAAAAGAAGCAAAAAGACAGCAAAATCTAACATAAATACAAGAAAAGGAACAAAAGTGGCATGCCCGACCTCCCGATAGCATCTTCCCAAGCAAAACAGAGAAGACAGAAGACTGAACACGCCCCTTGCTCAGTGAGCACGGGGCCGTGCCTAAGTAGCAGCAGAAAAGACAAACCCATAGAAGCTTCTACTGCCCACCACTGGCCGTGTCCAGCGGACACGGGGGCATGGTCAACTTCCTGCAGGCGCATTTATTGTAATTGCGAATTACAATTAATGAAGAGAGAGAGTCAGATGGACACGGGGCCGTGCCCAGCGGACACGGGGCCGTGCCCGAGCTTCTGTTCATCCTATAAATAGGAGTGTTTGGAGCTCTGGCAACTCATCCCTTGGCACACCACCTCTCTCACACTTCACCCACCACCCACCACCATCACAACACCATCATCCACCACCATCATCCATTGTCCATCATAGAGTGTGTGAGTCGTCTCGGGATCCAAGATTGATCGTAAGAGTTCTTGACAATCAAAGGCCATGTTTGCCTATGTCTCTTACATCACTTGGTGAAGACAAGTGTTTAGTGTAATACTTTTTATTTTTAATCTTTTGCACTTTTTAATTGGTTTTGTATTAATGACTTTAATTACTAGTTTCTTATGTTGAAGGTGATTCTTCCTTATCGTTTGTCCGTGGTGTCTTGGCATTATTTTACTGTCTATATAAAAAAAAAGATTTTCACCATTCATATCTCCACGGTCTATATGGAGGTATGTTGGCTACCTGGTCGGGGGTTAAGGGAACGGTTTGGTAAGAGTCTTGCCATTGTTCAGTGTATAGATCCTGCAAAGGACCTCCTTCAATACCCAATGGTACTGGATAGCGGGGGTCCAAACTCTTTGATCCCCTCATAAGTTAAACTACTATTAAAACTTTAACCCAGCTACTTAGGACTATATCCCTGCTGACTCAGACTACTTAGCTGAGGGTAACGTCGCCTTCAAAAGATGGGCCTACCACATTATGCATTAATAACTTAATTAATTATCTTTCAATAATCCGACCCTTTAGGATTGTATCCTTGCTGACTCAAACTACTGAGTTGAGGGTAACGTCGCCTTCAAAAGAGGGGCCTACTACAATAACTAAGATAATCTCTTAAACAAGTGCAAAAGTGCGAAAATAATCAAAGGTTATACTACACACGAGTCGGATCCAAGTGATTCATCTTGTCTATCTGTTTTTATTTTTATTTTCTTTTCAGCATTTTAGTTGGTTTTATTTTTCTAGTTTAAAAATCTTTTTCTAACATTTTGATTTAATTAGAAGTTGAGGATAAACCGGTACTAAAAGCTCTTGTGTCCTTGGACGACCTCGGTATCTTACCAACACTATACTACGTCCACGATGGGTGCACTTGCCCATATGTGTGTTTAGTGTTAGTAAATATCATGTTTTATAAATTTAAAACTTGGCTAAAAAGTGTAAAAGGGCTTAAAATATATACCTAAAATATAACACACTTCACGCACATCAATTATTGTTCATGAGAACTTATTTCATTATTGTTCATCAGCACTTGTTTATTGGATTCCTACATTCATCAGCACTTATCAGTTAGGGTCTCTAAAAGTATCAGAACTTGTGATTTTGATCAATACTTGTGGTATTTGTTAAAGTTTAATCAGTAAGTGTTCACATTCTTTGAAACAAAAACAATTAGAACACCGTTGTTGAAAGTATTCGACACAATAACGAAGTCGGAAGCGGTGATAAACATCCCGTATTGTTGAACGAGTTAGATTATCCGGAATGGACGATACGATTTGAACGATACATCAAAGCGAAATATTTAAAACTGTGGTTATGTATGACGTTAGGAATTGGAGGACAACCTGTTCGAACTTTGACAATTACCGGTTATCTTTCTTTAGCTGATGATGAAAGAAAGTATTACGAATGTGAAGAGAAAGCTATGTCCTTGATTACGATGTCATTACCACAATCGATCTTACACACTTTTGTTAACAAAGACTCATCAAAGGAATTGTGGGACAGTTTGGGTGACAGACATGAAGGAAATGAGTTATTCAAGAAACGGAGACTCGAACGACCGATGTGACAACCCGACTTCTTGAGGTTAGTATTATCCTATTCCCCGACTCCTTTGTTATATTTACATATCCTAGATCATTGTGCTAGTGGGATTATGTTGCAAACTTGTTAATGAGTAACGTATTGAAATACTCGATTTATACTAAGACATCTTTCAACCAAAGATCCTTCGACCGAAAGGTCCAACCTTCGAAGGATCACGAAACCGAAAGATCCAACCTTCGAAGGATCACGAAACATAAGACATAACTTTCGACCGAAGACCCTATCTTTCGACCAAGGATAGGATCCTTCGACTGGGATCCGGGTATTACGGCCCAATCTTTCGGCCCAGTCCTTCGGCCCACGAGTTTAAGGTTATATTTAGAACATACGTGTGTGATACGAACAGTTACAAACCCTAGACCCTCTCATTGTGTGACGGCAGAAGAACAAGTTTTCTCTTTAGAAGCATCAAACTGTTGATCCTGTCTTTCGGTTAGTAAGATTCTTGTTCGCTTAGTGAATTAGAAACGCTTATGATTGCTTGTTTGATTTAACATAGTAACAACCTCGTTCATGGATTGAATACGTATGCGATTAGGTCACGACCGATTATGCATGTGATATTATATTTGATTTGCAATTTCGATTATCGTTTATCGTAACAGTGATGGTGAACCCACATGTCTTGTGCCGATAACTATTAGTGAATAATCCTGATATGATGAACGTTGTGTGAGAATTAGATCGTTAGACATTATGTGTTAAATCATAGTGACTAGTTAGCATGGATATTGGTTTTGATAAAATTGTTGTTAGACGACACAATCTAAACTGCTGGGTCAAACTGATTAGATCTTGATACATGTTTACTGTACTGCTTGATGACCATTAGGGTTCCGTTTCGTAACTGATGGATCGAATAATAATTGCTGAATTGTAACCGAAAGATAACTGTGGTAGTCGAAGGATAACTGGCATAGTCGAAAGATGGTGTTTGGTTCGAAACATAACTGTTAGATCGAAAGATAAGTATGTCGAAAGATAGGTGATAGGTCGAAGGATGACTGTGAATCGAAATATAACTGTGTGTCGAAACATAACCATTAACCAATTGATAACTTATGTGTCGAAGGATAAATACGAAACGAAAGATAGTGTCGAAACATAACTGAGGTGTCGAATGAAAGTGTGAACCGAAAGATATTGAGGTGTTAACATTGTATTCGTGTACACTAGTTGATGATTAAATGTGAAATGATACGTGTTGTGCTGATATGCAAACTGACTGTTATGTGTAACTATCATAGGGCTTGGTAAATCACTGTTGTTAAACGAGTAATTAATTCTACCGAGCAATCCAAGGTGAGTTCACTACATTCGAGCATGCGTCCCAGTGGTTGGGGACAGTCAGTGGGTATCCCATGGGGGGATAAGTCCTTGGGTAAAAACGGGTATATTGGTTAATATTCTCACCTATCATCTTTTGTAAGTCCCTCATCGGGTATTAGTTAGTAGCGCTACTTAGGTTTGGCACCCTCACCCCGTGCCTGTAGAGGACGGAGGTGAACTAATGACCCAGTCTGGCCTAGTACTAGATAGGAGTACGTGGGAAGGGCAGTCGTGTATTTCAGGAGCCGTCATTGTTCGGAATTGAGATATTAACAATATTACTTGCATTGATTATTGAACTGTTTTACATACAACGGGTAACAAACGTTTTCTAAAACTGTGAACTCGCCAGCTTTGTCTGATACGTGTGTTACATGCTCGCAGGTCCTTAGGTACTGGGAACACAGGAACTTGCTGGCTGGAGGGCGAGAGTGGTCATGGTTACATTAATGAACTTAGTTATCAGACATTTATTTATTGTGGTTGTTTGAATAGTATTTACAGTATGATACATTAACGCTTCCGCTGAACCTATGGTTTTTGAACAACTTATGTTTGGGATTTCAGTATTATTAAATGATGGAACTTTATTTCAAACTTGTGATTCAATGTAATTGGTGGCTCATTGCTAGTCGTCACACGCCTCACAGGGACACTCCCTAGGTGGTAATTTGGGGGTGTGACAGTTTGGTATCAGAGCCACAGGTTATAGTGAATTTGGTTTTAAAAATGTTTTATAAAACCAGACTATAACTGAACTGATACGACATACTGATACGACATGGACCATGACACTCAGCTCCAGGCAGCAAGGTTCGTCTCTTGTTTACTATTGCATAGCATAGTTAGTACATACTCATGATTAGTATCACACTCGAACGCACGCATGATATTACAATACGAATTACTATGCTATCTGTCTACACTACGTGTTTTTAAGAGTAGAACTCTTCTTGGGTTTACATGCTCTATGTTGTGATATCGACGGTCGTACTGTATGAATTTGGGAAACCTTTTTAACATGAGTAGGGAGGAACTGAGATAAGCATGCAAATCAGGTTATTATTATGGGTGCACACATAATAACAACGTGAGGTGCATGTGAGTCCCAGTAAATCTCGACTAGTGTGAAAAAGGAATCCCGCGTTGTTAGTCAATGTTGTATTAGAACCTCGAAAACTGTGAATACTATAGCAATACTTGACATCTGCTTGAAATGGTCTGTTAATTTGTTACTTCTTCCCATACTTATAGAATCATGAACGGACGTGGTGGAGGTCGTCGTGGTGGACGCGGTGGACGTGGTGGAGGCCGCGGTGGCGGACATGGCGAAATCCATATGACTCAAGCTGAGCTAGAGGAATTACTCAACGCCCAGGTGGCTGCAGCCTTGGCAGCTTATCAGGCTGGTATGACATGTACCAGACATTCCTTCCTTTGAATCGTGAACTTGAGTCTTACTTGTTGGTTTATTTTCTCTCGTTAATAGGTCAGCCGGCGCCACAAAACCAGCCTCACCCACCGGTCTGCACTTTTAAAACTTTCATGGATTGCAAGCCACAGACCTTCAGTGGCACTGAAGGGGCTGTAGGACTTATACGCTGGTTCGAAAAGGCGGAGTCAGTGTTTGCGATATGTAACTGCCCAGTTGGGGATAGAGTAAAGTTTGCAGCAGGCACGCTTGAGGATGGTGCCTTGACCTGGTGGAATGCCCAGGTCCAACTGCTAGGTATTGAGGCGGCAAACGCCACTACGTGGGATGATTTCAAAGAACTGATGAGAGAGGAATACTGTCCTCGAGACGAAATACAGAAGTTAGAGAATGAGTACTACGATCTAAAAATGGTGGGGTCTGAAATTGAGGCGTATGTGAAGCGGTCGTATGAGTTAGCTGATTTGTGTCCGACTCTGTCCCGACCCATGTCCCGAAGAATCGAGTTGTTTATTAAGGGGTTACCTCCACGGGTGAAGGGTTTAGTTACAGCGGCGAACCTCAATAACCTAACTCAGATTGTTAGATTGGCGCATAAGATCGTTGACCAGGAAGTGGAGAGCGACTCATTGCCACCTCGTATTTCTAGCACTACCACAGCTGCCACTACTTCCACTGCATCTGCTGCTGATAGCAAACGTAAGTGGAACGATACGGACAAGGGGTCCAACTCTGCACAGCCTCAGAAGAAGATGGATACTGGCAGCACCCGCAGTTTCAGTCAGACAGCATCAGTGAATCAGAACTCGAGTAACAAAACAGGGCAGGGATCATATGCGGGGAAGCTACCCTTGTGCAGCAAGTGTAACTATCATCACAAGGGACAGTGTGCTCGGGTTTGTCATCGATGTAATCGACCAGGGCATATGGCCAGGGATTGTAGGACCACACTTCCAGCTCAGCAGCAGCCAGCGCAGCAGACGGGTAGGCAACAGCCTCAGCAAACTCAGGGTACTCAGAGAGGGTGTTATCAGTGTGGGGCCGAGGGGCACTTCAAGCGAGACTGCCCTCAGCTGAGGCAGAACACAGGGGGTGGTAACGGGAACAATAATGCGGGGAATAACGGGGGTAATGTTGCGCGTGGGCGCGGGTTTGTGCTGGGAGCTGGGGAAGCGCGGAACGACGGCAACGTGGTTACTGGTACGTTTTCAGTGAACGGTGTTATTGCTTCTATTTTATTTGATTCTAGTGCCGACTGGAGTTACGTGTCTTTAGAGTTTAGTTCCCAGTTAGGATTAAGTCCTACACTTCTCGTAATGAAACACATAGTAGAAATCGCAAATGGTAAAACAATCGAAGCTACACATGTTCTATTTGGGTGTAAAATCGATCTTCTGGGTCAAGTCTTCGACATTGACTTAATTCCTATTACTCTTGGAAGTTTCGACGTGATCGTTGGTATGGACTGGTTGTCCAAGAATCAAGCGGAGATTCTCTGTAAGGAGAAGATCATACGTGTTCCCCTTCCTAGTGGGGAATTTCTATCAGTTCAGGGTCATCGCAGCGGGACCCCAGTTAGTATTGTCTCGGCAATGAAGGCTCAGAAGTATTTGCGTAAGGGCTATCCTGCTATACTGGCTCTTGTCACTGATTCACCGCCTAATGAAAGGAAGATTGAGGATCTTCCAGTTGTTCGTGACTATCCTGACGTATTTCCTGCGGAACTCCCTGGTTTACCTCCGCATCGTCAGGTGGAATTCCAGATTGACCTCGCCCCAGCGGCAGCCCCAGTTGCTCGTGCTCCTTATCGTCTTGCGCCAGGGGAACTGCAGGAATTATCAAACCAACTCCAAGAGCTGTTGGATAGGGGTTTCATCCGACCTAGCTCTTCCCCCTAGGGAGCCCCAGTCTTATTTGTGAAGAAGAAGGATGGGTCCTTACGAATGTGTATAGATTATCGCGAGCTCAACAAGATGACAATCAAAAACCGTTACCCTTTGCCTCGTATTGACGACCTATTTGACCAATTACAAGGGTCGAGCTTTTACTCTAAGATCGACTTAAGGTCTGGTTATCATCAAGTGCGAGTCAGAGAGGAAGACGTCCCCAAAACCGCGTTTCGGACGCGATACGGTCACTATGAGTTCTTGGTTATGCCATTCGGGTTAACCAACGCACCAGCGGTCTTCATGGACCTCATGAACCGCGTGTGCAAGCCCTACCTTGATGACTTCGTGATCGTTTTTATTGACGACATTCTAATTTACTCCAAGAACAAGGAGGATCATGAACGGCATTTACGCCTTATCCTAGAACTCCTGAGGAGGGAGCAGTTGTACGCAAAATTTTCTAAATGCGATTTTTGGATACGGGAGGTACATTTTCTGGGGCATATAGTCAATGAGGTGGGTATACATGTGGATCCTGCCAAGGTTGACGCCATTAGAAATTGGGCGGCACCAAAGAACCCTTCGGAGGTGCGGCAATTTCTCGGTCTAGCAGGGTATTATCGTCGTTTCATTCAGAACTTCTCAAAGATTGCACAGCCACTCACCTCGTTAACACAGAAGAAAGTAGTTTACTCTTGGGGGACGAAGCAGGAGGATGCTTTCCAGCTTTTGAAACAAAGGTTATGCAGCGCACCAATCTTATCTCTACCGGATGGCACTGAGGATTTTGTAGTTTATTGTGATGCTTCGATTCAGGGTCTCGGTTGCGTGTTGATGCAACGCGAGAAGGTGATAGCTTACGCTTCTCGACAGTTGAAGGTTCACGAGAAGAACTATACGACACATGACTTGGAGTTAGGAGTAGTGGTGTTTGCGCTGAAGATTTGGAGGCACTATTTATACGGTACGAAGTGCGTTATCTATACCGACCACAAGAGCCTTCAGCATATCTTTGACCAAAAAGAATTGAATATGCGTCAGCGTCGTTGGGTGGAATTGTTCAATGATTACGAGTGTGCCATCAAATACCACCCAGGTAAAGCTAACGTTGTGGCGGACGCACTTAGCCGCAAAGAAACGAAGCCTAAACGCGTTCGCGCATTACAGCTCACTATCCATTCCAGCCTTCCTGATAAGATTCGTACGGCCCAGACTGAGGCATTGAAGGAAGAGAACATTAAAGCTGAGGGTTTACGCGGTATGGAAAAACAGCTTGAACAGACATCTGATGGCATCTACTACATCATGGGAAGAGTATGGGTTCCTCTATTTGGTGATCTTAGAGAACTTGTGATGGATGAAGCACACAAGTCACGATATTCTATTCACCCGGGATCGGACAAGATGTATCACGATCTTAAGGTTATGTATTGGTGGCCGAATATGAAAGCCCTCATCGCCACGTACGTGAGCAAATGCTTAACTTGTGCAAGAGTTAAAGCGGAACATCAGAAGCCTTCGGGTCTACTGCAGCAGCCAGAAATACCCAAATGGAAGTGGGAACAGATCGCTATGGATTTCGTTACTGGATTACCGAGGACTCAGGCTGGAAACGATACTATATGGGTGATTGTTGATCGACTCACGAAATCGGCACATTTTCTAGCAATCAAGGAAACAGATAAGTTTTCGCAGCTTGCAGCAGTGTATCTTAAGGAGGTAGTTGCTCGGCACGGAGTGCCAACTTCTATCATCTCAGATCGAGATCCGCGTTTTACTTCTGAATTATGGCAGTCTATGCACAAATTGTTCGGTTCGAAACTTGATATGAGCACCGCTTACCACCCACAGACGGATGGTCAGAGTGAGCGCACTATTCAGACACTTGAAGACATGCTGCGGGCATGTGTGATCGATTTTGGGAAGGGATGGGAAAGACACTTGCCGTTAATAGAGTTCTCCTACAACAACAGCTACCACACAAGTATTCAGGCAGCTCCGTTCGAAGCATTGTATGGGCGGAAATGTCGTTCCCCTCTCTGTTGGGCAGAAGTAGGTGACAGTCAACTCACAGGTCCTGAACTCATTCTGGAAACTTCACAAAATATAGCTCGGATAAGGGATCGTATGGCAGCAGCGCGTGATCGCCAGAAAAGTTATGCTAACAAGCGTAGAAAGCCTTTGGAGTTCGAAGTTAATGATCGGGTTATGTTGAAAGTTTCACCGTGGAAGGGCGTTGTACGCTTCGGGAAGCGTGGCAAGCTTAATCCACGTTACATTGGGCCATTCAAAATTATTGAGCGGATCGGTAAAGTCGCTTACAGACTCGAGTTACCTGCGGAATTAGGCAATGTTCACGATGTGTTTCACGTTTCTCAACTAAAGAAGTGTCTGGTCGATGAGACACTAGTTGTGCCATTTCAAGAGCTCAAGTTGGATGACAAGCTGCAGTTTGTTGAAGAGCCTATTGAAATCATGGATCGGGAGGTCAAGGTGCGTAAACAAAGTCGAATTCCGATTGTTAGGGTCCGATGGAATTCAAGACGTGGACCAGAGTTCACGTGGGAACGCGAGGATCAGATGAAACTAAAGTACCCTCACCTCTTTCCCAAAGACAAGGCAGAGTCAAGCAAAACTAGTGAATCTCGGGACGAGATTCCCCTTCAAGTTGGGGATGATGTAACACCTGAGGAAATTCCGCAACGATCTTGAATTGTCGCTTCACTCTCTTGTACCTATTTGCTAAATTTCGGGACGAAATTTCCTTCAAGTTGGGGATGATGTGACAACCCGACTTCTTGAGGTTAGTATTATCCTATTCCCCGACTACTTTGTTGTATTTACATATCCTAGATCATTGTGCTAGTGGGATTAAGTTGCAAACTTGTTAATGAGTAACGTATTGAAATACTCGATTTATACTAAGACATCTTTCAACCAAAGATCCTTCGACCGAAAGGTCCAACCTTCGAAGGATCACGAAACCGAAAGATCCAACCTTCGAAGGATCACGAAACATAAGACATAACTTTCGACCGAAGACCCTATCTTTCGACCAAGGATAGGATCCTTCGACTGGGATCCGGGTATTACGGCCCAATCTTTCGGCCCAGTCCTTCGGCCCACGAGTTTAAGGTTATATTTAGAACATACGTGTGTGATACGAACAGTTACAAACCCTAGACCCTCTCATTATGTGACGGCAGAAGAACAAGTTTTCTCTTTAGAAGCATCAAACTGTTGATCCTGTCTTTCGGTTAGTAAGATTCTTGTTCGCTTAGTGAATTAGAAACGCTTATGATTGCTTGTTTGATTTAACATAGTAACAACCTCGTTCATGGATTGAATACGTATGCGATTAGGTCACGACCGATTATGCATGTGATATTATATTTGATTTGCAATTTCGATTATCGTTTATCGTAACAGTGATGGTGAACCCACATGTCTTGTGCCGATAACTATTAGTGAATAATCCTGATATGATGAACGTTGTGTGAGAATTAGATCGTTAGACATTATGTGTTAAATCATAGTGACTAGTTAGCATGGATATTGGTTTTGATAAAATTGTTGTTAGACGGCACAATCTAAACTGCTGGGTCAAACTGATTAGATCTTGATACATGTTTACTGTACTGCTTGATGACCATTAGGGTTCCGTTTCGTAACTGATGGATCGAATAATAATTGCTGAATTGTAACCGAAAGATAACTGTGGTAGTCGAAGGATAACTGGCATAGTCGAAAGATGGTGTTTGGTTCGAAACATGATATTTGGTTCGAAACATAACTGTTAGATCGAAAGATAAGTATGTCGAAAGATAGGTAATAGGTCGAAGGATGACTGTGAATCGAAATATAACTGTGTGTCGAAACATAACCATTAACCAATTGATAACTTATGTGTCGAAGGATAAATACGAAACGAAAGATAGTGTCGAAACATAACTGAGGTGTCGAATGAAAGTGTGAACCGAAAGATATTGAGGTGTTAACATTGTATTCGTGTACACTAGTTGATGATTAAATGTGAAATGATACGTGTTGTGCTGATATGCAAACTGACTGTTATGTGTAACTATCATAGGGCTTGGTAAATCACTGTTGTTAAACGAGTAATTAATTCTACCGAGCAATCCAAGGTGAGTTCACTACATTCGAGCATGCGTCCCAGTGGTTGGGGACAGTCAGTGGGTATCCCATGGGGGGATAAGTCCTTGGGTAAAAACGGGTATATTGGTTAATATTCTCACCTATCATCTTTTGTAAGTCCCTCATCGGGTATTAGTAAGTAGCGCTACTTAGGTTTGGCACCCTCACCCCGTGCCTGTAGAGGACGGAGGTGAACTAATGACCCAGTCCGGCCTAGTACTAGATAGGAGTACGTGGGAAGGGCAGTCGTGTATTTCAGGAGCCGTCATTGTTCGGAATTGAGATATTAACAATATTACTTGCATTGATTATTGAACTGTTTTACATACAACGGGTAACAAACGTTTTCTAAAACTGTGAACTCGCCAGCTTTGTCTGATACGTGTGTTACATGCTCGCAGGTCCTTAGGTACTGGGAACACAGGAACTTGCTGGCTGGAGGGCGAGAGTGGTCATGGTTACATTAATGAACTTAGTTATCAGACATTTATTTATTGTGGTTGTTTGAATAGTATTTACAGTATGATACATTAACGCTTCCGCTGAACCTATGGTTTTTGAACAACTTATGTTTGGGATTTCAGTATTATTAAATGATGGAACTTTATTTCAAACTTGTGATTCAATGTAATTGGTGGCTCATTGCTAGTCGTCACACGCCTCACAGGGACACTCCCTAGGTGGTAATTTGGGGGTGTGACAACCGAAAACTCAATTCGTAGTCTTTAAAGCTATGAAAGATGAATCGTTGGATGATCTGGTAAACAGATTTTACCATTTGCTAAGTGAATTAGATCGAAGTTGACTGGGATTGTATACGGAGTTCGAAAAGGTGGAAAAGTTTCTGAACTGTTTACCGAAACAATGGAACATGTATTCTACCTTAATCAAAGAGAGTGCTCAAAACATTTTCACGACAAGCTTACATTGTTATAGACATTTGGTGCGTTGAACTCGACAATGATACATTCAATAACATTGATTACGCCGACCGGTAGTATGTAATGGTACCATAGGATTGACAGTCCCGTTCCCGCTTCCTAGATTTGTTTGTAAGTGACCTTATGGAATGACATAATCTGATGAACATTTGATAAACCTTTGTCCTTATAAGGCTTAAATGTATTCGCCAACAATCCATATATATGTTTACACAATGAAAACAACGATTTTATAAAACAAAACCTTTGATTAAACATGACCTTTGTTCATTTAGAAATTTTTTTATACAAGACATTTTGGTTGTACAAGACATTATTTCATGTGGTTTAAACAAAGACCTTTTGTTTACCATACAAGACATTGGTTTATACATGACAGACATTGGTTTATACATGACATTTGTTTATACAAGATATTGGTTCATACATAACATTGGTTAATACAAGACATTGGTTTATACAAGACATTGGTTTATACAAGACATTGGTTTATACAAAAAATGGGTTTATGGTAAGTGCCTTAGATAACGAGACGTGCGTAATATGGTAAAAGCATGGTGGATACGCTGCTGGTACTTCCTATATATAAGTGCTTTTATTATATTACATATCGTAGCGTTATCTAAACCACTTCGAACAATGACAAGACATGACATCTTTTATACTAGACATGATATATTTTATACAAGACATTTTCATTTGGTTATTTACTTAACCATCCATCATTTCTTTTAATCATTTGATTTTCACATGATTTTATAAAAGAAACAATTTTATAATGATTCATGGCTACTTTTGTAATAGTTAAACATCTCTTTTAACATTCAAAGTCATGAATCTTCATCACAAAACCTATGTTACTCACATACATTTTTATGCTGACGTTTTATTTTCATATATGTTTAAGGAGCGAATGTTTGACTTTGAGCATGCTTCGCATAGGGCGGACTTGGGCCTTAGTGACTTTAAAATTTGCAAGACAATTATTGTACTTTGTTGTTTTATTTCCAAGACAATGTAAACAATTAACTTAATAATACAAAACTTTATGTACCATGTGTTGTGAAACAATAGTTCTGTGACACGACTCCCCTACATTTCCGCCGCGATTTGTTGTTTTACGCAGTCAGGTTGTTATAATTTAAATATTCCAAATGATTTTGTTGATCCAAACCTAATGATGAATGTCATAAACATCGTGATTTCCCCCATAATTGTGGTGTCGATTCAAATCTTTACAAGTGTCGGTTAATTAGGAAGCCTAGGTGTAAAAAGTTGTTAAAAAAATCAATGAGATTTTTAATTAATGCTATAAGACGGGCATCTAAACATAAAGCAAATTAATTTAATTATAACCTAGAATATTAAACATGAATCCCGTATATTTGTTTTCACACCTAATAAGCAAAACCACATTAAAGGTGTGTAGTAACTTATAAGGAAGAATATCAAAGATGAAACCCGTATATTTGTTTTCACGCCATTAACCAAAACCACCTTAAAGGCGTAAACTATTGTAATGGTATTTTAATAATATGATACACATTACCAATTACCAATATACAATATGACTAACACATGGATATGACTAGACAACCTTTTAGTCTCACAGCCTGTCACTAGCTATAGCATCTGTCCTCCCATCCCTCACCCACCAACCCTGCGCCTTATAAATACAAGCTTAGGGTCTTCCTCCTTTTTTAGGTTTATCCGAGTGATCCTTCTACTGTGTGCAAGAATAGAGCGGTGCATACACTTGCTTTATCAGCCATTGCACATAGAAAAGCCTTTCTGTTGATAAACAAGGTACATGAGTGTTTATATAAGTCCATATATGTTTGTGTATAGTTTCTTAATTTGTTTAGAATAGTCTTTTGGTTACTTATTATGGATGAAACGTTTGCTACTTTAAAATTTTGATGTGTTTCTGGATATAATTGTTTAGCATAATTGTCCTCACTCTAGTGTATTTGTGTTTGATTCAATCTTTTTAACACCAAAGTGAATTAATAATTAAGGACATAACGGTTGTTTGATTTCATAGAAAGTTGCTCTTGATGCTATTTTATGTTTTCCAAAATACTTTATTTGATTCGGGGAAGAAGTAAGCACACGTCATTATTATTGTGGAATTCCAAGGATGTATCATTTACTAGGTTATAGGTACTTGTTCAATTTCATCATTGTGTTATCTTTAGTATAATTATTTGGTAAATATATATAGTACTATATAACACCATATAAACACCGTATAACAATATGTAACACCATATAATACCATATAACACTATGTAACACTATATAACATTATATAACAAATATAACACTATACATCTCTCAAAGACATGCTATCAGACAAACTATAGTGTTATATTTGTTATATAATGTTATATAGTGTTACATAGTGTTATATGGTATTATATGGTGTTACATATTGTTATACGGTGTTTATATGGTGTTATATAGTATTATATATAGTGTTATAATACACTTCTCACACTTTGAGCACTTTTTACAGGATCCTCTACCTATATATATATATATATATATATACACAAACGCGCACACATTTTGTTACTCAAATTAATTGAAAAATATGTGGGGGTTGCATTTATTAGCATTCACATTTTGATGAATTTTGATATGTAAAATTGTGAATAAAATAAAAACTATTTGTCAAAATAAAAGGTAAGTGTTTATGTATAAGCATATCACGTTAAGAACTAGTACCTAATTATATGTCTAGTACCTAAATACTTGAAACAAAAGCGTTTTTTAAAACAACATAATATTTGTTATTTTTATATGTTTTTATATTCTTACATTCATCTGTTTTTTGGGTTCTTGTGTTTATTTTCCTTAAATTACATAAAGTGACATCGGCCATGGTCTTTTTATGAAAAATTAAATTAATAAATTTTAGTAAATTATTTTGGTGGTTTGGATAATTATGTGAGTTATTATTGTAATGGGGCTGATATATTTTAATTAAGAACGGGAATATTCTCGTTTGGGACTAGATATTGAGGTTTGAGACAATTGTAGCTTCAGACTTGATTGTTGTCTTTTCTTGTTGTGTTCTTTCTTTCTCAGGACTGACATAGAAAAGAACCCATCGTTGGTCGTCTCGGAAAATAAAGCCTATATGGTAAAATCTCTTCCCTTATATATCCCTCTCCCTTAGTTGGAGCTTCTTGCAATTGTTTTACCTTGGTATTGTTTTTTATTTAGTTTAATATGTGTATCACATTTGGTTTTTATTATGTCATTTTCACATAAGCATTATTTAGTACATATAGTTGGTGTTAGTGCATTTTGGTGTGTTTGTGTGCTGAATTTAGTGTTTGAGGGCAAATGATTAGAACATTGTTTAGGGATGTAAACAATTGGGCTTAGTGTTTAAAGTAATTGGCCTTAATGTTTGACCATTCTAACCTTAGAGTTAGACCTTTCATAGTATGCGTGAAATTGGGTGTAGATTTGAGAAGAGATCACAGAGGTAATCTTCGGGTGCGTAAATGTTGATCACTCTTTTGATATTATAGAATCTGCGTCGGTTCCTTCATGTTTATTTACCGAATTTGTTTTTCTTAAAAAATTAATCAAATCGATCCGAACATGAACTTTCAGTTGGTATCATGGTCGATGTTGGATCTAAAACACCTAAGCAGTGTTATTAGATCACCAAGCTCCTGCATTTTGGCTTAAATTGAAGGTTTTTGATGAAACTATGGGTTTTAATGTCACGAACTAACTTTGAATCAAAATTCAAAGCTAAAATTGTTTTAGTATCAAAATTTATGAGTTAGGGTTGTTATTCATGTGAATATGAGTCTTTTGATCCATTATGTGTGGAATTTGGATGAAGTTTAAGTGATTTCGTGTTTCAGGTGAGTGATACGTCTAGTGTTCATCGCCAAAACAGTAGCAAGATGATTAGCGTATTCATTCAGTTTCAAATCATTTAAAGATGCGTCTGAAGCGGCAGTGGTACACTAGGGTTTACCTACCGACAGAGGCAGTCAGAAGCGGCGCTGAATAGTGAAATGCAGAATTAGGGCTTGATTTATAATGGTGCCTTCATGTGAGATTTTCCATTTTAACCCCTCCTTTTTACACTCTATTTTAGCGATTGAAGCTTAATCGCTAATTACACTACAAGAAAAAAACTCTTATAGGGACGACACCTTTAGAGAGGACATAAGTCGTCTCTATAGACGACATGTTGTTTCTAGAGGGGTTTGGTGATTTTTGAGTTAGGTTACCCATGTCCTCTCTATAACGTGAAAATATATATAATTTATTTGTATTTTTTATATTCTCTAGTTTAATGAATTACAAACCCTTAAAAATGTTTCAACTTATAGAGACCACATGTTGTCCCTATAATTTTAATTTTTTTATTATCTTTTGTTAATGAACAATAAATATTGAAAATTAAAAAAAAAGTTTAATTTATAGAGACGACATGTCATCTCTAAAAAGTTTGACCGCTCAAAATGAACTTTCATTTAGGTGGCAAAATTTCCAACCACCCGACAAAAAATAATCTAACATATAGGGACGACTATAAGGGAAATAACTTTGATTTGTTTTTTTATTCTAAATTTATAAATAATTAAAAAACACACTTGTAAAAATAATTTTATTTGGTTTTTTTAGATTTGATTAATAAATAATTAAGAATACAAAAAAAAATATTCATATATAGAGACAACATGTCATCCCTATAAGACTAATTAAATTAATTAATTTATTATTGGTTTTTGCCTAAAAACAAAGAAATATATATATATATATCTATACTATATTAATAAGCATATCCAAAGGACTTCTTAAGGTCATATAAATTCCCTTAAAACACTCTTAATGCTTCATGTACAACCCTCTAAAGCACAATATTCATTACATTTCCAACAATACCCTTTTCTTTTTGGGCGGCCAAATCTCAATCAAATTTCGAATTCCCGCTCACTACCACCCGCATTCCCATATGTACTATCATCAAAACCTAAAAGCAGATCCTTTCCATCTTCACGTTCCTGCTCTCATTTCTCTCACCTCCTCCGAGTTCTCTTTCATTTTGTAAGAAACCCTAAACTGCAAAATCGTGTCATTGTAGTATGAAAATTAGATGCTAGATCTGGAACAGATTTGGGTTTGCAGAGAGAACAAACTCCCTTTGGATCCTGCTGTTGTTGCTTCTGCTGTTGATGCTGTTGATTATATCTCATCTGAAAATCTTAAACCCGTTTCGGATCCGGTTGTTAAGTTCAAGGTAATTATGCTTGTTTTTGTGGTTGTTTCAATACCCATTTGGGTTTTTATGTGTTTTGGTTGTTTATGTTATGAAATCGTAGTTTAAACCCTAAACAGTAAACCATAAAAACACATCTGTGATTTTCAAGAGAGTAGATCTTTTTTCAGGAACCCTGTTTTGGGAATTTTTGGAATTGAAAACTTTTGTGTGATATTTTCATTACCCATTTGTGATTTTGTGTATGTTGATAATTATCTCATCTAAAATTGTAATCTAAACCCTAAACCCTAAAAATGCGTCTATGATTTTCAAGAAAGTTGATCTTTTTCAGGAACCCTAATTAGTTTTTTTTTTTTTTTTTTTTTTTTGGAATTAATAACTTTTGAATGATTTCTTCATTACCCATCTGTGATTTTGTGTATTTTGGTTTTATCATCTGAAAATCTTGGACCTTTTTTTCTGATCTTGAAGTTAAGTTTAAGGTAAACATATGTCTTGGTTTCTTGAAATAGCACATGTTTATCAAGATTCTTGTTCAACTTTGGGAGATTCTTACTTTTCATGTATTCTGATTAAAAAAATTCTGATTTTTGTGTATTTTGATTATTATTTCATCTGAAAAATCCAAACCCTTTTATGATCATGGTTTCTTGAAATAACACATGTTTATCATGATTCTTGCTCAGCTTTGGGGGATTTATAATTTTTATATATTCTGATTCAAAATTTTTTTATTTATGGGAACTCAGAGTCTAATGGAAGGACTGGAGTCAAAGGACTGGCTAAAGATTTGCGATTCGTTGAACGATGCGAGTCAAAGGACTGGCTAAAGATTTGTGTCAGAATTGGTCATTCTAAGGTACAATCATTTTGGTTTGGTTCAAAACAAGTTCTGCAAATGGCATACCTACCAACAGGATTAAAATCTTGATTAGAAAACCTTACTTTTCTTTTTTGAAATAAAGATATCGGAAAGAACTCAAATGAAAAATCAAATTCAAAATTGTATCACACTTATTTTATTTTCTGTTTAATGGCTATGATGCAAACTGATAGGTTAATGGTGCTTTTAGATTGATCCTGATCTTGCAGTCCGGTCCATTCTTTCTTGACCACAGTAATTGAATTTATAAACTAAATGGGTCATGTTTGTTTAAATAAAATAAAGCAAAGTATCATGTAGGACCCATAATATCATGTCTGCGTTACCGGTAGGTAGCTGAAAAGTTACCAGGAAAAGACCGTTTGATTGGTCGAAAATGTTCATACGGGCGTTAGTGGTGTCTCGATAGTGTGTCAGTAGTGGTGTTTGTATAGCTTGGTTCCTCATTTTAAGATAGTTTTTTGAATCGTCATGATTGACTTGTATCCCGGATCGACCCACTTGTATGTTGTTCCAGATGGGAGTGCTTTCAGAGGCAGTTGCGGGAAATGCTTCATTATAGTGATGATGTAAAGGGAAGTGAAATAAGGAGCCAAGTGCCTCGCTTTTACGCTATCCAAAGCGATTTAGTTTATTAAATAAAAATGATTTGGAATGTTATATGCATTAAAACACACTTTGTATGACTTTTGACCAGTTTCCTTTTTTTTTTCGCTTAAGAAGAAGCAGGTCGAACGCTTTCTTGCTTAAAAAGAAACAGTTCGAATGCATTTTCGATTAAAAAGAACCGGGTCGGATGCATTTTCGCTTAAAAAGAAGCAGCTCGAATGGCTGGTGAGAATCTTTAGTTTTTGTTTTATTTTTGATAGGTAAAATATGCCAAAAAAAAATAGATAATATATCGCTTAAAAATGGGTCGAATTCTTTTTTGCTTAATAAGAAACGGGTTGAATGCTTTATTGCTAAAAAAGAAGCGGGTCGAATGCTTTATCGCTAAAAAAGAAGCGGGTCGAATGCTTTTTCGCTTAAAAAGAAACGAGTAGAATGCTTTACCGCTTAAAAAGAAGCACGCTTGCCTACTAGAAATCGGCATTTCTGATCTAGATGCACCTGGAAAGCCATTTTACAATACAAACGCTACAGAAATACCCCTAACTTAACCGAGAAAAATGGAAAGATTTTAAATTTTTTGGATCTAGGTGTGAAAAAACAAACCTTTGGATGAAAGTCGCAAAACAGGCTAAACCTCAGGGACAAAAATGACATTTATCTCTGTTTCCTCTTAATAGTCACATGTCAATATTGTTTTTCATACCTCATTAAAACTTATGATTATTTTTTTTCTCACTTATCGTTTTCAAAATTTTTGTGGTTTGGTTGACAGATGGGAAGAGTACTGGGGATATGGACGGGTATGTCGGCTTTCAGGCTGTTTTAAGGCGTTCTTAAAATTGTTTCGTAGCAGATCTCGCAAAACAATTGGATTCAGTCACAAGCCCGTATTCTCAAGTTTGCTATGAGACCGATCTCTCATATGGTCTGCGTGCAAGTTGAGTACATCAGATTGCTCCCGGACACAACTCAAGAGACTTTACGGTCATTGGTGCTGATGTGTAATTTTCCCTAACTTGAATATTTATTCTTGTTTTTAAAGCAAAGTTATAGATGTTCTCATTAAAGCTAACAAATTTGCTTTAAAAGTTTTCCCCAACAAAATTTTAGTTGCTTGGCTACAAGAAAGACATACATTTTCACTTTAAAAAGTCAAACAAAGCATCATCCATTCCAAAAAAATTAGATGGTATTCGGTAACAAAAATGAGTGTAGTTTTTTTTAAATGGTTTTGAATTATTAGAAATATATCAGTTTTGAAACTGAATGCAGCTCATTGGATTTGAAAAGTCAAAGCATGTCTTGGTTTGTATTAATATAACTCTAATGTGTTGTGCGGGCTATTGCCAAAGTAATCTGTGACTGGTTTTACGAAAGAAACACAACTCAATTGATTGATCACCGGCATATATTGCCTCAACACTGCTAATCATGTCTTAACATACGGTTAATGGATGAAAATGTGTTCCCTAAAACTATGTTATTTGATAAACAATATTGTTGGTCTTATATATGTCACCTAAAACTATGTCATTCTGTAAAAACTACGCATACAGGAACTATGTAATTTCTCTCAATAGCTATAAATATAATGCATTTTAAAAAGTTAAATTTTTTAATGCATAAGGTCCATTTGGGTAAATTAGTTTTTTAAACACTAATTACACTTTAATTCTCTCATCTTTAACCAAATTATAGATAACTAATAGTAGTTACACTTTACCCCACTTTTAAAAAAATTAACTATCTCCATGATTTTGGTGCACACAAATTTTAAATTTGAGCCAAAACATGTCGTACTTCATGTTCGTACATAGAAACATACCCAATAATTATTAAGCATCGCCGGTCAAAGCAAGTCTAGGCCGGTCAACATGTTTATCAAGGAACTTGGGTGCATTTCAATATTATAAACCGGTGATGCGGGAAGGTGTATACTCACACCCGAACCCTTTAGTTACTATTATAAATGTTATTACGTATTAGTATTGGGTAACATGTGTGGGACGTAACGAGCTTAACAGACCAAATTAACACTTTTATGCGTCAATGCTAACTCCTTGGATTCATAAGGAGCTTAACAAACCATATTCTTTTGGAACACTGTGACACATGTAGACATAACGAGCTAAACAGACAAAACATAAGGAGCTTAATAAACTGAACTAACCCGTTTTCTTTTGGTTCCGGGTTTGGTGATGAACTTTATAATGGAATCTACAATGATAGAAGCGTGAACCGAATAAGTACATTGTTGGATGTTCTTAATCACCCAACAAACCTCTAAAATTTTCAAGCTTTAGAGTGTGGCGTTGCAATATGTTGCCTTCCCCGCATCGCGCAGATGTCAGTGTTTTCTATTTTCAAATGTTATTTACATAGTTAAACCCCCCCCCCCCCCCCCCCCCCCGCGGTTGAAAACATCAAGCTTCGCCATTGCCGAAGGCCTCAATGTAACTGATGATACAATTCATCATTCAAAACCGTTTATTTACCCACAACTTTAAAACCCCTCATAACATAACTAGAATCACACAATTTTCTTTGTTTTCTCTTGAAGCTGGTAAACGGCCTTTACACAATAACCACCAAACGCCATCACGAAACCACCAATCGCCGCACACTGCTGATTCTCCGTCGCTGAAGAAAGCCGTAACCGACCCTCACGTTCTGCTACACTGCCACCATCGTCGTCGCACGCCAAATCTGAAACTACATCCCCATACATAACCCTAAACTCACCAACCTAAGTGATATATTTCCCGCCGCATCGCGCGGGTAAACGACTAGTATATATATATATATATATATATATATATTTAAACATATAGAGACGACGTGTGGTCTCTAAAATGTTTGACTGTTAAAAAAATCATTTTGGGGGCAAAAATTCCTACCATTCCATAAAATTTTAAAAAAACAATCTGACAAATAGAGAGGACATGTCGTCTCTATATGGAAAAATAATTTTCTTTTGTTTTTTTGTTCTTTATTAATGAATAGTTAAATATAAAAAATATTCACGCGTAGAGACATGTACCTATATGCCAAATTAACCAATAGAGACCGCATGTCGTCCCTATAGGTAAAAAAAATTTTGTTTTGTTTTTTATTCTTTATTAATAAATAATTAAATATAAAAATATATTCAATGTAGAGACGACATGCGGTCCTTATAAGCCAAATTAACTATGTTTTATTTTATTGGTGTTTTTTAGCAAAAAAAGTAATAGTTCAAGAAGTTATCGTAGAATGAACGGAGTTCAAGAAGATGACAATAGTGACCCCAAGTTAGCTGATGTATTCTTCCAAGTTGAAGTGATCAGAAAAAAAAGAAAAAAAGATGTTACAAGGTCTATTATTGTTTCTTCTTCAAATCGTGTGTTTGCTAATTATTATTCATTGTAATCAGATAACTAGTTCAAGTAGTAATTGATTGATCTTATCAACATGAAATAATTGATCTAAGATGTTTAGAATTGAGTAGTGAAGATTGGGATTGTCTACTGAATCAACTCTAGTTAATGTGATATATTGAGGGTTTTTGATTCCGAATTCATGACTACATTACTATGTTAATTTGAAATCCTTTCATGGTAATGATGTATTTATAACGAATTGGGATATTTACATATCGTAGCGTTATCTAAACCACTTCGAACAATGAACAATGACAAGACATGACATCTTTTATAAGTGCTTTTCTTATATTACATATGGTATCTAAACCATGGTGGATACGCCGCTGATACTTCCTATATATAAGTGCTTTTATTATATTACATATCATAGCGTTATCTAAACCACTTCGAACAATGACAAGACATGACATCTTTTATACAAGACATTTTCATTTAGTTATTTACTTAACTATGCATCATTTATTTTAATCATTTGATTTTCACATGATTTTATAAAAGAAACAATTTTATAATGATTCATGGATACTTTTGCAATAGTTAAACATCTCTTTTAACTTTTAAAGTCATGAATCTTCATCACAAGACCTATGTTACTCACATACATTTTTATATGCTGACGTTTTATTTTCACATATGTTTAAGGAGCGAATGTTTGACTTTGAGCATGCTTCGCATAGGGCGGACTTGGGCCTTAGTGACTTTAAAATTTGCAAGACAATTATTGTACTTTGTTGTTTTATTTCCAAGACAATGTAAACAATTAACTTAATAATACAAAACTTTATGTACCATGTGTTGTGAAACAATAGTTCTGTGACATGACTCCCCTACGTTTCCGCCGCGATTTGTTGTTTTACGCGGTCAGGTTGTTATAATTTAAATATTCCAAATGATTTTGTTGATCCAAACCTAATGATCAATGTCATAAACATCGCGATTTCCCCGGTAAATGTGGTGTCGATTCAAATCTTTACAAGTGTTGGTTAATTAGGAAGCCTAGGTGTAAAAAAATAGTTGTTAAAAAAATCAATGAGATTTTTAATTAATGGTGTAAGACGGGCATCTAAACATAAAGCAAATTAATTTAATTATAACCAAGATTATTAAACATGAATCCCGTATATTTGTTTTCACACCTATTAAACAAAACCAACTTAAAGGTGTGTAGTAACTTATAAGGAAGAATATCAAAGATGAAACTCGTATATTTGTTTTCACGCCATTAACCAAAACCACCTTAAAGGCGTAAACTATTGTAATGGTATTTTAATAATATGATACACATTACCAATTACCAATATACGATATGACTAACACATGGATATGACTAGACAACCTTTTAGTCTCACAGCTTGTCACTAGCTGTAGCATCTGTCCTCCCATCCCTCACCCACCAACCCTGCTCCTTATAAATACAAGCTTAGGGTCTTCCTCCTTTTTTAGGTTTATCGAAGTGATCCTTCTACTGTGTGCAAGAATAGAGTGGTGCATACACCTTTATCAGGCATTGCACATAGAAAAGCCTTTCTGTTGCTAAACAAGGTACATGAGTGTTTATATAAGTCCATATATGTTTGTGTATAGTTTCTTAATTTGTTTAAAATAGTCTTTTGGTTACTTATTATGGATGAAAAGTTTGCTACTTTAAAATTTTGATTTGTTTCTGGATATAATTGTTTAGCATAATTGTCCTCACTCTAGTGTGTTTGTGTTTGATTCAATCTTTTTAACACCAAAGTGAATTGATAATTAAGGACATAACGGTTGTTTGATTACATAGAAAGTATATATATACACACGCACACATTTTATTACTCAAATTAATTGAAAAATATGTGGGGGTTGCATTTCTTAGCATTCACATTTTCATGAATTTTGATATGTAAAATTGTGAATAAAATAAGAACTATTTGTGAAAATAAAAGGTAAGTGTTTATGTATAAGCATACGACGTTAAGAACTAGTACCTAATTATATGTCTATTTATTTTTGTATTGGAATTTATTATTTTGGATTATAGTAATAAATACTTGAAACAAAAGCTTTTTTTTAAAACAATATAATATTTGTTATTTTTATGTGTTTTTTTTTTATTCTTACATTCATTAGTTTTTTGGGTTCTTGTGTTTATTTTCCTTAAATTACATAAACTGACATCGACCATGGTCTTTTTATGGAAAATTAAATTAATAAATTTAAGTAAATTATTATGGTGGTTTGGATAATTATGGGAGTTATTATTGTAATGGGGCTGATATATTTTAATTAAGAACTGGAATATTCTGGTTTGGGACTAGATATTGATGTTTGAGACAATTGTAGCTTCAGACTTGATTGTTGTCTTTTCTTATTGTGTTCTTTCTATCTCAGGTTTGACGTAGAAAAGAACCCATCGTTGGAATTGGTGGTCTCGGAAAATAAAGCCTATATGGTAAAATCTCTTCCCTTATATATACTTCTCCCTTAGTTGGAGTTTCTTGCAATTGTTTTACCTTGTTATTGTTTTTTATTTAGTTTAATATGTGTAGCATATTTGGTTTTTATTATGTCATCTTCACATAAGCATTATTTAGTACATATAGTTGGTGTTAGTGCATTTTGGTGTGTTCGTGTGCTGAATTTAGTGATTGAGGGCAAATGATTAGACCATTGTTTAGGGATGTAAACAATTGGGCTTAGTGTTTAAAGTAATTGGCCTTAATGTTTGACCATTCTAACCTTAGAGTCAGATCTTTCATAGTATGTGTGAAATTGGGTGTAGATTTGAGAAGAGATAACATAGGTAATCTTCCGGTGCGTAAATGTTGATCACTCTTTTGATACTATAGAATCCGCGTCGGTTCCTTCATGTTTATTTACCGAATTTGTTTTTCTTAAAAAAATAATCAAATCGATCCAAACATGAACTTTCAGTAGGTATCATGGTCGATGTCGGATCTAATACACCTAAGCAGTGCTATTAGATCACCAAGCTCCTGGATTTTGGCTGAAATTGAAGGTTTTTGATGAAACTATGGGTTTTAATGTCACGAACTAAGTTTGAATCAAAATTCAAATCTAAAACTATTTTAGTATCAAAATTGATGAGTTAGGGTTGTTATTCATGTGAATCTGAGTCTTATAATCCATTATGTGTCGAATTTGGATGAAGTTTAAGTGATTTCGTGTTTCCGGTGAGTAATACGTCTTGTGTTCATCGCCAAAACAGTAGCAATATGATTAGCGTATTCATTCAGGTTCAAATCGTTTAAAGATGCGTCAGAAGCGACAGTGGTGCATTAGGGTTTACCTACCGACAGAGGCAGTCAGAAGCGGCGCTGAATAATGAAATGCAGAATTAGGGTTTGATTTATAATGGTGCCTTCATGTGAGATATTCCACTTTAACCCCTCTTTTTTACACTCTATTTTAGCAATTGAAGCTTAATCGCTAATTACACTACAAGAAAAAACTCTTATAGGGACGACACCTTTAGAGAGGACATAAGTCGTCTCTATAGACGACATGTTGTTTCTAGAGGGGTTTGGTGATTTTTGAGTTAGGTTACCGATGTCCTCTCTATAGGGTGACATGTTGTCCCTATAATTTTAATTTTTTTATTATCTTTTGTTAATGATCAATAAATATTGAAAATTAAAAAAAAGTTTAATTTATAGAGACGACATGTCATCTCTAAAAAGTTTGACCGGTAACTTTCATTTAGGTGGCAAAATTTCCAACCACCCAACAAAAAAATTTGACAAAAAATAATCTAACATATAGGGACGACTATAGGGGAAATAACTTTGATTTGATTTTTTTATTCTAAATTTATAAATAATTAAAAAAACACACTTGTAAAAATAATTTTATTTGGTTTTTTTTAGATTTGATTAATAAATAATTAAGAATACAAAAAAAAATATTCATATATAGAGACGACATGTCATCCCTATAAGACTAATTAAATTAATTAATTTATTATTGGTTTTTGCCTAAAAACAAAGAAAAATATATATATTTAAACCTATAGAGACGACATGTCGTCTCTAAAATGTTTGACTGTTAAAAAATCATTTTGGGGGAAAAAATTCCTACCATTCCATAAAAATTTGAAAAAACAATCTGACAAATAGAGATGAAATGTCGTCACTATATGGAAAAATAATTTTCTTTTGTTTTTTGTTCTTTATTAATGAATAGTTAAATATAAAAAATATTCACGCGTAGAGACGACATGTCGTACCTGTATGCCAAATTAACCTATAGAGACCGCATGTCGTCCCTATAGGTAAAAATAATTTTGTTTTGTTTTTTATTCTTTATTAATAAATAATTAAATATAAAAAATTATTCAATGTAGAGACGACATGCGGTCCTTATAAGCCAAATTAACTATGTTCAATTTTATTGGTGTTTTTTAGCAAAAAAAAGTAATAGTTCAAGAAGTCATCATAGAATGAACAGAGTTCAAGAAGATGACAACAGTGACCCCAAGTTAAGTTAGCTGATGAATTCTACCAAGTTGAAGCGATCAGAAAAAAAGATGTTACAAGGTCTATTATTGTTTCTTCTTCAAATCGTGTGTTTGCTAATTATTATTCATTGTAATCAGAGAACTAGTTTAAGTAGTAATTGATTGATCTTATCAACATGAAATAATTGATTTAAGATGTTTAGAATTGAGTAGTGAAGATTGGGATTGTCTACTGAATCAACTCTAGTTAATGTGATATATTGAGGGTTTTTTATTCCGAATTCATGGCTCCATTGCTATGTTAATTTGAAATCCTTTCATGGTAATGATGTATTTATAACGAATTGGGATATTTACATATCGTAGCGTTATCTAAACCACTTCGAACAATGAACAATGACAAGACATGACATCTCTTATAAGTGCTTTTATTATATTACATATCGTATCTAAACCATGTGGATACGCTGCTGGTACTTCCTATATATAAGTGCTTTTATTATATTACGTATGGTAGCGTTATCTAAACCACTTCGAACAATGACAAGACATGACATCTTTTATACTAGACATGATATATTTTATACAAGACATTTTCATTTGGTTATTTACTTAACCATGCATCATTTCTATTAATCATTTGATTTTCACATGATTTTATAAAGAAACAATTTTATAATGATTCATGGCTACTTTTGTGATAGTTAAACATCTCTTTTAACATTCAAAGTCATGAATCTTCATCACAAAACCTATGTTACTCACATACATTTTTATGCTGACGTTTTATTTTCACATATGTTTAAGGAGCGAATGTTTGACTTTGAGCATGCTTCGCATAGGGCGGACTTGGGCCTTAGTGACTTTAAAATTTGCAAGACAATTATTGTACTTTGTTGTTTTATTTCCAAGACAATGTAAACAATTAACTTAATAATACAAAACTTTATGTACCATGTGTTGTTGTGAAACAATAGTTCTGTGACATGACTCCTCTACGTTTCCGCCGTGATTTGTTGTTTTACGCGGTCAGGTTGTTGTAATTTAAATATTCAAAATGATTTTGTTGATCCATACCTAATGATCAATGTCATAAACATCGCGATTTCCCCCATAAATGTGGTGTCGATTCAAATCTTTACAAGTGTCGGTTAATTAGGAAGCCTAGGTGTAAAAAAATAGTTGTTAAAAAAATCAATGAGATTTTTAATTAATGATATAAGACGGGCATCTAAACATAAAGCAAATTAATTTAATTATTACCAAGAATATTAAACATGAATCTCGTATATTTGTTTTCACACCTATTAAGCAAAACCACCTTAAAGGTGTGTAGTAACTTATAAGGAAGAATATCAAAGATGAAACCCGTATATTTGTTTTCACGCCATTAACCAAAACCACCTTAAAGGCGTAAACTATTGTAATGGTATTTAATAATATGAAACACATTACCAATTACAAATATACGATATGACTAACACATGGATATGACTAGACAACCTTTTAGTCTCACAGCTTGTCACTAGCTATAGCATCTGTCCTCCCATCCCTCACCCACCAGCCCTGCTCCTTATAAATACAAGCTTAGGGTCTTCCTCCTTTTTTTTGGTTTATCCAAGTGATTCTTCTACTGTGTGAAAGAATAGAGCGGTGCATACACTTGCTTTATCAGCCATTGCACATAAAAACGCCTTTCTGTTGCTAAACAAGGTACACGAGTGTTTATATAAGTCCATATATGTTTGTGTATAGTTTCTTAATTTGTTTAGAATAGTCTTTTGGTTATTTATTATGGATGAAAAGTTTGCTACTTTAAAATTTTGATGTATTTCTCGATATAATTGTTTAGCATAATTGTCCTCACTCTAGAAAGTTGTTTGATTACATAGAAAGTTGCTCTTGATGCTATTTTATGTTTTCCAGAATACTTTATTTGATTTGGGGAAGAAGTAAGTGTTGGTGCACTTGTGTCTGTACTTTGTCTGTATTTTGTAATGTTATAAACGATGTCTTTTGTTAGTCTTGTTTACGTCTTGTGTTGGTTTGTTTAAGTGTTTGAATGTAGGTTTGACCAAGTCAACCATCCTCCTGGTTTGACTTGGCCAAACAGTCAACACTATGTTTGTAAGATTGTATGCTTCGAAGGATGTCATCGAAGGATGGTTTGTATCCTTCGATGACCTCGAAAGACAAACCTTCGATGGATACATATGGATCTCGAAGGATAAATCATCCTTCGAGGTATGTATGGATCCTTCGGAGAGATTATGGTCGATAGATGATCCTTCGACCAGAATCTCTGATCATTCGAGCATGTTATCTGTTATGGGTATATATATACCATGTTATGGTTCAGTTCACTGTAAGACACTTAGAGACATTTGTGAGAGCATTGTGAGTGAACCAAGTCTTGTAGAGAGCATTTCAGTTTGGTCAAGGGCTGTAACCGTGTCCACTGAAATACAAGAGAAAACTTTGATATATTGCGTGTCTACTCTTTCTCTTTGTAACTTGTGCTTTCATCTAAACTATCGGTTTGCATTCTAGCTTGGATTCCGCACTTGCTAGAGTGTTAAACATAACAAGGATAAGGTTTAACCTCAACCTCCGAGGGACCTACAAGTGGTATCAGAGCCGTGGCTCTTTTCCTTGTTAAAAACCGGGTTTGTACAAGACTTTGGAAGTGTTTGGACAAAACTCACTTGGTTTAGCACCCGTTTTTAGTGTGTTTCTTGCATTTTTAGCCTTAAAAACGTGTTCTAAACTAACCGGGTGTGTTAAGGGAAGGTTTGGGTAACTTAAAATCTTGTTCTAAAAAGGTTTGGTAATTTCCGGCCAAAATTCCGGTTAACTCCGGTATCGGTTTCTGCATAAGAAGCTTCCGTTTTGGGCAATATTTCAAAAGTCAAATCTGAGTTGGTGAAAAGTTGAGGTCAGAACATCCCTTCTGCCGAAAGTTGTCTACCAACCACATCACCTTTTCACCAACCTGTCAACTTTGTGTCAGTTGTGTTAGATCTCATCGAAAGATATCCTTCGAAGTCGAAAGATCATCTTTCGATCAAGGAGGTTCGACAGATACCCATCCTTCGAACATCTTTCGAAGTCAGTGAGTTATCTTTCGAGCCAAGGAATCTTTTCGAAGGATATATTGTTCGAGCTACTGTTACATTTCGAAAGATAAGGATCCTTCGTCTTGGAGAATCTTTCGAAGTCATTGTTCGAAATTCAACAGTGATCTTTCGAACACTGTTGATCCTTCGAACAAGTGTCTATCTTTCGAACAAGTGTTTATCTTTCGATCCTTATTTGTTTAAGATTAACAGTTGTGTTTTTCAGGTCTTTCGATCCTTGATCTTTCGACTGTTTGTTTCTCTTCAACATTTTAACATAGTTTGTGAAAATTAGTTTTTCAAATTTTAAATCAATTTTCACTTAATATATTAATTTTTATAAAATGGGAACAAACGGTCAGTGGGATCCATCCACATGGACTACAACAACTTTGACTCCACAATCATCTACGCAATCATCAGCCACGCAATCTGCGTCAGAGTTCAACAAAACTGCATGGATGCAGGCTATTGCCCCACCTCAAGCTGCAATGATAACTGCAAATCAATGGGCATTGGTCACAAATCAAAGCAGCGGCATTCAAGCAATGATGCAGAACGACAGTGAAACTGGTACAAGCACAAAACCGCCAAAGCTAAATCACATTAATGATTGGGGATGGTGGAAAGAAAGGCTGAGAACTTATGTTCAGGGGCAAGGTCAAGATCTATGGATGTGTTTCTTCACTCCATTTGAAAATGAGTTGGAAGTAGCAGGATCGAATCCAGAAATTTACAGCACTATGTCTGATGATGACGATAAGAAGAAATTTGAGTTAGAAAAGAAAACATTCATGATTCTCACGCAAGCTCTTCACAGAGACATATACCACCAGTTCGTTTACTGTACAACTACTAAAAGCTTGTGGGATATGCTCACGTTACGGTGTGAAGGAAACGCTCAATCGAGGAAGATCAAGTAAGAGCTGCTGAAGAAAGAGTTTGAAGGTTTCACGTGTATGGAGAACGAGGGTTTGGCAGAATTATCTACAAGATTCCATCATCTGTTGAGTGAAATGTTTGCCTTCAGAGTCACTGCCACTCCACAAGAAATGGTGAAGAGATTTGCTGATAGCTTACCAGCAAAATGGAGCGGTTATCTTGAGATTCTCAAAGAAAACGGTGTTCTGGACACAATCACCGTTTATGAGCTAATTCAGAAATTGGAGAACAAAGATGTAGAAGAAAAGCTAAAGGCAAAAAGAACAATAACTCCTCAGAATCCAGAGATGTATTTTGGGATTGCAGGTGGCATTAGTGGAGAAAAGCCAGCCTCTCAGCATGCTAAGCTTCAAACAGCTTTCATCTCTAACACCGGACCTTCCACAACGAATCAGTTTGATCCTTCAGCATACACGATGATGTATTCAAGACCAGATTCTTCTTCTCAACAACAACAGACAGCTCAGCAATTCACACCACCGCCTTTCTTAGACCCAAGCAGAGCTCAGCAGCAACAACCGCAACAGCAAGGGTTTTATGGAAACTCTTCAAACTTTCAAGCCACTTCCAATCCGAACACAGTCAGATTAGACACTTCCAACTTTTCCAAAGTCACTGTTGAAATAGCCAAGGAGCATATGGAGATGTTGAATACCTTGGTTAGTGCTTATTATGGATTAGTTGCAGGTCAGATTGGGAATATCAATCTAACCAATGAAGATTATCAGCAAGTGGATAAAGAAGAGTTTGAGATGATGGATATCAAATGGGCTCTTGCTAGTGCAATTCGAAGAGCAAAGGAGTTTATGGAAAGGACTGGGAGAACCAACTTGGAAAGCAACAACAACACCAAGTATGGTTTTGATAAGAATGCTGTCACTTGCTTCAATTGTGGCGAAAAGGGTCATTTCAAACGGGAGTGTCAGAAGCCACCTAAGCAAGGCAATCAGAATCCCTTCAGGAATCAAAGACAGCCACAACAACAACAGAACAACAATTCTGACAGATCAATAGTTCCTGTTGGAGCAAATACATCTGGATCCACAAACACTAATCCCCACAGAGGATTAGTTGTTCAAGCTGATGAAATTTGCAACTGGAATCTTCAGCTTGGAGAAGGAGGAAATGGTGGAACAGCATGTTATGCTAAAGTGGTTGAGAAGGTTGTAGAACCCGCGTCTGCTGGTGAATCTTCAGAAGATGAAGATAGCTCGGGTTACAGTGGGAGCATGGATGGGGAATCACTTGATGCTGGTGATTTATCAAGTGATGCTTTAGATTTGGAGGTTGATGAGCTCTTGGCTGACGCTAAAGCATTATGCAAGAGGAGATCTATTCTTTGCAAGAAATCTGCTGGAACTTCCGAGAAGCTTTCTCAATTTTTTTTCTCTGAAGACGGATCTTTTTCTTTTCATACAGCCTTTATGGCTCATGTAGAAGGTCAAACCTCTCAGGTATGTGATACTAACTCTGACTCTAATTCTGCTTCTACTTAATGTGCAAAGTGTTTAGAATATGCAGAAAAGGAAATTCAGTTTGAAATCACACACAAACACAATCAAGAATTGATTGTAGATCTTTCTAAAGCAACTGAAGCTAACTTGTTTTTAACCAGAAATGAAAAGGAGTTTAAAGCAACAATTGCGTCATTAAAACATGATGTTTCTGAATTACAAAAAATCTGTTTTGAGAAAACAACATGCTAACAATAATCTAATTGACACAATTGAAAACAAATGGTAGAGTTAGCAACAGCTCGATGTGAATGTGAGACAATTAAGCAGAAATTGGAAAGCTATTCCAATTCTCGCTATGTTTTGGATCACATTATTGATGTTCAAAAGAAAAAGGGGGATGCAAAATGTATTGGTTACAAATCATGTCCTCCCCCAATGAATCACAATTACTCCAAATTGCCTGATGACGAGGATATGCCCCGTTTTGAAGCTACTGTGCCACTCGGTCTAGATGACTTTGCAGCAGGCCTCGGGTTCACAACTGGTACATCATCCTCGGGTCAATCAGAATCTAAGAACGTGACAGATACATCGTGTGTTAAGGAACAGAGTCCTCCCATTATTGAGGATGTTGATTCTTCGGATGATGAATCTGAAGAAATTGTGAAACAACAGTCTAACTCGGTTACAACAGATATTCCTATCGAGAATCACATTCTGTGTGATCCACCAGTGAAACCGAGTAAGACTGAAATGTCAAAAGCAATGGAATCCCTTGTAGTTAGCTCTGAAGGGAATAACTTGTTGTATACGCTCAAAGGAGATAGCAAAATTTATTCTAACAAAGATTTTCCAATTAAAAATGTAAACCAAGATTTAATTGAGCAAATTTTTGAAGGATGCACTGATAAGTTTTTGGGGAACAAAAGTGGCAAAGTTACAGTTACTCAATGTGATCCAATTCCGTGTGAACAAATTAGAAAACAATACGGAAACCACAAACTACCAATTCAGCGAAAACAACAAGTCAACTCCGGAAAGGGTCAGGTACAGGGAAAGAAAGCTCAGAACAAGAATGTTCATGCACCAAAAGTTCAGCAGCCTAAGACTGAACAACCAAAGGTTCAACAACCTAAAGTTGAGCAGTCTAAGGCTACTCAACCTAAGGCTGCACAACCTAAAATTCAACAATCTAAGGTTGAGCAACCTAAGGTTCAACAGCAAAAGGTGCAAAACAAAAGAGCTCCTGTTAAGAAAAGAGAACCGAAAGTGAACTTTGTTGGATCCAAGGGTACAGATAAACTTGAAACATTTCAGGATAAATCTAACATTGATTTTATAAAACAAGTTAGAATTTTAAAACGAAATGATCAGAATAATTACACCCAACACACAAACGGATGTGATTTAGGCCCAAGTACATCTAGATCACAAAGTTCATTGTCTGGTTCTCCGTCTGGTCATCAACATGTTTCTCCGAGGTTTGTAGAGCGGAGAATGTGTTTTGAGCTTGGCACAGTTGGGCATATTGTAAGATACTGCCCATACCTGCAAAAGTTGAAGGCAAAAACGAGTGCTCCCCAAGAAACCAATTACCAAAAACGACCTGTTTCCCCGAAACAAGACCCACGTGTCTTGAAGGAAAGGGAAAAGAAGTTAAAACAAAAGAACCAAAAGTTAATTGAGAAGGCCTTAAAATCAGAGGTCAAAGAAGAAAAACCTGTACAAGCAAAATCTACAACGGTAAAACCAGTAAATGCAAAAACAATTAATACAAATACGGGTAAAGGACAAACAGCTTGGAAACAAAAACAGGTAATTCAGTCAGGGGGAGCACCACAGGTTCTTTTTCCTAATCATCAAGTGATTGAAATCACTTTCCTTGATGATCAAGGACGACCCAAGTCCACAAAGGCTTGGGTCCCCCTCTCAAACTGATAATTTAGTTGCATGTGCAGGCGGCTCCAGGAGGAACTATTAATAGTCTTTGGATTGTTGATAGTGGGGCTTCCAGGCACATGACGGGCGACTATCGTCTTCTCTTCGATGTGCGAAGTATAAGAGGAGGATATGTTGCGTTTGCTGGAGACAAAGGAGGGTATATCACCGGCGAGGGAATGATCTCAAATGGAATTGTGAGTTTCGACAAAATCAATTATGTGCAACAGTTGGATCACAATCTCCTGAGTGTTTCTCAGATCTGCGACAAGAAGTTCACCGTGCATTTTGATGATGCCGGTTGTTATGTGCTGAAGCCAGGATTCAAAATTCCCCCAGAATGGATTCTCTTATCAGCACCAAGAGTTAATGATTTGTATGTCCTCGATATGAGCCAAGCAATAACTCAGTCCAAACAAGTTACTTGCTTTATTTCAAAAGCCACTGAAAAGGAGACGATCTCTTGGCACAGACGGATGGGTCATATTCACCTTAGAAAAATGAATCACCTTGTCAAAAACAATCTGGTGAGAGGTGTCAATGTGAAGAATTTTCAACTTCAAGATGTCTGTGTGCCGTGTCAGAAAGGGAAGCAGATCAAGAAATCACATCCATTGAAGAAGGTTAACACTGTCAACATGCCACTCGAACGTTTACATATGGACCTTTTCGGCCCAGTCAAACACAAGAGTGTGCACGGGGAGGTTTTCTGCTTGGTAGTTACTGATGACTATTCAAGATTTTCATGGGTTGACTTCATGGTTCACAAGAGTGAGACTCCAGAAATTCTAAAGAATTTGATCACCTTGTTGGAAAATCTTTATAATCTAAAGGTGAGGCGAATTCGAAGCGACAACGGAACCGAGTTCAAAAACAAGGTTATAGATGAATTTTGCAATGCAAAAGGAATCCTTCATGAATACAGCTCTCGGTACACACCACAACAAAATGGAGTCGCTGAAAGAAAGAACAGAACCTTAATTGAGACTGCAAGAACCATGTTGGTTGAGTCTCAGCTTCCAGTTCGATTCTGGACTGAAGCTGTTGCCTCGGCTTGCTACACGTTAAACAGGGTTCTCACAGTGAAAAGACATGGCAAAACGTGCTTCGAACTCCTACACAAGAAGACTCCTGACTTGGAATATCTAGAACCTTTTGGTGCACCATGTACCATGATTGATCCTGACGGGAAGTTTGGTGCCAAAGCTATCGAAGGTTACTTCCTTGGGTATGCTACTCCTAATCTGCGAGTATGGAACCTGACTACCAAAAGGATTGAAGAATGGGGTGAAGTAAGAGTTCAAAGATATTCTAATCCTCCGAAGCCTTCTGGAGACCCATGGATGTTCGATTATGATGGTCTTTTCGACTCATTTAATCTGCCGACATTTGATGATGACAATGCAATTGCTCAAATGTTGTCTGAAAGCGAGAATGCGACTGGCTCTCAGTTAGCTCGTCCAATCATTGTTGACTCACAAGCATCTTCTTCTGTCAACAATCTCGTTTCAAATGAGGTGTTTAATGATGCTGTCGATTACAATTTGTCATCGGAAGATGAGGAGTATGTTGATGCAAATGATGGTGAAGCACTGCGTCCGGTTCAAGGTACTTCAGAAGCAACGGATCCAGTGTCTGCGCCAATTATCCAAGAAGAAAATGCATCATCTTCTACAACTCAACAGCTTCAGAATGATATCGGGAATTTAAATATCAATAACTTGAGGTCAAATGTTGAAATTCCTCCAGTTTCTGAAACCCGAATTCATAACATTCATCCTCAGCAGAATATTATAGGTGATGTTCTCAGTGGTGTAAGGACAAGGAATCAAATCAGAAATAACGAAAATGCTGGCTTGTATGCTGAGATTCGAGAATCGGGACAACAAAATGATTGGTCTTTCGCCTGCTATGTTAGCCAAGAAGAGCCTAGATCTTGGAAGGAGGCATTGAAAGATGATTCCTGGGTGGAAGCCATGCAAGAAGAACTTCAGCAGTTCGAGAAGTTGGGCGTATGGAAATTGGTTGATAGGCCCGACAACTACAAGAAGATCGGAACTCGTTGGGTGTTTAAGTGCAAAAAGGACGACCGTGGGATTGTTGTCCGAAACAAAGCTAGGTTAGTTGTTCAAGGCTTCAGTCAGATCGAAGGTATTGACTACAATGAAGTGTATGCACCTGTTGCACGTCTGGAGGCTATTAGAATCTTTCTAGCCTATGCATCCTTCAAGAAATTCAAGGTGTACCAGATGGATGTTAAAAGTGCTTTTCTACACGGAGTAGTCGAAGAGGAAGTATATGTCGAGCAACCACCGGGGTTTGAAGATCCATTACATCCTGACAGGGTTTTACTGCTTAACAAGGCGTTATATGGTCTTCATCAAGCACCTCGGGCCTGGTATGAGACACTGTCTACCTACCTGCTGAGCAATGGGTTTAGACGGGGTTTGATCGATTGTACCCTCTTCATCAAGGAAAAAGGTGAAGATCTTCTGTTGGTACAAGTGTATGTCGATGACATTATCTTTGGTTCTACCGATGATAAGTTATGCAAGGAATTTGAAAAGGTGATGCAAGATCGATTCGAGATGAGTGCGATGGGTGAAATGACGTTCTTCTTGGGTTTGCAAGTTAATCGGTCCGAATCTGGAATTTTTATCCATCAAACCAAGTACGTCGGAGACATCTTGAGCCGGTTCCAGATGTCCGATTCGAAGCCAATTTCTACTCCTCTTCCGCAGAATCACGGGATTACTCCGGATGAAAAAGGGGATGCTGTAGACTCTTCACTTTATCGTGCTATGATTGGATCCTTAATGTATCTCACCGCTTCAAGACCCGACATTATGTATCCAACCTGCCTTCTCGCTAGGTACCAAGCGAATCCGAAGGTCTCTCACTATGCTGCTGTCAAAAGGATTTTTCGTTATCTGAAGGGTTGCCCTGACACCGGGTTATGGTACCCTAAGGATGATAACTTCGACCTCATGGCTTACAGTGATTCTGATTTCGGCAGCTGCAAGAAAGATGGCAAATCAACTACAGCAGGATGTCAGTTCTTAGGCAATCGCCTAGTCACTTGGCAGTGCAAGAAGCAGACATGTGTGGCTACATCTACATGTGAAGCGGAATACATTGCTGCATCTAGTTGCTGCTCCCAGGTTCTATGGATCCAACAACAGATGCGGGACTACGGTTTTGAATTCCTAACTACTCCTATTTATGTTGATAATGAAGCTGCTTTACAGATCACTAGAAATCCTGTACAGCACTCAAAAACGAAGCACATCGATATTAAATATCACTTCATACGTGATTGCTTTGAAAAGAGACTTATCGATGTGGTTCACATTCATACCGATCACCAACGTGCCGACCTTTTTACCAAAGCATTTGATAAATCAAGATTTGATTATTTACTTTTGGTAAACGGCATTAAGGTGAAGCAAGAGTAACCGACATCAGGAAATCGTTTTTGTAAATATTTTTCTAAAAACCAAAAATCCAAAAATATTTTCATTTTACTTTATTTTTGAATTTTAGGGGGAGAAAGTTTCAAGAAAAATACAAAAACATTGAAAAACCACAAAAATACAAAAATATGTCTTTAATTTATTTACTTTCTGCATTTAAGGGGGAGAAAATTCAGAAAAACACAAAAACAATAGAAAAACAAAAATGAGTTTCTTGGTAATATAAGAGAAAGTGATATTACATCAGAGGTCGGTTGAAACATGTTTCTAGAAATCAAAAGAAAGGAAAATGTAAAGTAGCTCTACTAATGATGTACCGGTAGACTCACGATCATTTTAAAATATGCAGGAGATATAAACATAACAGACTGAAAACCGCGTGGGAACCGCTCATTGGCATATGGTCTTGGTACCGAAATTTCGTTTGATAGATTGCCGAGGTTCTGAGATATTCGGGATTTATGCTGTTTATCATCTGGGTATCATGGTTGTTTCTATAAAAGACAAAGTCTAAGTTCTTCCATGATACCATATATACGTGTACATAATTCATACTGCATTCGACCTCAATAAGTGATAAACAATCACATGTCCATACAAAATAAGTGATAAAATATCACATTTATCCGGTAGTCAAGTTCGTCTCTCTGCTGTACGGAAGTACTGACCTGTTCACGGACTTGCTCCTGTGCCCTCATGCATCGAAAATCAAGTTCCTCATCAATAAGTGATTCTATCACATAGGGCTTGTTTTCAACTCAAATAAGTGACTTGTTCACATTGTATATATATACGTTAAAAACGGATGATAAATGGTATACTCCCCAGTAAGATGAACTCTCGTGCATACCTTGATACGAGAATGTGTCGTGAGTGGATGAACACCGGTCGGTAAGTATAAATCATACCTTAAATGTATCTCATTGTATTATGATTACACTTGATCGCTGAGTTTAAGTGGACAACAATATCGGTAATTGTGGTAGAATACTTATCCACTTCTGTAAAAGAATTTTAAAAGGAAATGTGTTTTGACAAAAGACTGCAAGCTGATATGATTCTCTTCGCCAGAAACTCGCAAAAATATTGTTGTGTTTGTACATATTTATTTACTGCTTAGTTTTATTGTCTTATTTTAAACAGTTTTGTCGTTTGGTGCATATCAGCACGACATTAGCGGTGATGTCGTTTGATAACATTCAAAGGATATTAAAATTGTTGTCTTTTATTTTATCAAAAATCCAAAAAGATTTTCAATTTAATATTATTTTTGATTAACTGATGTTGGTGCTCGATCTGATACCTGGCAAGCCGAGATACTTCATAAAACTAATCTTTGCAGAACTTCATAACGGACAACTTTTCAAAATGGTCATTTCTAAAAACCTCTAAATTTTTGAAGGGTTTGAATTGGAAATTCCCAAAAATCCAAAGTGTTGGTGGAAATCTGATCCTTCGAGGAAGCAATGGCCCTCGAAAGATCAGATGGTCAAAGAAAGTCAACGAAAGTCAATCATCTCAGTCGAAAGATGAATTGGTCAACGAAGGATTTGACCAATTGATCTTTCGAGCTGATCAGACCTTATTGAAAGATGGATAAGGTTGAAAGATATCTTTCGAAGGATAACAATAAATATCTGGTATCTTTCGATCCAGATCTTTCAAATATCTGGTATCTTTCGATCCAGATAGGGATCCTTCGACCCAAAGTTGATCTTTCGAATCACCTTTACATCTTTCGAAGGGTCATTTATCTTTCGAGACGGTTGGACTTTCGAGGTCAGGGTATAAAAAGGTCATCTTCTTCATTTGATCACAACAGTTTCAAAATTCATCACACAAAACCCTCTGCTCACCCCGAAACTCTGCCAAACTTTTTCAAGTAGTTAAAGTATCAGGATTTCTTTAACAAACACGGTAGGATGATCATGTTTTTCCTAACAAACATTAACACAAACAAGAACATTATGAAATCTTCATTTGATCATGTTTATTGTTCATACTTTCAGTTTATGAAATCATGAATAAAATGGGTTTTATATACAATGTGTTGGAAAATGATTAGTGTTAGGTTTGTTGATCATCAGTTTTATTTAGATGAAACATGGTTTGATTTGAATCTTGATGTCAAGTGTTTGGGTTGGGTTAAAACAGAGTAATGGTTAGGGTTTAAGGTCTAAATTGATACATGTGCGTATGTTTCGTGTCCGATGTGGTCTAAATAGTTGATGTTTTTGAATGGTATTTTAGTGTAGTGTTTACCTGGTATAAAATGCACTTGAAAACCACTTGAAACTGTCACCGGAACTTAACTTAAAAATGACCGCCGGAAAATATTCCGATTAACAGTTGCCGGAAGTCAACACGAAGGATGTTGACTCTCAACCTCGAAAGCTGTGATGTAAAGTATCTTTCGAATTGAGACTCGAAAGATGATAAGGTTCTCGAAAGATTCATCCTTCGACTGATCAAACCTTTCGAATGATCAAGACATCTTTCAAATTCTTGATTCTTCGAAAGATAATCCTTCGATAAGGCTTTCATCCTTCGAGGAAAGTATCATCTTTCGATCAGTCAGTCATCCTTCGATGTCATGTTTCAATCCTTCGATGGGTAAATAGTATCCTTCGAGGATTCAACACTTAGTAATTTTTCAAGAAATTGAAATTTCTCTAAGTGCGGAATTCTTGTTGACTGTTTGACTTTTTCTCATTACGTGTCAATGTTTTGATGTACAGAAATGGCACCAAAGGTGAGAAAGGAACGGGCAAAGCCAACAAAGAAGGAGAAATCTGAGGTTGAATCTATGTCTGAATCTAGACATAACATGGCTGCTTATTTACAACCGGAAGGCAAGATCAGTCCAGAATTCACAGGAATTATGGAGTACCTTCATCGCGCTCGTATCAACTATGCGATCACTACACAGCACACTGCCTATCAGTCGCACATCAAGGAGTTCTGGAATTCGGCTGTGGTTGAAACAGTGGAGAATAAGGAAGTGATTAATGGATCAGTTGCTGGGAGACCCGTGGTAATTACAGAGAACACCATCAGAGCACGTCTACAGCTTGGAGATCAACCAGAAGATCCTACTTCAATTGATTTACAATGTCAGCGGGGCTTACTGATGAGGCTACGGTACAGCGACAACGTTCTTGCAAATCAGATCAACAAGAAGTATATGCCGCTTCGATACAAGTTCTTGTTGCATATCCTTATTCATTGCCTGAGCAACAAGCGTTCTGGATATGATCTGTCGCCGATTGATTTAACTGGATTGTTTACGGCTTTGATTCTGAACAAGCCGTTCAACATATCTCGCTATATCTTCGACAATCTGAAGGAAAATGCTCGAAGGCCCCTCCCGTCTGCAACCCAACGAACATCTACCAAATTCTGGCTATATCCCAGATTTCTGCAGATGATGATTGATGATCAGATTCCTGATCTTCCAAAGGCTGAAGCAGATGTTCTACCTGTCAATCCAATGAATGAGCGTACACTGCTGATATTCAAGTCCATGTCCGCCTATACGGAATCGGATCCAATTAGAAAGCTTATTGGTCATCTCGATGTTCCGAACTACGAGGCACCGCAGAACAACAAATGGCGTCGAGACGCGAGTGATTCTGATAATGAAGAGCCAAGGTTGATCGCTTTGGCTGACACGCAGCTCGGGGCTAAACATGGAATCAAAGCAACAAGGAAGTCTGCTGGCAGTTCTAGTGCTGCAGCACGTGTTGAGGTTGATGTTAATGTTGCTGCTGAAGAAGTTCAGGGAGAGTTTGTAGATCCTGATGCTCGTATTGGTGCAGGTGGTGATGGTGGTACTGTGGTTGTTGAAACAGGCGGTAGTGCAGGTGGAGATGGTGATCCTGCGAGTCAGTCAGGTACTGTTGCGACTGACAAAGGCAAAGGAAAGGTAGATGAGCCGAGGAGACAAGCGGATGATAGTAGTTCGTCTTCTGAAGAGGAAGGAGGTTCTGGTGACGATGGTTCGTCTTCTGAGGATGATAATCCTCCTCCTCCAGGGATGAAAAAGGTCTATGATAGTCGCGGGAATCCTCGTTTTGAGCGAATAGAGAAGACGGTTAGAACTTGAGAATCTGACAAGGATGAGGATTATATCCTTACTTCTCCGGGTTTTGTTAGAAAGAGGAAAGCAAAAAGACAGGGTGTTCGTTCATTAAAGAAAACTGCTGGTGATTCCTCTATTCTAGTTTCTATTCAGCTTTCAACTGCTCCAGAGCAACAGCTTCCTCCTGTTAGTGATCAACTAACTGCATCAGAGACGCTGGATCTTATGTCTTCACCTCAGAGGTCTTCTGGGACACGCACGGTGACTGTTGATCAACAGCCGCCTGCAACTCCCGCCTCAGGTACACATGTCCGACCTACTCTTGTTATTACTGGACCTACAGGTGCTTCTGGTCAGGCTGGTCAGTCTGGCTCCTCAGGACCTGAGCCTTCGCGACCGACTCTGGCAGAGACTTTGTCTGGTTTATCTGAATCTGAAAAGATTCAATTCCTGATTGAACAAGTCAGTGAATTGGGTTCCATAGTCGGTCGGCATACAAGAACAATTGAAGAGTATCGTGTGCAGCGAAAACAGGATGTGGTGGCACACAACACGCTGTGTTCAATTGTTAATGCTCAGAATATTAAGATCAAGGAACAGGCTGAGGAAATTGAAAGGTTGAAGGAAGCGAACAGGGCACGTGACAGGGAGGTCGAGATAATGAAAAGGCATAGTACTGTGTTGGAGAATGAGGCTAAAGCACTAAGGCAGAAGCATGAAGAGCTGTCAGAGCGCTATAAAAATCGCGATGATCGATTAATAGAAGGCTTCAAGCCTGTTCAAGCAAACTTCAAGAAGTTGGAATACAAAGTAGGTACGCTGTGGAATGAAAGATGCAATGCATTAGGCATTGTACCCTCAAGGCGTGAGGATGACAAGGATGATGATGCAGCAAATCCGGATCAACCAGCTGCCTCAGGTTCCGGTGCAACTGCATCCGGGGCTGCAGGTGGGTCTGGTACATCTCAAGATGCTCCTACTGCTCCTTCCACAGCTACTACTGGCCCATCTGAGCAGACAGAAACACTGGGAACTTCTACAGGGCATGAGCATGTTAGTTTGGAACCAGAAACGTTTGCAGATCTCCCTGAATCCTCAGGTGCTCAGCAGTATCATCCAGTTACGGGTGAACTGTTAGAAGAGGGAGAACATGTTACCGAAATGTCTGATGAACAGGTACTGGCTCTGACGGAATTGGATGAGGTTGCTGTAAGCATGATTGATGCTACTCCGTTGGTTCAGGACCAAACCGATTTCTCTACAATTGATGAAATCTTCATCGGTTCGGATCCTGAACGTCCTGTCTATGTTGGGAAAGACAATGCGGAGGTGAATGCTCTTGATGATGATTATGTGGCAGAAAAGACAGCAGAATTTGCCAATCTTTCTTCAGATTCTCCGACAGCTCAAGAAAACCGTGAGAAGACAGTGAATGAATGGCGAGCGGATTTCGTTGCTAGGAATCCTCCTCCGCTCGCTCCGTTGGATCAGGTTAATTATATGAGTCTGGAAAAGAATCGGGCTCGGGGTCGCATTATTAGTTGGATGTTTGTTAAGGAACTTCACTGCATGGTCGTGAAACGAGAAAATGGTCTTCAGTATTTCAGAACTCTTCTCAGTATTCTTTCACTTCCGTACTATGATGTTGCAGTGTTAGCTCAACTAGATGTTATCAATCGAGACGAAGAAAAGATGGTGGATCTGTTTGCTAAGAAAATCAGGTTGGAAAGAAGAAGGGGCTGGAAGGATCCTCTATACAAGCCACAGTTTCCTAGATACGAGCAGATCAGATTTACACTTGATCCAGAAACAAACACTGCTCGCTATCGTTTGGTGTATGATCCTCCAAAAGTGATGAAGAAGATACCTTTGCTGAAGATGAAGACTGACTTTCTAGGAAACTTTCGTTGCTGGGTCTACGATGCGGATTCTGGAGAAGCCGTGATCCTATTCAGAGATAGTCAGGAGAACTTTAGAATAATAGATCCGATGTGGATTACTAACATGTCCAGATCGGATATTATTGTTCTGAAGGATCATGAGATAAACTACTTGGTTCGGGATCGGGATCAAGCAATGAAGTTTCAGAAGATGGCCTTGTACTGCTTCAATCTCCTGGTTAATGCGGGAAGTGCATGGTCATCACATCATTTGACAGTTGAAAGGACGTCCGAGACTTAAAGACACGAAGATCGAGACAAAGCTACAGCCAAGGGGGAGTTTGTTGGTGCACTTGTGTCTGTACTTTGTCTGTATTTTGTAATGTTATAAACGATGTCTTTTGTTAGTCTTGTTTACGTCTTGTGTTGGTTTGTTTAAGTGTTTGAATGTAGGTTTGACCAAGTCAACCATCCTCCTGGTTTGACTTGGCCAAACAGTCAACACTATGTTTGTAAGATTGTATGTTTCGAAGGATGTCATCGAAGGATGGTTTGTGTCCTTCGATGACCTCGAAAGACAAACCTTCGATGGATACATATGGACCTCGAAGGATAAATCATCCTTCGAGGTATGTATGGATCCTTCGGAGAGATTATGGTCGATAGATGATCCTTCGACCAGAATTTCTGATCCTTCGAGCATGTTATCTGTTATGGGTATATATATACCATGTTATGGTTCAGTTCACTGTAAGACACTTAGAGACATTTGTGAGAGCATTGTGAGTGAACCAAGTCTTGTAGAGAGCATTTCAGTTTGGTCAAGGGCTGTAACCGTGTCCACTGAAATACAAGAGAAAACTTTGATATATTGCGTGTCTACTCTTTCTCTTTGTAACTTGTGCTTTCATCTAAACTATCGGTTTGCATTCTAGCTTGGATTCCGCACTTGCTAGAGTGTTAAACATAACAAGGATAAGGTTTAACCTCAACCTCCGAGGGACCTACAGTAAGCACATGTCGTTGTTACCGTGTAATTCCAAGGATGTATCATTTATTAGGTTATAGGTACTTGTTCAATTTCATCATAGTGTTATCTTTAGTATAATTATTTGGTATATATATATATATATATATATATATATATATACACGCGCACACATTTTATTACTCAAATTAATTGAAAAATATGTGGGGGTTGCATGTCTTAGCATTCACATTTTGATGAATTTTGATATGTAAAATTGTGAATAAAATAAGAACTATTTGTGAAAATAAAAAGTAAGTGTTTATGTATAAGCATATGACATTAAGAACTAGTACCTAATTATATGTCTATTTATTTTTGTATTGGAATTTACTATTTTGGATAATAGTAATAAATACTTGAAATAAAAGCTTTTTTTAAAACAATATAATATTTGTTATTTTTATGTGTTTTTTTTATTCTTACATTCATTAGTTTTTTGCGTTCTTGTGTTTATTTTCCTTAAATTACATAAAGTGGCATCGACCATGGCCTTTTTATGGAAAATTAAATTAATAAATTTAAGAAAATTATTATGGTGGTTTGGATAAATATGGGAGTTATTATTGTAATGGGGTTGATATATTTTAATTAAGAACGGGAATATTCTGGTTTGGGACTAGATATTGAGGTTTGAGACAATTGTAGCTTCAGACTTGATTGTTGTCTTTTCTTATTGTGTTCTTTCTTTCTCAAGTTTGACGTAGAAAAGAACTCATCGTTGGAATTGGTGGTCTCGGAAAATAAAGCCTATATGGTAAAATCTCTTCCCTTATATACACTTCTCCCTTAGTTAGAGCTTCTTGCAGCTGTTTTACCTTGGTATTGTTTTTAATTTAGTTTAATATGTGTATCATATATGGTTTTTATTATGTCATTTTCACATAAGCATTATTTAGTACATATAGTTGGTGTTAGTGCATTTTGGTGTGTTCGTGTGCGTGTGCTGAATTTAGTGTTTGATGGCAAATGATTAGACCATTGTTTTGGGATGTAAACAACTGGGCTTAGTGTTTAAAGTAATTGGCCTTAATGTTTGACCTCTCTAACTTTAGAGTTAGACCTTTCATAGTATGCGTGAAATTGGGTGTAGATTTGAGAAAAGATCATAGAGGTAATCTTCCGGTGCGTAAATGTTGATCACTGTTTTGATATTATAGAATCTGCGTCGGTTCCTTCTTGTTTATTTACCGAATTAGTTTTTCTTAAAAAAAATAATCAAATCGATCCGAACATGAACTTTCAGTTGGTATCATGGTCGATGTCGGATCTAATTCACCTAAGCATTGTTATTAGATCACCAAGCTCCTGGATTTTGGCTGAAATTGAAGGTTTTTGATGAAACTATGGGTTTTAATGTCACGAACTAAGTTTGAATCAAAATTCAAATCTAAAATTGTCTTAGTATCAAAATTGATGAGTTAGCGTTGTTATTCATGTGGATCTGAGTCTTTTGATCCATTATGTGTCGAATTTGGATGAAGTTTAAGTGATTTCGTGTTTGCGGTGAGTGATACGTCTAGTGTTCATCGCCAAAACAGTAGCAAGATGATTAGCGTTATCATTCAGGTTCAAATCGTTTAAAGTTGCGTCTGAAGCGGCAGTGGTACACTAGGGTTTACCTACCGACAGAGGCAGTCAGAAGCGGCGATGAATAATGAAATGCAGAATTAGGGTTTGATTTATAATGGTGCCTTCATGTGAGATTTTCCACTTTAACCCCTCCTTTTTACACTCTATTTTAGTGATTGAAGCTTAATCGCTAATTACACTACAAGAAAAACTCTTATAGGGACGACACCTTTAGAGAGGACATAAGTCGTCTCTATAGACGACATGTTGTTTCTAGAGGGGTTTGGTGATTTTTGAGTTAGGTTACTGATGTCTTCTCTATAGGGTGAAAATATATATAATTTTTTTTGTATTTTTTATATTCTCTAGTTTAATGAATTAGAAACCCTAAAAAATGTTTCAACTTATAGAGATGACATGTTGTCCCTATAATTTTAATTTTTTTATTATCTTTTGTTAATGAACAATAAATATTGAAAATTAAAAAAAATTAATTTATAGAAACGACATGTCATCTCTAAAAAGTTTGACCGGTCAAAATGAACTTTCATTTAGGTGGCAAAATTTCCAACCACCCGACAAAAAAATTTGATAAAAAATAATCTAACATATAGGGACGACTATCGGGGAAATAACTTTGATTTGTTTTTTTTATTCTAAATTAATAAATAATTTAAAAAAACACACTTGTAAAAATAATTTTATTTGGTTTTTTTAGATTTGATTAATAAATAATTAAGAATACAAAAAAAAATATTCATATATAGAGACAACATGTCATCTCTATAAGACTAATTAAATTAATTAATTTATTAGTGGTTTTTGCCTAAAAACAAAGAAATATATATATATATATATATATATATATATATATATATATATATATATATATATATATATATATATATATATATATATTTAAACCTATAGAGACGACATGTCGTCTCTAAATTTGACTGTTAAAAAAATCATTTTTAGGGCAAAAATTCCTAACATTCCATAAAAATTTGAAAAAACAATCTGACAAATAGAGAGGACATGTCGTCTCTATATGGAAAAATAATTTTCTTTTGTTTTTTTGTTCTTTATTAATGAATTGTTAAATATAAAAATATTCACGCGTTGAGACGACGTGTCGTACCTGTGTGCCAAATTAACCAATAGAGACCGCATGTCGTCCCTATAGGTAAAAATAATTTTGTTTTGTTTTTTATTCTTTATTAAAAAATAATTAAATATAAAAAATTATTCAATGTAGAGACGACAAGCGGTCCTTATAAGCCAAATTTTTTTTTTGAACGGCCAACAGATTCAATACCGAGAAACGGAGTACTCCGAGAGTAACCCGAGTCCACTACCAATTCCGGGGAAAACCCGGTAACCCACCCGCCCGTAGGCAAGACAGGGAAATTACCGGTAAAACCCGTTTGGCTCAAGGATCCAACCCAGGTTTCCCTGGGTCTCCTATCATTGCCCACCAGTGCCTCACTTTGCACCAAGTGGGAGTCGAACTTGCATCTCTAAAGAGAAATGCAAGCCCTCCACCACTTGATCTAGAGATCATTGGCATAAGCCAAATTAACTATGTTTTATTTTATTGGTGTTTTTTAGCAAAAAAAAAAGTAATAGTTCAAGAAGTCATCGTAGAATGAACGGAGTTCAAGATGTTGGACCGATCTTTGACCTGAAAAGTCAGTCAGAGTAGCTCATCCTCACATATAAAGGCGGAATCAAAATATGCAAGGTTACAACAGCTTGTCCTATTAATCTCCTTTGCTTTTATTGCTTTCTGATGAAATTTTGACAGAGTTTCGCTCCAGCATACAAACACACGTCCGAGGGCCGCTCGGATGACCACTCTATATATAGACATCCTGGTTCGCTTATATGACAGGCCATATAAGCGGACCTGTTACAACTTGACACAAAAGCGAACTACAATATAACCCTATGAGCGGACCACTATGAAACTGTGACAAATAAGCGAACCTACTTCTATTTTTCATAATATTTACAGTTTGACCCCCTGTTGACCAATCTTGACTTCAGACTTCTTGTAGACGCAGTCAACAGACATTCCGTGCATTAACAGACTCCCCCTTGGATGTTGACGTAGTCTTTATCAGTCTTCAGTTCCATAGTCTTCAGTCTTAGTCTTTTCTCCAACTCTGTCTATTCTCACAAGCATTCTTTACAGGTTTCAGAATTAACACCTGGCTCTAACTTCAACTTCCCAGTAGTTGTTGATCCAGACTCCCCCTTTCACATACTCCCCCTCTTATTATGCTGGGATCTGAGGTATCTGGCTCAAACTTTAACAGTTTGCCTCCGTGGGAATAGTGAAATCTCCAAACTCTTCCAACAATGTAAGCTCTCCTCATTCTTCAGCTCAGAATCTCCTGCATCTGCTTCATCTTTCTAGAATCCGACAATCAACTTTCCACTTTGGTTTGTCTAAAATAAAGTAGAAATGTAAAATCTTTTTGGATTTTTAATGTGATCTAAACTAAGAAATGAAATACAGAAAACTTAAATTGCAGAAAGTAAACTATTTACAGGTTTATTTTTGGCGAGTGTGTCAGAGAATCATATCAGCTTTTCAGACAGATTACAAGTACCGTTAAGCTACATTTCATACTCAGACATAAACAATTCACCTCGATTGTCGATATACTGATCCATCTTAAATTCTCACACAAACTTCAATTTATTCAGGATATCGTTTAGATGTTTTAAGAACTTAGATCAATTCATGTGTCCCACCTCTTGAATATACTCCCGTATCCAGAATCCCAATATTCAGTCTTACAGGTATCCACACTACAATGATGTCTGTACATAAATTAGGGGTTAAATGCGAGAACTGAGGGATCTCAGGTCAGAACTTCCGTTCAGCAGAGAGATATCAGTTTCGACTTAGCAGTGTGTCCCCTTTAGAGGATCTTTTCAGCTACAACAGATGATTATCAATTTTATTGTCTAATCAGCTGAGGGCTTTATGCTATGTTTCAAGCATTTTGGTGAAAGTATTAGCCAGGGACTAGGTCAGAACCACCGTTCAGCAGAAGTCCCGGAATAATACCCCAGACATCATAGAATATAAACACCTAGTATATCAGAATACGAGACCTTTCAAACGAGATTTCAGGGGTTACCTATATATCCAGGTAGTGTTCCCCACGAATTTCACAAGTTTGAAATTTTTAGGTTTACATCCCAAATAAATTTACTAAATGTGCGAAAACCTATCGACACATCGTTAGTGAGACTGTTTAACTCATCTTGACTTTCCAAATCTTTAGCATACTGTAATTGTCTAGCTGATGTACAATCATTTTCCCAATATACACAAGCTCTTTTTCAATTTTATCATGTTTTTGTATTTTTGCATTTTTTACTGTTTTTGTATTTTTCTGAAAATAACCTATGTACAACTATCTATCTCCCCCTAAATACCAAAACACGTAAAAAACCGACAAACCATCGCAGATTGTTTCTCATCTTCATCCGCAACAGTACTCTCATCAACGCTCACAAACCCATCCGACACCGAAAGCAATTTCATACCATTAAGTTTTAACAAATATTGAAACCGATTTTTATCAAAAGCTTTGGTATGCAAATCAGCTTTTTGTTCGTCAGTGTGGATTTTCTCAATTCGTATCAACTTTTTCTCGAAGCAATCGCGAATAAGGTGATGACGAATTTCGATATCTTTAGTTTTAGGGTGATGTACTGGATTTTTAGTTATATTAATTGCGGCCTCATTATCAACAAACAGAGGTGTGTTAAGAAACTGCAAACCGTAGTCGCGCATCTGTTGCTGTATCCACAAGATCTGAGAGCAGCAACTGCTAGCAGAAACATACTCCGCTTCACATGTAGATAGCGCCACAGATGTTTGTTTCTTACACTGCCAGGTAACCAATCTCGGACCAAAGAACTGGCATCCTGCAGTTGTTGATTTCGCGTTGACTTTGCAGCATCCGAAATCTGAGTCGGAATACCCTTCGAGCGTAAAATCGCCTTTTCTAGGATACCATAACCCCAATGACGGAGTACCTTTCAGGTAACGTAATATCCTCTTGACAATAATCATGTGTGATGCTCTCGGGTTAGACTGAAATCTTGCTGCGAGGCACGTTGGGTACATGATGTCAGGACGTGAAGCAGTCAGATACATCAAAGAACCTATCATGGAACGGTAAAACGTTTCATCAGCCCTGTCTCCGGTGAGATCTGGGTGAAACCCATGATTAGTCGCAAGTGGGGTACCAGCTGGAGTAGAACTTGACATTCCAAATTTCTCTAGAATATCATGCACGTACTTCGTTTGATGAATGAAAATTCCTTCAGGAAGTTGTTCAACTTGTAGACCCAGAAAGAATTTCATCTCCCCCATTGATGACATTTCGAATTTCTGCTTCATCACCTGTTCGAAATCTTTGCACAATTTCTCATTTGGTGACCTAAAAATTATATCGTCCACATAAATTTGTACTATCAGAAGATGACCATCAACGACTTTAGTGAAGAGAGTGGCATCCACTTTTCCACGTATGAACTGGTTAGCGAGTTGGTGTTGAGACAAAGTCTCGTACCAGGCTCTCGGTGCCTGATGTAGACCATACAACGCTTTGTCCAGCAGATAAACTTTATTCTTGTGGATTGGGTCAGTAAAGCCCGGCGGCTGACCAACATAAACCTCCTCTTTGACCTTCCCATAAAGAAACGCTGACTTTACATCCAACTGATATACTTTGAAATTCTTCCAAGACGCAAATGCTAGGAAAATTCTGATAGCCTCTAGTCGAGATACAAGAGCATAGACTTCGGTAAAATCAATCCCCTCCTGTTGACTAAAGCCCTGAACAACGAGTCGAGCTTTGTTCCTTACAACCACTCCTCTATCGTCCCTCTTACATTTGAAAACCCATTTTGTATTGATTTTCCTTTGACCATCCGGCAAATCAACTAACTTCCACACTCCCAACTTTTCAAACTGACTTAACTCTTCTTGCATCGCTATGACCCAAGAGTCTTCAGTAAGCGCCTCTTTGTAAGTTCTCGGTTCGACCTGCGAGATAAAACAACTTAATGAAAATTCAGTTTGTAAAGGTGCTACTGTAGAATAAAAACATGTTAAGCCCTGGTCAATTTGACGTCTCGTGTGAATGCCCGATTGCAATTCTCCTATGATTAACTCCTCTGGATGATAAGAAAGAGTTCGCGGCATAACTTCGCTTGGAACATCTACATTTCCCTCCAGATTAGTAAACATTTTGCTCTGCATCTTGTTCACCAACTTGGTTTGTTTGACTTGACAACTGGATCTGCTCCCCCTCAAGGTCTGAATCACCATGGTCAAAAACTGGCATATTTTCAACTTCTTGATCATCATTCACCTCCGACTGATTTCCAGGAGCAACTTCATCATCATGCTCACCAGCATTACTAGGACCTGCTTCATCGTCATTTGAAGTCTCCCTAGGTCGTCTAGAATACTCTGCTGGGAATCTGAGCGTCGATTCATACTCTCGCAGAATATCCAGCTCATCAAAGAAATCTTCTTCTTCCTCTGATTCTTCTCTCATGTCAAACGAATCCCAAAGTTTGTCATAATGATAACGCCATGAATCACTAGGATTCTGTGGCGGCATAGTGTAACCTTGACATTCAACATTCGCTGCTTCAATAATCCGCTTCTCACTTGGAACGAAGACACGTCGCATAGGACTTGAATAACCAACAAAGATTCCCTCAATGCTCTTCGAACCAAACTTGCCATTAGGCTCTATCACCATACAGGGTGACCCAAACAGTTCAAGATACTTCAAATTCAGCTTGCGTTTATTGAGTAGCTCAAAACACGTCTTGTTGAACTTCTTTACAGTAAGAACTCTGTTGAGAGTATAGCATGCAGCAGAAACAGCTTCAGCCCAGAAATTTATTGGTAACTTAGAGTCTGCAAGCATCGCTCTAGCTGTCTCAATTAACGTCCGGTTTTTGCGTTCTGCAACTCCATTCTGCTGCGGAGTGTACGGAGCACTAAACTCATGCAGTATACCTCTGTCGTCACAAAATTCTTCCATCTTACTGTTTTTTGAACTCAGTACCATTATCACTGCGAATTCTACAGATCGGCCTCTGGTACAGATTCTCAATTCTTTTAAACAATGCCATCAAACTATCAAAAGGCCTCTGGAATAATCATCAGTCACGACCAAACAGTAGGAATCTCCTGTTATACTCTTGACATTCACTGGACCAAACAAATCCATGTGAAGTCGTTCCAAAGGTCTTGAAACTGAATTGACTTGCTTTGTAGGGTGTGACTTTTTCTTCTGTTTGCCTTTGACACAACTTATGCACTCCCCTTCCAGATGAAAACCTTTAATATTCACTCCAGTAACCAAATCGTTATGTACCAAGTGATTCATTTTCCTTAGGTGAATATGCCCCATCTTTCGGTGCCATAACCTTGACTCTTTCTCCGTTGCTCTGGACACAAAACAATGAGCCTGACCCGTGGTTGTAGTAGCTATGCTCATGTCCAACACGTACAGATCATTGACTCTTGGTGCCCTCATGATGTTCCACTCTTCAGGTATCACAAATCCCGGTTTCAAGATCAAACATTCTTTGTCGGTGAAATGAGTAGTATACATCCTATCACAGATCTAGGAGATACTCAGCAGATTGTTCTCCAGCTCAGCGATGTAGTTAACTCTCTCAAATGTTACGATGCCATTTGATAACGTTCCTTCACCTATGATCCTTCCTCCTTGATTACCCGCAAAACCCACATAACCACCATTAATGTTATTCACATCATACAGCAATGCGGTCTTCCTGCCATATGCCTTGACGCTCCACTATCCATTATCCACCTGGATACAAGTTTTGGAAGATCCTGCACATAATAAATCATCATTTAAAAAACTTCAAGAAAGATGCCGATTCATGCTTCACTAACCAGGAAGCTCTGGCAATTCAAACTGTTTAGTCAAACATGGAGTCCACCCAGGCCTCATCAGCCTTAGGTGCAACCTTGACTCTCGCAATTTAAATTTTGAAATTTTCAGCCTTGAGAGGCGGAAAATTTGCATCATAATCAACAATAATTGGCTCTTCAGCCTTTTTCTCTTCAGAATTTGAAACTTTCTTCTCAACTTTTGATTCAATTTTTGGTTTCCACACTTGTTGAGTTTATGCAACCCTTTTATAAAATTTATCATTTTGAGTTACCAACTTCTTTACGGATTCAGTTTTTGCTTTTACGTTGTCGATTTTAACGTTTTTCTTCTCAACCACTTTCTTTTCAACATACATCGGTGCTTTACCCTTCACATCAAACCTTCTTTTGTTGAACCTTCACAGCTTCAGTCTTAGGCTTCACATATGTACACTTCGTGCAATATGACCAACCTGTTCACATCTAAAACAAGTACGAGTATCAACTACCCGACTCGTGCCTTCAGACTGAGCCTGTGAAGCTCTCTTCTCAAAAAATTCTTTGTTTGTTTTTGAAAAAATTTCTTTTTCTTCATCAGCAAGTGAACTTGAACTGTTCACAAACTTTTTCTTTTCAACAAACCTCTTATGTGAAACATTCTTTTTCTGAAACGGTTTACCCCCCTGATAACCACCCGACCAGTTGTTTCTGTTGTATTGTAAAAACGCGGTGGATAACCAGTTTTCTTGTTGTAAACCCTGTCTTTCTTTCGACTCAAATTGTTCACTGCTGACAACTCGACTTCAACAAGTTTGAAAACATTTGTTATTTTGTTCATGTTAACATTCTCGATCGGAAACTCTGAATCCGAAAACAACTTATCCGAACCCATCATCTTGTACATGACAAGGTTTGATTCTTCATCTAAGTTGTTCTTGGACTTTTGTTTCGGAATGTATTTATCCAAGAAACACCCATCCTCCTCAAAAGTGTCACAATCCAGTTTAAGCACTTTGTCTACCACACTCTTGACCACATCATTTTGGACACCCTCGTCATTGGAAGACGTGAACGTGACATCAATGTTCTCAGGAAGTTTAACATCATTTTCTTCCTCAATTTCCACCAAACTAGACTGCTTTTTCGTGTAATTGTCTAAAATTGGCGGTGGAACTTTGTGACACCCTACACCCGTTCCATCAGAAAACACATCCTCGCCAGCTTTGTTTTTTCCTATAGGTTTGGGAACAATATGCTGCAAAACAAAGCTGCTGAGGCTATAGCTGTTTAACTTCAACTGAATTCTTTCATTTTCAATTTCAGTTTCTTTAACTTTAAGTTTTAGGTTAGCAATTTCATCCGGTTGGTTGTTAATTGACTCTACTTTTAATATCATAAACAGCTCTCAGATGTTCATTTTCTTTAAATGTTTTGCATTTCGATCATCACTATCTTTCACAATAGTTTTGAGTTTTTCCAAACTTTTCTGAAATCTTACGGTTTTCCCAGAATTAACTTTTCATTTTCAGTTTTAACTTTCTCATATTCAGTAGTTTAATTCATTGATTCGTTCATTTGAAACCCTTAAATTTGTGTCACGATCAAGAATCTGATCCTCAACTTTTTTAACTTTCGTTGTCAGATTCTTGATTTTTTCATTGTTAAGGTACATGACAGTTGCTACAAAATTGCATTGCTTAGTGCAATTTTTGCAGTCAGCATTTCCATCAAACTTGTTACCTAACGCATTTGTTGACTCAATTTGACTGACCAGCCCCTTTGACTCAGGTAACAGAAATAGGGTCTACCTCAAATGCTTTCGCAGCCAGCACTTTGTCAGCCATCCTTCCCAGGTTCTCAGACGTCAACTCCTGCGTAGTATCGATCACGCCAGTATCAATCTGTTTTGCTTTCTCAATCTCTTCTTTTTCTTTCATCTCTTTCATCTCTTTCTCCTTTCTCTCTCTCTCCTTTTTCTTCTTCAATCATCTTCTCAGTTGGCGTTCCCACCACTTGTGCTGCAGTATCCATCTTCTTCTTTGTACTCCTTGATGATGGCTTCAATATCTAGCGTCTTGTCATCAATCGCAACGTTGCCATACCTATCAGGTAGCACTCTCTATCTGGATCCCACCTATTTGCTCTTCTCGCTTCCAAATATATACCAGAAAGTCTGATAATCTTGGTTTCAGCAATCATTTTCCGGTACTTATTCTTCTGTTCTTCCCGTACGCTCATCTTTCCACGGAATAGGTTCATCATTACTTGCCATGAATGCGTAACCCACCGCATCTTCTTCCGGTAGAACTTCCTTACTCCAATCGTACCCTCATCGCGTAATCATAGCCAGGGCCCTTGATTTTCTTTGTTATCTTCAGACTGCTTCAAATCTGGGCGGCTCAGATTATTTTGATGGTAAATTGCCTTTTTGTAGTAATCGTCTCTAAACGGATTCTCTGACTCATCAGCGTACGCATTTCTACATTTCAACCGCTTGAAGTGACCCTTCTGCTTACACTTAAAGCACATCACCTTGATTTAATCAAACCCCAACTTTGTAGACGGACCACCGATCGTTTTCTCCCAGTAACTCCATGAAGCGTTGCGCACATCGAACTGCACTTGCCATTGCCCAACGGATGTCGATCAGTTCCATTTCTTCGGGGTCTATCTGATCGTAGTCTTCTTTCGTCAGATTTGTGTTCCCGATTTACCAGCTAACCAACCTTCATAAGACTCTAGCACAGACGCCAAAAAGACCATTTGTTGCTTAGCTGACTCCTCATCAAAATTCTGTGCGTTCTTCAATCTATTGCAATATTGCAAGAAAACTTCGCATCAGAACGATTTGCAGAAGACGTAGATCCACTATCATAACCACTGTGGCTTCCGCTGCTTGGACTGCTTTGACTTTCATTACTTCTGAAGATACATTCTCAGCTGAAAATGCAGTCTTTGGAGAAGTTGCTTTTGGCATCAATGCTCTTTGGATAATAGAGATCCAAATTCTGCTGAGAAGACGAGTGATTAACTTTGTAAGTTTTCTTCATTCCAGCTCGTGACTTTCAAGTCTCTCAATCACCAAATCTGGAGTTAAGTTTTCAGGAGCAATAGTGTTCTTCAACATAAGCGCATAATATCTCCAATCAGCCTCATCTGGTAATGAATCGAACAATTTGTCAACTAGATCTTCATCAGAAAACTTGATTTCGTGTCTTATTAACTCTAGTTTCAGATGACCGAACCTCTCTATCATTTTACACACCGATTCATTCTTTAGACAACCAAACAGATCAAATTCTTTTCTAAGAAGCTTTCGTTTGTTCTTTACAATCTCTTTGCTTCCAATACACTTCTTTCCGAGTTTATCCCACAAATCTTTAGCATTGGAATAATCTGTCAGTGAAATGATGTCTTCCCGCACTGATTGAAACAATAATGCCACACACTTTTGCTCGGCCACAAAATTCTCAATCTCTTCAGCCGATCTCAATGCTTCACCATTCTTCTTTCCCTCGGCATAACCATTTTTCATACTCTTCCAGCTAGGAAAAGCGAATGCCATCAACCAGTCTTCGAACTTTGTTGCCCACTGCTGTATAGCCATCAGCTTAGGAGGTTTGTTGAATGTTCCAAATGCGCTTTCGGACTCCCAAGCTTCCTTCTTTCTTTCTTTAGGTGGACTTTTGTCTACATTGCTTGAAGAAGTATCATTGTTCCCCGGGAACTAACCCGTGAAATGCATACATGTCGCTGAAAGGGTTCATGAAAATATCAATCCATTTTGATGTACCTGAAAAATCAACCAACAACTTAGAAAAATTTTTCCGAAACTTTTGAAAAACAGGACACAAAAGCGAACCAATCTGTACAAGTGACAGAAAAGCGGACTGATTAGGTTCTATTAAATGAACCAACTGTGTCCAAATACGCGGACCAGACAAATATCAAGATAAGCGAACCAACTGTGTCGTTCGAGCGGACCAGAAAATGTCAGATAAGCGAACCAAAAACGTTCTTTTGAGCGAACCAGTAAATGATCGTCGAGCGGACCAGATAGTGTCGTTCGAGTGAACCAGTCAGTAAGATTGTCTGAAAGAGCGAACCAAACAGGTATTTCGAGCGAACCTGTTCACAAAATGTACGAAAAAGCGGACCTGATTGTTCAAAAACGCGAACCACTGTTTTTAACCTTGTTTTTTACCATTTTTAGTCCGAATTACCTCTAAAACTTTCTAGGGTTTGTTATTAGTGTGTTTTTACACGTTATACTCAAATTTCAGACAATTTCAACCGTAGGAACCACTGAAAACTGAAAAAGTATGAAAGAAAGTGAGTAAAAAAGAGAGATTTCTACAGATATAAGCTGTAGTAGTATGAACTCCTCGTCCTGAGCTCTGATACCACTTGTTGGACCGATCTTTGACCCGAAAAGTCATCAGAGTAGATCATCCTCACATATAATGGCGGAATCAGAATATGCAAGGTTACAACAGCTTGTCCTATTAATCTCCTTTGCTTTTATTGCTTTCTGATGAATTTGAACAGAGTTTCGCTCCAGCATACAAACACACGTCTGAGGACCGCTTCGGATGACCACTCTAATATATAGACATCCTGGTTCGCTTATATGACAGGCCATATAAGCGGACCTGTTACAACTTGACACAAAAGCGAACTACAATATAACCCTATGAGCGGACCACTATGAAACTGTGACAAATAAGCCGAACCTACTTCTATTTTTTATAATATTTAAAGTTTGACCCCCCTGTTGACCAATCTTGACTTCAGACTTCTTGTAGACGCAGTCAAACAGATATTCGTGCATCAACACAAAAGATGACAACAGTGACCCCAAGTTAGCTGATGAATTCTACCAAGTTGAAGCGATCAGGAAAAAAAGATGTTACAAGGTCTATTATTGTTTCTTCTTCAAATCGTGTGTTTTGCTAATTAATTATTCATTGTAATCAGAGAACTAGTTCAAGTAGTAATTGATTGATCTTATCAACATGAAATAATTGATCTAAGATGTTTAGAATTGAGTAGTGAAGATTGGGATTGTCTACTGAATCAACTCTAGTTAATGTGATATACTGACGGTTTTTGGTTCCAAATTCATGACTCCATTGCTAGGTTAATTTGAAATCCTTTCATGGTATGATATATTTATAACGAATTGGGATATTTACATATCGTAGCGTCATCTAAACCACTTCGAACAATAAACAATGACAAGACATGACATGACATCTTTTATAAGTGGCTTTTTATTATATTACATGTCGTATCTAAACCATGGTGGATACGCCGCTGGTACTTCCTATATATAAGTGCTTTTATTATATTACATACCGTAGCGTTATCTAAACCACTTTGAACAATTACAAGACATGACATCTTTTATACTAGACATGATATATTTTACACAAGACATTTTCATTTGGTTATTTACTTAACCATGCATCAATTTTCTTTTAATCATTTGATTTTCACATGATTTTATAAAAGAAACAATTTTAATATGATTCATGGCTATTTTGTGATAGTTAAATATCTCTTTTACATCAAAGTCATGAATCTTCATCACAAAACCTATGTAACTCACATACATTTTTATGTTGACGTTTTATTTTCACATATGTTTAAGGAGCGAATGTTTGACTTTGAGCAATGCTTCGCGTATGGCGGACTTGGGCCTTAGTGACTTTAAAATTTGCAAGACAATTATTGTACTTTGTTGTTTTATTTTCCAAGACAATGTAAACAATTAACAAATAATACCCAAAACTTTATGTACCATGTGTTGTGAAACACCAATAGTCCATGTGACATGGCTCCTCTACGTTCCCCGCGTTGTTGGTTTTACGCCGGTCAGGTTGTTATAATTTAAATATCCAACATGATTTTGTTGATTCAAACCTAATGATCAATGTCATAAACATCGCGATTTCCCCCATAAATGGTGTCGATTCAAATCTTTACAACTGTCGGTTAATTAGGAAGCCTAGGTGTAAAACAATAGTTGTTAAAAAAAATCAATGAGATTTTTAATTAATGATATAAGACGGGCATCTAAACATAAAGCAAATTAATTTAATTATAACCAAGAATATTAAACATGAATCCCGTATATTTGTTTTCACACCTATAAGCAAAACTACCTTAAAGGTGTGTAGTAACTTATAAGGAAGAATATCAAAGATGAAACCCGTATATTTGTTTTCAACGCCATTAACCAAAACCACCTTAAAGGCGTAAACTATTGTAATGGTATTTTAATAATATGATACACATTACCAATTACCAATATACGATATGACTAACACATGGATATGACTAGACAACCTTTTAGTCTCACAGCCTGTCACTAGCTGTAGTATCTGTCCTCCCATCCCTCACCCACCAACCCTGCTCCTTATAAATACAAGCTTAGGGTCTTCCTCCTTTTTTAGGTTTATCCAAGTGATCCTTTTACTGTTTACAAGAATAGAGCGGTGCGTACACTTGCTTTATCAGCCATTGCACATAGAAAAGCCTTTCTGTTGCTAACAAGGTACATGAGTGTTTATATAAGTCCATATATGTTTGTGTATAGTTTCTTAATTTGTTTAGAACAGTCTTTTGGTTACTTATTATGGATGAAAAGTTTGCTACTTTAAATTTTGATGTGTTTCTGGATATAATTGTTTAGCATAATTGTCCTCACTCTAGTGTGTTTGTGTTTGATTCAATCTTTTTAACACCAAAGAGAATTAATAATTAAGGACATAACGATTGTTTGATTACATAGAAAGTTGCTCTTGATGCTATTTTATGTTTTCCAGAATACTTTATTTGAATTTGGGGAAGAAGTAAGCACATGTCGTTGTTACTGTGGAATTTCAAGGATGGATCATTCATTAGGTTATAGGTACTTGTTCAATTTCATCATAGTGTTATCTTTAGTATAATTATTTGGAATATATATATAAATATATATATATAATACACACACACGCGCACACATTTTATTACTCAAATTAATTGAATATATATGGGGTTGCATTTCTTAGCATTCACATTTTGTTGAATTTTGATATGTAAAATTGTGAATAATATAAGAACTATTTGTGAAAAAAAAGGTAAGTGTTTATGTATAAGCATATGACGTTAAGAACTAGTACCCAATTATATGTCTATTTATTTTTGTATTGGAATTTATTATTTTGGATTATAGTAATAAATACTTGAAACAAAAGCTTTTTTTAAACAATATAATATTTGTTATTTTTATGTGTTTTTTTATTCTTACATTCATTAGTTTTTTGGGTCTTGTGTTTATTTTCCTTAAATTACATAAAGTGACATCGGCCATGGTCTTTTTATGGAAAATTAAATTAAATAAATTTAAGTAAATTATTATGGTGATTTGGAAAATTATGGGAGTTATTATTGTAATGGGGCTGATATATTTTAATTAAGAACGGGAATATTCTGGTTTGGGACTAGATATTGAGGTTTGAGACAATTGTAGCTTCACACATCATTGTTGTCTTTTCTTATTGTTTCTTTCTTTCTCAGGTTTGACGTAGAAAAGAACTCATCGTTGGAATTGGTGGTCTCGGAAAATAAAGCCTATATGGTAAAATCTCTTCCCTTATATACACTTCTCCCTTAGTTAGAGCTTCTTGCAACTGTTTTACTTTGGTATTGTTTTTTATTTAGTTTAATATGTGTATCATATTTGGTTTTTATTATGTCATTTTCCCAAAGCATTATTTAGTACATATAGTTGTGTTAGTGCATTTTGGTGTGTTCGTGTGCTGTATTTAGTGATTGAGGGCAAATGATTAGACCATTGTTTAGGGATGTAAACAATTGGGCTTAGTGTTTAAAGTAATTGGCCTTAATGTTTGACCATTCTAACCTTAGAGTCAGACCTTTCATAGTATTGCGTGAAATTGGGTGTAGATTTGAGAAGAGATCACAGAGGTAATCTTCCGGTGCGTAAATGTTGATCACTCTTTTGATATTATAGAATCTGCGTCGGTTCCTTCATGTTTATTTACCGAATTTGTTTTTCTTAAAAAATAATCAATCGATCCGAACATGAACTTTCAGTTGGTATCATAGTCGATGTCGGATCTAATACACCTAAGCAGTGTTATTAGATCACCAAGCTCCTGGATTTTGGCTGAAATTGAAGGTTTTTGAATGAAACTATGGTTTTAATGTCACGAACTAAGTTTGAATCAAAATTCAAATCTAAAATTGTTTTAGTATCAAAATTTATGAGTTAGGGTTGTTATTCATGTGAATCTGTAACGCCCGAATTCTCGCTTATGTTATTGTTAAGTTTGCGTATATAATTTAGAGATAAAAAAATGAAAAAGCGATGACGCGTTAGCTCCGGGACCAACTGCACCAAGATAATAACTTGGAGGTGCAAAGTGTATAACACGAAACCTTGTTTTATTAAGGAGCCACAGTCATATGGAAAAGATTTGAGGGGGTCATAGTGTAAATTTTCTATTTAAACCTCTATGTAAGCAAACCCTATTATCTTAGACAATAACCGTTGTGACGGCGCCTTGAAGAAAAAGAAACATATACCGAGTTGTTTTTGTTTCCCTTCCATTGATGCGAGGATTTGTGGGTATCAAAATCGTCGTGTAGAAGAAGACCGGTTGTGTTCTTGACCTTCGGTGATTCCGAGTGGTCGTGAAAACAGTATAATGATTGTGAACCTGGTTTAGGTTGTAAAGTGGCTTAGGTGATGATCGAAATAAGGTATAGGATGATGGTAGTTGGCTACGAGGTGACGACGGCGATGGTAACGAGGGGTAGTAGTGATGGCATACGATGAGGATGGTGGAAGTGGCTAGGTGGTGATGTTACGGTGTTGATAGTGGGTTGTGAAGGTAATGACGAGAAGGGACGGTGTCTGGTGTCGTGTGCAATAGCGGTGGTGATTGGTTTATGGTGTCAACGACATTGCTGGTGGCGGTTGATGACGTTGTCGTGGGTGGTAATGGTGAGGTTGGTGGTGTTTGGTGATGAAATCATGGTGGAGTCGTATGGCAAGGAATCTAGGACGAAGACGATGGGTTAACAATGGTGACATTCGTAACTTCAGAAGCGGTGTACCCGGCACGACAGAAGTGAACAGAGTCGTTACATGTTATGTTGTGGCTTTCGGTCATGGTTTCATGATGATGACACAATAGCAACGTTTTACATGGGTTGAGAGGTAGTTATTTAAGATGATGGTGATGCGTGATGGTCATGAAGCTAGGATTTTGCATGAATTAATATTGATGATGGTGTTGACAATAGCATGGCTATATGGATGTTTGCATGTAAATATGATATCAGAATGTGAGAATTCATTTACAAGATCCATGATGAAGTGGGCGTTGACTAGAATCATATTAATACTTTACTACATTATTTAATTTGACACTTTCATGAAGGTTCAAATTTTGTCTAATAAAGAAACATGGTATGCATGGGTAAATTGAGGTTGATGATGGGTTCGTTATGTTATGAAAAACTTAATGTGAATGTTTGGTACTTGAAGTACAAAGGTGACATATGTAAGATGATGATGATGGTCGGTAGCGTGGGCAGTATTAATGGGCCGACTTTGGATTTATAAATATATATTCTAGTATGTGGATGGTGGCGAAATGGATCATGGTAAAACATAAATGATTAGGATAGGGTATTTATCTAGGTTATGGGTGTTATATGATGATGCTAATTTGAGGGCATGTGTTTAAAGGTTCTCACACTTAAAAGAAGCGGATTGTTGACGCCATCCTACGATTCGCGCCTTCACTTGCTTCTCTAGCTTTTGTGGTCCGTGCTATTTGTCGAGGTGAGTTTTTGAGCCCACTCTTTTAAATGTTTTTAAGTCTTTTGGGCTAATGTGCATGCTAAACTGGTATAATTATTTTATAATGGAAGTTGTGAAGTTCTTGTTACGATTGTATAAAATATTTTTTTTACTTGTTTATTATTTTTTTTAGCATGAAACGCGAGTAGGGTTATATGTTTTTTTATACCCACCGGTGTGATACTTATATTTTTATATGCTTTCATATATAAAATAAAATAAATCTATATAGAGACATATTTATATATATATAAACTATATATAAATATACACATACTCGAGTTTATGAGGTGAAGAGGTATATATATTTAGGAGGTGTGTAGGTACGAAGGTATACGTACGATGGTTGAAGTATATATGTACACACTCGTATGTATTTGTATGTAACTTTATGATGCCCTCTTAAACTTTTTTTCAAAGTTTAGGGCTAACATGCATGTTAGATGTATTACTTGGATGAAGACCTTTTTTATGATGTTGTATAGTTTATTTGTATTTACATACCAACTATACATTAGGATTATTTGCTTGCCCTTCTATGTGCTTGCATGTGATGTGTTGGGTCATGCCACAACCAGGTCGAACAGAGGAAGTCCCCTAACAGTTTATCTGTCCTTGGGGCAAGATGAAGTCCCTTAACAGTTTATCTGTCCTTGGGCAAGAGGAACTCCCTAGCAGTTTATCTGCCCTTGGGGCAAGATGAGAAGAAAAATTCCTGTATCCCCTACTTTGTGTTTGGGATTTAAGTTGAGGAGATCTGTGTTGTTTGCTTGACTCATTAAAAGATGAATTTTAAATTTTGGGATAAAATAAGTTTATTTATTTATTTCCATGATGAAGACGTTTTACAAGTGTTTATTTGTTAAATTATAAACTTGAACTCACTCAGCGTAGCTGACTTTTGCATGCACGTTAGATTGATTTCAGGTTAGCTGGATGAACGTTGACCTCTTGGATGTTGCATGAAGCTACCCGACATTTGAAGATGGCATTTCTAGTCGATGTCGCTTGTTTATGAACTCAATTACCGTACATTAAATTTGGTATTTAAATTTAGATGTTTCAGATGTTTCGAAAATTTGTGTTTTGGTTATTTGACTTAAATGTTTTCCGTTGCGTAGTTTTTTTTTCAAATGAAGGAAATAATAATAATAATTAAAATTTTTAAGAGTTTGGATTATTTATGCGATGATGTCCCAACTGTGAGACACCCGAGTTGTGGGGTCTTACAGAATCTGAGGTTTTTGATCCATTATGTGTCGAATTTGGATGAAGTTTAAGTGATTTCATGTTTCCGGTGAGTGATACGTCTAGTGTTCATCGCCAAAACAGTAGCAAGATGATTAGGGTATTCATTCAGGTTTAAATCGTTTAAAGATGCGTCTGAAGCGGCAGTGGTACACTAGGGTTTACCTACCGACAGAGGCAGTCAGAAGCGGTGCTGAATAATGAAATGCAGAATTAGGGTTTGATTTAGAATGGTGCCTTCATGTGAGATTTTCCACTTTAACCCCTCCTTTTTACACTCTATTTTAGCGATTGAAGCTTAATCGCTAATTACACTACAAGAAAAAACTCTTATAGGGACGACACCTTTAGAGAGGACATAAGTCGTCTCTATAGACGACATGTTGTTTCGAGAGGGGTTTGGTGATTTTTGAGTTAGGTTACCGATGTCCTCTCTATAGGGTGAAAATATATATAATTTTTTTGTATTTTTTATATTCTCTAGTTTAATGAATTAGAAACCCTAAAATATGTTTCAACTTTTAGAGACGACATGTTGTCCCTATAATTTTAATTTTTTTATTATCTTTTGTTAATGAACAATAAATATTGAAAATTAAAAAAAAAAAGTTTAATTTATAGAGACAACATGTCATCTTGAAAAAGTTTGACTGGTCAAAATGAATTTTCATTTAGGTGGCAAAATCTACAACCACCCGACAAAAAAATTTGACAAAAAATAATCTAACATATAGGGACGACTATAGGGGAAATAAGTTTGATTTGTTTTTTTTATTCTAAATTAATAAATAATTAAAAAAAACACACTTGTAAAAATAATTTTATTTGATTTTTTAGATTTGATTAATAAATAATTAAGAATACAAAAAAATATTCATATATAGAGACAACATGTCATCCCTATAAGACTAATTAAATTAATTAATTTAATATTGGTTTTTGCCTAAAAACAAAGAAATATATATATATATATAGGAAGGGGCTCATGCGAGAACCACCCTTATTTTGAGAACCGCGAGAACAATGTGAACACAACCTAAAATAGCTAAAAAAAACCTAAAAAAACCTAACCCCCACCCCCCAAGCTAAATGCTAAAAACTAAAACCTAAAAAAAAAAACTAACCCCCCACCCCCCCCCCAAAAAAAAAACCCTAAACCCCTCCCCACCCCCAAAAACCTAAACCCCCCCCCCCAAGCTAAAATACTAAAAACTAAACCCCAAAAAACCTAAAAAAAATAAAAAAATCTAAATTTTTTTTTAATATTTTTTATGCTCAATTCGCTACTTTTAGTGGCAAAAAATTTTTTTTTTTTAAAAATTAATTTTTTTTGGCTTCGAAAAGTAGCGATTTTAATATAAAAAATATTAAATTTTTTTTTTGTGATTTTTAGCTATTTTTAGGCATTTTTGGTTGTGTTTACATTGGTTCTCGCTCGTTTCTCGCAATAAGAGGTGGTTCTCGCATGATCTTCTCCCTATATATATATGTGTATATATATATATATATATATATATATATATATATATATATATACCTATAGAGACGACATGTCGTCTCTAAAATGTTTGACTGTTAAAAAAATCATTTTGGGGCAAAAATTCCTACCATTCCATAAAAATTTGAAAAAAACGATCTCACAAATAGAAAGGACATATCGTCTCTATATGGAAAAATAATTTTCTTTTGTTTTTTTTTGTTCTTTATTAATGAATAGTTAAATATAAAAAATATTCACGCGTAAAGACGACATGTCATACCTGTATGCCAAATTAACCTATAGAGACCGCATGTCGTCCCTATAAGTAAAAATAATTTTGTTTTGTTTTTATTCTTTACTAATAAATAATTTAATATAAAAAATTATTCAATGTAGAGACGACATGCGGTCCTTATAAGCCAAATTAACTATGTTTTATTTTATTGATGTTTTTTAGCAAAAAAAGTAATAGTTCAAGAAGTCATTGTAGAAGAACGGAGTTCAAGAAGATGACAACAGTGACCCCAAGTTAGAGCTGATGAATTCTACCAAGTTGAAGCGATCAAAAAAAAAAGATGTTACAAGGTCTATTATTGTTTCTTCTTCAAATCGTATGTTTGCTAATTATTATTCATTGTAATCAGAGAACTAGTTCAAGTAGTAATTGATTGATCTTATCAACATGAAATAATTGATCTAAGATGTTTAGAATTGAGTAGTGAAGATTGGGATTGTCTACTGAATCAACTCTAGTTAATGTGATATATTAAGGGTTTTTGATTCCGAATTCATGACTCCATTGCTATGTTAATTTGAAATCCTTTCATGGTAATGATGTATTTATAACGAATTGGGATATTTACATATCGTAGTGTTATCTAAACCACTTGGAACAATGAACAATGACAAGACATGACATCTTTAATAAGTGCTTTTTATTATATTACATATCGTATCTAAACCATGGTGGATACGCTGCTGGTATTTCCTATATATAAGTGCTTTTATTATATTACATATGGTAGCGTTATCTAAACCACTTCGAACAATGACAAGACATGACATCTGTTTTACTAGACATGATATATTTATTACAAGATATTTTCATTTGGTTATTTACTTAACCATGCATCATTTCTTTTAATCATTTGATTTTCACATGATTTTATAAAAGAAACAATTTTATAATGATTCATGGCTACTTTTGTGATAGTTAAACATCTCTTTTAACATTCAAAGTCATGAATCTTCATCACAAAACCTATGTTACTCACATACATTTTAATGCTGACGTTTTATTTTCACATATGTTTAAGTAGCGAATGTTTGACTTTAGCATGCTTCGCATAGGGCGGACTTGGGCCTTAGTGACTTCAAAATTTGCAAGACAATTATTGTACTTTGTTGTTTTATTTCCAAGACAATGTAAACAATTAATTTAATAATACAAAACTTTTTGTACCATGTGTTGTGAAACAATAGTTTTGTGACATGACTCCCCTACGTTTCCGCCGCGATTTGTTGTTTTACGCCGTCAGGTTGTTATAATTTAAATATTCCAAATGATTTTGTTGATCCAAACCTAATGATCAATGTCATAAACATCGCGATTTCCCCATAAATGTGGTGTCGATTCAAATCTTTACAAGTGTCGGTTAATTAGGAAGCCTAGGTGTAAAAAAAATAGTTGTTAAAAAATCAATGAGATTTTTAATTAATGATATAAGACGGGCATCTAAACATAAAGAAATTAATTTAATTATAACCAAGAATATTAAACATGAATCCCGTATATTTGTTTTCACACCTATTAAGCAAAACCACCTTAAAGGTGTGTAGTAACTTATAAGGAAGAATATCAAAGTTGAAACCCGTATATTTGTTATCACGCCATTAACCAAAACTACCTTAAAGGCGTAAACTATAGAAATGATATTTTAATAATATGATACACATTACTAATTACCAACATACGATATGACTAACACATGGATATGACTAGACAACCTTTTAGTCTCACAGCCTGTCACTAGCTGTAGCATCTGTCCTCCCATCCCTCACCCACCAACCCTCCTCCTTATAAATACAAGCTTAGGGTCTTCCTCCCTTTTTAGGTTTATCTAAGTGATCCTTCTACTGTGTGCAAGAATAGAGCGGTGCATACACTTGCTTTATCACCCATTGCACATAGAAAAGCCTTTCTGTTGCTAAACAAGGTACATGAGTGTTTATATAAGTCCATATATGTTTGTGTATAGTTTCTTAATTTGTTTAAAATAGTCTTTTGGTTACTTATTATGGATGAAAAGTTTGCTACTTTAAAATTTTGATGTGTTTCTGGATATAATTGTTTAGCATAATTGTCCTCACTCTAGTGTGTTTATGTTTGATTCAATCTTTTTAACACCAAAGTGAATTGATAATTAAGGACATAACGGTTGTTTGATTACATAGAAAGTTGCTCTTGATGCTATTTTATGTTTTCCAGATTACTTTATTTGATTTGGGGAAGAAGTAAGCACACGTCGTTGTTACTGTGGAATTCCAAGGATGTATCATTTATTAGGTTATAGGTACTTGTTCAATTTGATCATAGTGTTATCTTTAGTATAATTATTTGGTATATATATATATATATATATATATATATATATATATATACACTCGCACACATTTTATTACTCAAATTAATTGAAAAATATGTGGGGGTTGCATTTCTTAGCATTCACATTTTGATGAATTTTGATATGTAAAATAGGGAATAAAATAAGAACTATTTGTGAAAATAAAAGGTAAGTGTTTATGTATAAGCATATGATGTTAAGAACTAGTACCCAATTATATGTCTATTTATTTTTGTATTGGAATTTATTATTTTGAATTATAGTAATAAATACTTGAAACAAAAGCTTTTTTAAAACAATATAATATTTGTTATTTTTGTGTGTTTTTTATTCTTACATCCATTAGTTTTTTGGGTTCTTGTGTTTGTTTTCCTTAAATTACATAAAGTGACATCGGCCATGGTCTTTTTATGGAAAATTAAATTAATAAATTTACGTAAATTATTTGTTGGTTTATAATTTATGGGAGTTATATTGTAATGGGCTGATATATTTTAATTAAGAACGGGAATATTCTGGTTTGGGACTAGATATTGAGGTTTGAGACAATTGTAGCTTCACACTTCATTGTTGTCTTTTTTTATTGTGTTCTTTCTTTCTCAGGTTTGACGTAGAAAAGAACTCATCGTTGGAATTGGTGGTCTCGGAAAATAAAGCCTATATGGTAAAATCTCTTCCCTTATATACACTTCTCCCTTAGTTAGAGCTTCTTGCAACTGTTTTACTTTGGTATTGTTTTTTATTTAGTTTAATATGTGTATCATATTTGGTTTTTATTATGTCATTTTCACATAATCATTATTTAGTACATATAGTTGGTGTTAGTGCATTTTGGTGTGTTCGTGTGCTGAATTTAGTGTTTGAGGGCAAATGATTAGACCATTGTTTAGGGATGTAAACAATTGGGCTTAGTGTTTAAAGTAATTGGCCTTATTGTTTGACCATTCTAACCTTAGAGTCAGACCTTTCATAGTATGCGTGAAATTGGGTGTAGATTTGAGAAGAGATCACAGAGGTAATCTTCCGGTGCGTAAATGTTGATCACTCTTTTGATATTATAGAATCTGCGTCGGTTCCTTCATGTTTATTTACCGAATTTGTTTTTCTTAAAAAAATAATCAAATCGATCCGAACATGAACTTTCAGTTGGTATCATGGTCGATGTCGGATCTAATACACCTAAGCAGTGTTATTAGATCACCAAGCCCTGGATTTTGGCTGAAATTTAAGGTTTTTGATGAAACTATGGGTTTTAATGTCACGAACTAAGTTTGAATCAAAATTCAAATCTAAAATTGTTTTTGTATCAAAATTGATGAGTTAGGGTTGTTATTCATGTGAATCTGAGTTTTTTGATCCATTATGTGTCGAATTTGGATGAAGTTTAAGTGATTTCGTGTTTCCGGTGAGTTATACGTCTAGTGTTCATCGCCAAAACAGTAGCAAGATGATTAGCGTATTCATTCAGGTTCAAATCGTTTAAAGATGCGTCTGAAGCGACAGTGGTAGACTAGGGTTTACCTACCGACAGAGACAGTCAGAAGTGGCGCTGAATAATGAAATGCAGAATTAGGGTTTGATTTTTAATGGTGCCTTCATGTGAGATTTTCCACTTTAACCCATCCTTTTTACACTCTATTTTAGCGATTGAAGCTTAATCACTAATTACACTACAAGAAAAAACTCTTATAGGGACGACACCTTTAGAGAGGACATAAGTCGTCTCTCTAGACGACATGTTGTTTCTAGAGGGGTTTGGTGATTTTTGAGTTAGGTTACGATGTCCTCTCTATAGGGTGAAATATATATAATTTTTTTGTATTTTTTATATTATCAAGTTTAATGAATTAGAAACCCTAAAATGTTTCAACTTATAGAGACGACAAGTTGTCCCTATAATTTTAATTTTTTTATTATCTTTTGTTAATGATCAATAAATATTGAAAATTAAAAAAAAAAGTTTAATTTATAGAGACGACATGTTATCTCTAAAAAGTTTGACTGGTCAAAATGAATTTTCATTTAGGTGCCAATATTTCCAACCACCCAACAAAAAAATTTGACAAAAAATAATCTAACATATAGGGACGACTATAGGGGAAATAACTTTCATTTGTTTTTTTTATTCTAAATTAATAAATAATTAAAAAAACACACTTGTAAAAATAATTTTATTTGGTTTTCTTAGATTTGGTTAATAAATAATTAAGAATACAAAAAAATATTCATATATAGAGACGACATGTCATCCCTATAAGACTAATTAAATTAATTAATTTATTATTGGTTTTTGCCTAAAAACAAAGAAAAATATATATATATTTAAACCTATAGAGACGACATGTCGTCTCTAAAATGTTTGACTGTTAAAAAAATCATTTTGGGGGCAAAAATTCCTACCATTCCATAAAATTTTGAAAAAAACAATCTCACAAATAGAGAGGACATGTCGTCTCTATATGGAAAAATAATTTTCTTTTGTTTCTTGTTCTTTATTAATGAATAGTTAAATATAAAAAATATTCACGCGTAGAGACGACATGTCGTACCTGTATGCCAAATTAACCTATAGAGACCGCATGTCGTCCCTATAGGTAAAAATAATTTTGTTTTGTTTTTTTCTTTATTAATAAATGAATAAATATAAAAAATTATTCAATGTAGAGACGACATGCGGTCCTTATAAGCCAAATTAACTATGTTCTATTTTATTGGTGTTTTTTAGCAAAAAAAAAGTAACAGTTCAAGAAGTCACCATAGAATGAATGGAGTTCAAGAAGATGACAACAGTGACCCCAAGTTAGCTGATGAATTCTACCAAGTTGAAACGATCAGAAAAGAAAAAAGATGTTACAAGGTCTATTATTGTTTCTTCTTCGAATCATGTGTTTGCTAATTATTATTCATTGTAATCAGAGAACTAGTTCAAGTAGTAATTGATTGATCTTATCAACATGAAATAATTGATCTAAGATGTTTAGAATTGAGTAGTGAAGATTGGGATTGTCTACTGAATCAACTCTAGTTAATGTGATATATTGAGGGTTTTTGATTCCGAATTCATGACTCCATTGCTATGTTAATTTGAAATCCTTTCATGGTAATGATGTATTTATAACGAATTGGGATATTTACATATCGTAGCGTTATCTAAACCACTTCGAACAATGAACAATGAGAAGACATGACATCTTTTATAAGTGCTTTTATTATATTACATATGGTATCTAAACCATGGTGGATACGCCGCTGGTACTTCCTATATATAAGTGCTTTTATTATATTACATATCGTAGCGTTATCTAAACCACTTCGAACAATGACAAGACATGACATCTTTTATACTAGACATGATATATTTTATACAAGACATTTTCATTTGGTTATTTACTTAACCATGCATCATTTGTCACACCCCCAAAATTACCACCTAGGGAGTGTCCCTGCTAGGCGTGTGACGACTAGCAATGAGCCACCAATTACATTGAAACACAAGTTTGAAATAAAACTTCATTATTTAAAGATACTGAAATCCCAACATAAGTTATTCAAAAACCATAAGTTTAGCGGAAGCGTTAATGTATCGTAGTATAAATGTTATCCAATCAATCATAGTAAATAAACGTCTAATATTAAATCCATCAAGCAACCATGACCACTCGCGCCCTCCAGCCAGCAAGTTCCTGCTTTCAACGCACCTAAGGACCTGCGAGCATGTAACAACGTATCAGACAAAGCTGGCGAGTTCACAGTTTTAGAAAACGTTTGTTACCCGGTGTATGTAAAACAGTTTAATACCCAGTGCAAGTAATATTGTTAATATCTCATTTCCAAACACGGACGGCTCACGGACTGCCCTTCCCACGTACTCCTATCTAGTACTGGGCCAGACTGGGTCATTAGTTCACCTCCGTCCTCTACAGGCACGGGGTGAGGGTGCCAAACCTAAGTAGCGCTACTAACTAATACCCGATGAGGGACTTACAAGAGATGATAGGTGAGATCATTAACCAATATACCCGTTTTACCCAAAGACTCATCCCTTCCCATGGGATACCCACTGACTGTCCCCAACCACTGGGACGCATGCTCGAATGTAGTGAACTCACCTGGGATTGCTCGGTAGAATTAATTATTCGTTTAACCACAGTGATTTACCAAGCCCTATGATATTCACATTTAACAGTCAGTTTGCATACAAGCACACCACATATTCTTTCACATTTAATCATCACTATCTTTCGATTCACATTACACATCCTTCGATACATTGCTCATCTTTCGGTCTAATAATTATCACAATTATCACAATTATGTTTCGACACATCTTTCGATACACAGTTATCATCTTTCGATTTATGGTTATCTTTCGACACATCAGCTATGTTTCGGCATAGTTATCTTTCGACACATCAGCTATGTTTCGACATAGTTATCTTTCGACACACAGATTATGTTTCGGTCAACACAACTATCTTTCGGTCAACACACTATCTTTCGTCAACAGAAACAGAAACCCTAATCATACGATCAGCAATCACGTTTTGTGTTTTCACCAGGAATCAGTCTGTGAAAGTGTGTGAGTGAATGCATATAGGTGCTGTAACGTTCAAACAGATCATGATTACGAACAACAATGATTAATAGCCTATCCGATTGACTAGAATGTAACCGATTAACCCTAGTCCGATTCCCCAACCCGAAACCATTCATCATTAACCCTAATCGATTGAACCCTAGTTCTATGCATGAATTATCTATCAAACAATAACCAATCAACATCATAACACAGAATCGTCAATTAATCACCTATCAGTTGAACCCTAGTTTTATACATGAATTCTCCATCGAATAAGATCATGTAATCGAGAGTATCACATAGAAAAATATGCAAAGAATCATACTAACCGAATGATGGATGATGATACGATGTTGATGATCACGACAGGGAGTTTCCTGAGTTCTGCCGTCGCCCAAAAAGGTTTCTAGGGTTTGGGATGTTCGAATGATTCTGTGCAGTCATACTACGTAACTGCTGTTAATATAGGTAAGGTTTTGGGCCGGTGACTAGTTGGGCCGAAAGTTAAGGCCCCACATCGAAGGATCGATCGAAGGATCGATTATTGTCTCGAAGGATCCTTCCTAGGTCGAAGGATATGTTTCGTGATCCTTTGAAGGTTGAATGATCCTTCGAAGGTTAGACCTTTCGTCGAAGAGATCCCAACTTGAAAGATGCCCTAGTGTAAATCCATTATTCGAATACGTTACTCATAAACAAATACAAGTTTGCACATATACCCACTAACACAAAGATCTAGGATATGTAAATACAACACAGGAGTTGGAAAATAGGATAATACTAACCTCAAGAAGTCGGGTTGTCACATCATCCCCAACTTGAAAGAAATTTCGTCCGAAATTTAGCAAGTAGGTACGAGAGGGTGAAGTGACAATTCAAGATTGTTGCGGATTTTCCCCAGGTGTTACATCATCCCCAACTTGAAGGGGAATCTCGTCCCGAGATTCACTAGTTTTGCTTGACTCTGCCTTGTCTTTGGGAAAGAGGTGAGGGTACTTTAGTTTCATCTGATCCTCGCGTTCCCACGTGAACTCCGGTCCACGCCTTGAATTCCAACGAACTCTAACAATCGGAATTCGACTGTGCTTACGCACCTTGACCTCCCGATCCATGATTTCAATAGGCTCTTCAACAAACTGCAGCTTGTCATCCAACGTGAGCTCTTGAAATGGCACAACCAGTGTCTCATCAACCAGACACTTCTTAGTTGGGAAACGTGAAACACATCGTGAACATTGCCTAATTCCGCAGGTAACTCGAGTCTGTAAGCGACCTTACCGATCCGCTCTAAGATTTTGAATGGCCCAACGTAACGTGGATTAAGCTTGCCACGCTTTCCAAAGCGTACAACGTCCTTCCACGGTGAAACTTTCAACATAACCCGATCATTAACTTCGAATTCTAAAGGCTTTCTACGCTTGTTAGCATAACTTTCTGACGATCCCGCGCTGCTGCCATACGATCCTTATGCGAGCTATATTTTGCGAAGTTTCCAGAATGAGTTCAGGACCTGTGAGTTGACTGTCACCTACTTCCGCCCAACAGAGAGGAGAACGACATTTCCGCCCATACAATGCTTCGAACGGAGCTGCCTGAATACTTGTGTGTAGCTGTTGTTGTAGGAAAACTCTATTAACGGCAAGTGTCTTTCCCATCCCTTCCCAAAATCGATCACACATGCCCGCAGCATGTCTTCAAGTGTCTGAATAGTGCGCTCACTCTGACCATCCGTCTGTGGGTGGTAAGCGGTGCTCATATCAAGTTTCGAACCAAACAATTTGTGCATAGACTGCCATAATTCAGAAGTAAAGCGCGGATGATCTGAGATGATAGAAGTTGGCACTCCGTGTCGAGCAACTACCTCCTTAAGATATACCGCTGCAAGCTGCGAAACTTATCTGTTTCTTGATTGCTAGAAAATGTGCCGATTTCGTGAGTCGATCAACAATAACCCATATAGTTCGTTTCCAGCCTGAGTTTTGGTAATCCAGTAACGAAATCCATAACGATCTGTCATTTCCACTTAGGTATTTCTGGCTGCTGTAGTAGACCCGAAGGCTTCTGGTGTTCCGCTTTTAACTCTAGCCAAGTTAGCATTTACTCCGTACGTGGCTATGAGGGCTTTCATGTTCGGCCACCAATCATAACCTTAAGATCATGATCATCTTGTCCGATCCGGGTGGATAGAATATCGTGACTTGTGTGCTTCATCCATCACAAGTTCTCTAAGATCACCAAACAGAGGAACCCATACTCTTTCCATGATGTAGTAGATACCATCAGATTTCTGCTCAAGCTGCTTTTCCATACCGCGTAAACCCTCAGCTTCGATGTTTTCTTCCTTCAATGCTTCAGTCTGAGCCGTACGAATCCTATCAGGAAGGCTGGAATGGATAGTGAGCTGTAATGCGCGAACGCGTTTAGGTTTCGTTTCTTTGCGGCTAAGTGCATCTGCCACAACGTTAGCTTTACCTGGGTGATATTTGATGGCACACTCGTAATCATTGAACAACTCTACCCAGCGACGCTGTCGCATATTCAATTCCTTTTGGTCGAAGATATGCTGAAGGCTCTTGTGGTCGGTGTAGATTGTGCATTTCGTACCGTATAAATAGTGTCTCCAAATCTTCAGAGCAAACACCACTGCTCCTAACTCCAAGTCGTGTGTCGTATAGTTTTTCTCATGAACTTTCAATTGTCGAGAGGCGTAAGCTATCACCTTCTCGCGTTGCATCAACACGCAACCGAGACCCTGAATCGAAGCATCACAATAAACTACAAAATCCTCAGTACCATCTGGCAGAGATAAGATTGGCGCGCTGCATAACCTTTGTTTCAAAAGCTGGAAAGCATCCTCCTGTTTCGTCCCCCAAGAGTAAACTACTTTCTTCTGTGTTAACGAGGTGAGTGGCTGTGCAATCTTTGAGAAGTTCTGAATGAAACGGCGATAATACCCTGCTAGACCGAGAAATTGCCGCACCTCCGAAGGGTTCTTTGGTGCCGCCCAATTTCTAATGGCGTCAACTTTGGCAGGATCCACATGTATGCCTACCTCATTGACTATATGCCCCAGAAAATGTACCTCCCGTATCCAAAAATCACACTTAGAAAACTTTGCGTACAACTGCTCCCTCCTCAGGAGTTCTAGGATAAGGCGTAGGTGCCGCTCGTGATCCTCCTTGTTCTTGGAGTAAATTAGAATGTCGTCAATAAACGATAACGAAGTCGTCAAGGTATGGCTTGCACACGCGGTTCATGAGGTCCATGAAAACCGCTGGTGCGTTGGTTAACCCGAATGGCATAACCAAGAATTCATAGTGACCGTATCGCGTCCGAAACGCGGTTTTGGGAACGTCTTCCTCTCTGACTCGCACTTGATGAAACCAGACCTTAAGTCGATCTTAGAGTAAAAGCTCGACCCTTGTAACTGGTCAAACAGGTCGTCAATACGAGGCAAAGGATAACGGTTTTTGATCGTCATCTTGTTGAGCTCGCGATAATCTATACACATTCGTAGGGACCCGTCCTTCTTCTCACAAATAAGACTGGGGCTCCCCAGGGGGAAGAGCTAGGTCGGATGAAACCCCTATCCAACAGCTCTTGGAGTTGGTTTGATAATTCCTGCAGTTCTCCTGGCGCAAGACGATAAGGAGCACGAGCAACGGGGGCGAGGTCAATCTGGAATTCCACCTGCCGATGTGGAGGTAAACCAGGGAGTTCCTCAGGAAATACGTCAGGATATTCACGAACAACTGGAAGATCCTCAATCTTCCTTTCGTCAGACGGTGAATCGGTGACAAGAGCTAATATAGCAGGATAGCCCTTACGTAAATACTTCTGAGCCTTCATTGCCGAAACAATACTGACTGGGGTCCCGCTGCGATGACCCTGAACTGATAGAAATTCCCCACTGGGAAGGGGAACACGTATGATCTTCTCCTTACAGAGAATCTCCGCTTGATACTTGGACAACCAGTCCATACCAACAATCACGTCGAAGCTTCCAAGAGTAATAGGAATCAAGTCAATGTCGAAGACTTGACCCAGAAGATCGATTTTACACCCAAACAGAACATGTGTAGCTTCGATTGTTTTACCATTTGCGATTTCTACTATGTGTTTCATTACAAGAGGTGTAGGACTTAACCCTAATTGAGAGCTAAACTCTAAAGACACGTAACTCCAGTCGGCACCAGAATCAAATAAAATAGAAGCAATAACACCGTTTACCGAAAACGTACCAGTAACCACGTTGCCGTCGTTCCGCGCTTCCCCAGCTCCCAGCACAAATCCGCGCCCACGCGCAACATTACCCCCGTTGTTCCCCGCATTGTTATTCCCGTTACCACCCCTGTGTTCTGTCTTAGCTGAGGGCAGTCTCGCTTGAAGTGCCCCTCAGCCCCACACTGATAACACCCTTTCTGATTACCCTGAGTTTGCTGAGGCTGTTGCCTACCCGCCTGCTGCGCTGGCTGCTGCTGAGCTGGAAGTGTGGTCCTACAATCCCTGGCCTTGTGCCCCGGTCGATTACACCGATAACAAACTCGAGTACACTGCCCCTTGTGATGAAGATCACACTTGCTGCACAAGGGTAGCTTCCCCGCATATGATCCCTGCCCCGATCTGTTACTCGAGTTCTGATTTACTGATGCTGTCTGGCTGAAACTGCGGGTGCTGCCAGTATCCGTCTTCTTCTGAGGCGGTGCAGAGTTGGACCCCTTGTCCGCTTCGTTCCACTTACGTTTGCCATCAGCAGCAGATGCAGTGGAAGTAGTGGCAGCTGTGGTAGTGCTAGAAATACGAGGTGGCAATGAGTCGCTCTCCACCTCCTGGTCAACGATTTTATGTGCCAGTCTAACAATCTGGGTTAGGTTATTGAGGTTCGCTGCTGTAACTAAACCCTTCACCCGTGGAGGTAACCCCTTAATAAACAACTCGATTCTTCGTGGCATGGGTCGGGACAAGTTTGGACACAAATCAGCTAACTCATATGACCGCTTCACATACGCCTCGATTTCAGACCCCACCATTGTCAGATGATAGTACTCATTCTCTAACTTCGCTATTTCATCTCGAGGACAGTATTCTTCCCTCATCAGTTCTTTAAAATCATCCCACGTAGTGGCGTTCGCCGCCTCAATACCTAGCAGTTGGACCTGGGCATTCCACCAGGTCAAGGCACCATCCTGAAGCGTGCCTGCTGCAAACTTTACTCTATCCCCAACTGGGCAGTTACATATCGCAAACACTGACTCCGCCTTTTCGAACCAGCGTATAAGTCCTACAGCCCCTTCAGTGCCACTGAAGGTCTGTGGCTTGCAATCCATGAAAGTTTTAAAAGTGCAGACCGGTGGGTGAGGCTGGTTTTGTGGCGCCGGCTGACCTATTAACGAGAGAAAATAAACCAACAAGTAAGACTCAAGTTCACGATTCAAAGGAAGGAATGTCTGGTACATGTCATACCGGCCTGATAAGCTGCCAAGGCTGCAGCCACCTGGGCATTGAGTAATGCCTCTAGCTCAGCTTGAGTCATATGGATTTCGCCTTGTCCGCCACCGCGGCCTCCACCACGTCCACCGTGTCCACCACGACGACCTCCTCCACGTCCGTTCATGATTCTAATAAGTATGGGAAAGAAGTAACAAATTAACAGACCATTTCAAGCAGATGTCAAGTATTGCTATAGTATTCACAGTTTTTCGAAGTTCTATACAACACTGACTAACAACGCGGGATTCCTTTTTCACACTAGTCGAGATTTACTGGACTCACATGCACCTCACGTGTTTATTATGTGTGCACCATAAATAATAACTGATTTGCATGCTTATCTCAGTTCCTCCCTACTCATGTTAGAAGGTTTCCCCTAATTCATACAGTACGACCGTCGATATCACAACATAGCGCATCAAACACAAGTAGAGTCCTACTCTTAAAACACGTAGTAAGACAGGTAGCATAGCAATTCATATCGTAACATCATTTTGCGTTCGAGTGTGTACCAATCATGAGTATTACTAACTATTGCCTACAATAGTAAACAAGAGACGAACCTTGCTGCCTGAGCTGAGTGTCATGGTTCATGTCGTATCGGTATGTCGTATCAGTTCAGTTATAGTCTGGTTTTATAAAACATTTTTAAAACCAATTCACTATAACCTGTGGCTTGATACCAAACTGTCACACCCCCAAAATTACCACCTAGGGAGTGTCCCTCTAGCGTGTGACGACTAGCAATGAGCACACAATTAATTGAAACACAAGTTTGAAATAAAACTTCTATTTTAAAGAATGAAATCCCAACATAAGTTATTCAAAAACCATAAGTTTAGCGGAAGCGTTAATGTATCGTTATAAATGTTATCCAATCAATCATAGTAAATAAACGTCTAATATTAAATCCATCAAGCAACCAGACCACTCGCGCCCTCAGCCAGCAATTCCTGTCAACGCACTAAGGACCATGCGAGCATGTAACACACGTATCAGACAAAGCTGGCGAGTTCAGTTTTAGAAAACGTTTGTTACCCGGTGTAATGTAAAACAGTTTAATACCATGCAAGTAATATTTTAATATCTCATTTCCACAACACGGACGGCTCACTGACTGCCCTTCCCACGTACTCCTATCTAGTACTGGGCAGACTGGGTCATTAGTTCACCTCCGTCCTCTACAGGCACGGGGTGAGGGTGCCAAACCTAAGTAGCGCTACTAACTAATACCCGATGAGGGACTTACAAAAGATGATAGGTGAGATATTAACCAATATACCCGTTTTTACCCAAAGACTCATCCCCCATGGGATACCCACTGACTGTCCCCAACCACTGGGACGCATGCTCGAATGTAGTGAACTCACCTGGGATTGCTCGGTAGAATTAATTATTCGTTTAACCACAGTGATTTACCAAGCCCTATGATATTCACATTTAACAGTCAGTTTGCATACAAGCACACCACATATTCTTTCACATTTAATCATCAACTATCTTTCGATTCACATTACACATCCTTCGATACATTGCTCATCTTTCGGTCTAACAATTATCACAATTATCACAATTATGTTTCGACACATCTTTCGATACACAGTTATCATCTTTCGATTCATGGTTATCTTTCGACACAGCTATGTTTCGGCATAGTTATCTTTCGACACATCAGCTATGTTTCGACATAGTTATCTTTCGACACACAGATTATGTTTCGGTCAACACAACTATCTTTCGGTCAACACTATCTTTCGGTCAACAGAAACAGAAACCCTAATCATACGATCAGCAATCACGTTTTGTGTTTTCACCAGGAATCAGTCTGTGAAAGTGTGTGAGTGAATGCATATAGGTGCTGTAACGTTCAAACAGATCATGATTACCGAACAACAATGATTAATAGCCTATCCGATTGACTAGAATGTAACCGATTAACCCTAGTCCGATTCCCCAACCCGAAACCATTCATCCATTAACCCTAATCGATTGAACCCTAGTTCTATGCATGAATTATCTATCAAACAATAACACCAATCAACATCATAACACAGAATCGTCAATCAATCACCTATCAGTTGAACCCTAGTTTTATGCATGAATTCTCCATCGAATAAGATCATGTAATCGAGAGTATCACATAGAAACAATATGCAAAGAATCATACTAACCGAATGATGGATGATGATACGATGTTGATGATCACGACAGGGAGTTTCCTGAGTTCTGCCGTCGCCCAAAAAGGTTTCTAGGGTTTGGGATGTTCGAATGATTCTGTGCAGTCATACTACGTAACTGCTGTTAATATAGGTAAGGTTTTGGGCCGGTGACTAGTTGGGCCGAAAGTTAAGGCCCCACATCGAAGGATCGATCGAAGGATCGATTATTGTCTCGAAGGATCCTTCCTAGGTCGAAGGATATGTTTCGTGATCCTTTGAAGGTTGAATGATCCTTCGAAGGTTAGACCTTTCGGTCGAAGGATCCCAACTTGAAAGATGCCCTAGTGTAAATCCATTATTCGAATACGTTACTCATAACAAATACAAGTTTGCACATATACCCACTAACACAAAGATCTAGGATATGTAAATACAACACAGGAGTTGGAAAATAGGATAATACTAACCTCAAGAAGTCGGGTTGTCACATCATTTCTTTTAATCATTTGATTTTCACATGATTTTATAAAGAAACAATTTATAATGATTCATGGCTACTTTTGTGATAGTTAAACATCTCTTTTAACATTCAAAGTCATGAAATCTTCATCACAAAACCTATGTTACTCACATACATTTATGCTGACTTTTTATTTTCACAATATGTTTACGGAGCGAATGTTTGACTTTGAGCATGCTTCGCATAGGGCGGACTTGGGCCTTAGTGACTTTAAAATTTGCAAGACAATTATTGTACTTTGTTGTTTATTTCCAAGACAATGTAAACAATTAACTTAATAATACAAAACTTTATGTACGATGTGTTCTGAAACAATAGTTCTGTGACATGACTCCCTACGTTTCCGCCGGATTTGTTGTTTTTCGGTCAGGTTGTTATAATTTAAATTTTCCAAATGATTTTGTTGATCAAACCTAATGATCAATGTCATAACATCGCGATTTCCCCCATAAATGTGGTGTCGATTCAAATCTTTTACAAGTGTCGGTTAATTAGGAAGCCTAGGTGTAAAAAAATAAGTTGTTAAAAAAATCAATGAGATTTTTAATTAATGATATAAGGGCGGGATCTAAAACATAAAGCAAATTATTTAATTATAACCAAGAATATTTAAACATGAATCCCGTATTTGTTTTCCACACCTATTAAGCGAAACCACCTTAAAGGTGTGTAGTAACTTATAAGGAAGAATATTCAAAGATGAAACCGTATATTTGTTTTCACGCCATTAACCAAAACCACCTTAAAGGCGTAAACTATTGTAATTGGTATTTTTAATAATATGATTAACACATTTACCAATTACCAATATACGATATGACTAAACACATGGATATGACTAAACAACCTTTTAGTTCTCACAGCCTGTCACTAGCTGTTGCAATCTGTCTCCCATCCCTCACCCACCAAACCCTGCTCCTTATTATAATACAAGCTTATGGTCTTCCTCCTTTTTTTAGGTTTATTCCAAGTGATCCTTTTACTGTGTGCAAGAATAGAGCGGTGCGTACACTTGCTTTCTCAGCCATTGCACATAGAAAAGCCTTTCTGTTCTAAACAAGGTACATGAGTGTTTTATATAAGTCCATATTGTTTGTGGATAGTTTTTCTTGTTTGTTTTTAGAATACTCTTTTTGGTTTACTTATTATGGATGAAAAGTTTGCTACTTTAAAATTTTGATGTGTTTCTGATATAATTGTTTAGCATAATTGTCCTCACTCTAGTGTGTTTGTGTTTGATTCAATCTTTTTACACCCAAAGTGAATTGATAATTAAGGAATTAACGAACGATTGTTTGATTACATTGAAAGTTGCTCTTGATGCTATTTTATGTTTTCCAGAATACTTTATTTGATTTGGAGAAGAATTAAGCACATGTCGTTGCTTACTGTGGAATTCCAAGGATGTATCATTTATTAGGTTATAGGTACTTGTTCAATTTCATCATAGTGTTATCTTTAGTATATTACTAGGTTATCAACAGCGAACTTTGGCGGGGTCGGAAAAATTTAAATCTACACTTCCACAAAGTGTATAAATAATATAAATATAAAAGTAACAATATTACATAAATTACTTACTGACAAAGTTTAGTTAAAATGCATTGAGTATAAAACATTATTATTTTTTTACTTTTATTAAGAATTAAGATGTCTCTAGACGAATAACAGTTTACTCTTTTTCTCATATTGAATTTCTTGCTATGGCCATTTTATATAGATCTGCAAATTAAAGTAAACATTAATAACATCACAAAGTAAGACTAAAACTCCCAGCGCAAGATATCTTCACAAAAGTATAAATAAAATTAAAAAAAAAAATTAACATTTCGAATGTTAACCAACACATTCGATCACAACTTAAAAATTTTGGACATACAATAGGAGATTTTGAGTTTTTCCAAATAAACAAAAACATATATTAATTTGGTATCACACACTCATTTCATTAGCCATAAAAAATTAAGTTTCATTAGTTATTTAGAAAATAAAACATCACATTTTAAGACAATGATTAGAAGATAGATGATTAAAAAGATATATTGGGTAAACCTGTTTTGCAAATAGAAATTTTTAGTTACCATCTACTAACCAATTAAACAAACCAAATGTAGAAGGCTTATAAAGATTAAAATTCATTAGATTAAACACCAAAATAAATCCACAAATACATATTTGAACATTTAATATTAGAAGCACAAAAATGCTGAGTTGACACAAACAAATATACTTACTATAAAGTGTTTTGACATAGTCACCCATTTAGAGGTATTCTGACAAAAAACAAAAAAAACAACAAAAAAACAATACATAATTTGATCTTACTTCCTTGGTAAAAACTTAATTTTTAAATAAATTCTAAATATAAATGCTCCTACCAAATATGAAGATTTGCAATAGACTATTTTTCTAATATTTTGTAAAATAATAATAGTATTGCCAAACACACTTATGATCATCATCTTGATGACATAATACAAATGGTGTAACTACCACCACCACCATGACATACATCATTAGGTACTACTTCCCAGAGACAACCCGAACTTGCAAGGTTAGAGACGTGTAATCTTGTGATCTTAACTCCGTTAAACATTTTATTCGCGGTTAAATAACTTATAAATAACTTATCGGAAACTGTTGGGCCACGTATGTTTTGGGCTTTATTATTATTACTTTGCAAACATTCACAACATTCACCATATCGGCCCAAGGCCCAATTCTGTTAATTAATGGTGTGCCTTTATAAACTATTATGTCTTGATAATTTGGCCCAAGTGTTTGAGAAGCCCAGGTTCGGCCAAAACTAAAAGGCCTGTTCGCCAAAGTAATTGTTATTATATTAGGATGTGTTTGTGTGTGATAACTATCTTTTATTTAAATATAACCCTACCCTCCCTAAGAGTCCATACGGCAGTAGATTGTTCTCTTGTTGTCGAAGTCTCTTCCTGTTGGAGGATCATCTTTATTCTGGTTAGTCAAATATGCTTATTCCATTCTTGTTTCATGGTGTGCGTTTATATGTTAATAAATATATGCTTATTCCATATGCTTATTCCATTCTGGTTTATGTTTGTTATTGTTTTATTGGTATGAAGTTTATATGCATATGTGTTGTCAGAATTAGTCAAAGTTGTTCATGTTAGGAGCATTAAATGACGTGGTGTTGTTGTATGATTATTGGACCAAACCATATATGTTTAAATGATCATTGGACCAATAGGTGTATATGGATATAGGATCGATTATATGTGGTTGTGATGAAACTTGATAATTATGAACAAGACAATGATTGTCATGTGAAGTAACCTTGAACAAATCAAACAAGTGGATGGGTAATCAAAGAAACCTACGGCCCATGTGACTCCATTTATGTTGCCGGTTGTAGTTTTAGGAGTTATATGAATTGATATTTGTGATGAACTCATAATTTGTCTATGTGTGAAGACTTGCATGAGGTGGACTGATTAATTGATCGATGTTTTGGTGTTGAACCAATAGGCTGAACTGTGTAAAGGGCCGGTTTCTTTCCCTAATCGTGCATCATAAACATGTAAATATATGAGTTGGGCCAGGATATTGGGTTGGTTTGAGTATTGGCCGAGTCTCGGGATTTCACCCATTAATCCGGCTATTAACCGGATTAGGCTCGTAGTTGATTGGACCATTTGGGTTAAAAAACGCGTAATGGATCCCCAAGATGGAATAACTACTGTTACCTGTTTCAATTGCTTGTTTAAATAGCTATACGTGACAATATGTGACAATAATTGATAAGAACTACGTGTCAATTAGCTGTAAACTGATTGTTACCAAATACTCATCTAGGTCGTGAGTATTGAACTAATTAAACAAGTAACTTGTCTAACCGAGCAAACCTAAGGTGAGTTCATTGCTCTTTCTCAAGCATGGATCCCAGGGAAGGGATAATGGGTAACGTTCCGAGGGGGAATGCATGTGTAATGGGATGTTGGTTATCGTACACAGTTTTCTATCATTGTAAGACCACAATATCTACCGGCACGTTGCTTGTAGGGAAACGGGGGTTATTAGTTGATAGCGCTATTAGGTTTGGCACCCTCACGACGTTCGAGGAGAACGGGCGTGAACTAATTACCTTAAAACATGACCAATGCTTTGATAGAGGCATTGGGGTTGGCAATCACATATCATATGGCCATTCGGTAATCGAGTAATAACAACATCGAAACATCAAACATCATAACAACAAACAACATATCGTCTTGTAAACTGTTTTACTCACATGATCGGTAACACAACTTGGTAAACAAACACAAACCTTGAACTCACCAGCGTAGTCTGACACACTTGTTTACATGCTTGTAGGTAATTATTGAAGGAACTTGGGAGCTTGCCGTCTGATGCTGCTGGAGTGGTTGTGGTCATAATAAACAATTATATTGATTTGGTTTTTATACATTTATAAGCTTATACATTTATGCTTCCGCTCAATACTTTGGTTTTGGTTTAACTTTTCAAACGATACATTTCTTTCAATTGGGTATTTCAATACATTATAACTTGTGTTTGATATGATTGGTGGCTCTTTGTTGGATCGTTGCATCTCCATTAGGGACATGCCCTAGGTGGAAATTTGGGGGTGTGACAGTTTGGTATCAGAGCCACTGGTTATAGAGAACTCGGTTTCAAAATGTTTTCATAAAACCAGACTATAACCGAATTGATCCAAACGATGACCATGACACTCAGCTTCAGATTGCAAGGTTCGTTCCTCATTAGTTTACGCATTATATGCCTAGTAAACGTACTATATTTATAGCATACACGATACGGCATGGTAGGCATCATGACACATTGATAGTGTAACATAACACTTGCACTAGTAAATCCTAATCTTGTTGGTAGTGCATATTTTGTGTTGATTGGGGTGGGAGAAACTTCAAACATAAGTTAAGAAGCATCGAGAGGAGCATGCAAACCGCCTTATTATCATGGGTGCACACATAATAATAACGCATGGTGCATGCAAATCCCAATGAGGCTTAACGAGTGTAAGAGGGGTTCTTCCCTGTTTGTGTATGAACATGGTAGTTAATCGTTCTTAACGTGATAAACCTGAACACTTTCCTCGTTTTCGATCCTAAATTAGTTCATTTCCATATATAGAAACATGAGTGGACGAGGACACGGACGTGGTAGCATCAACATGACTCAGGCTGAGTTAACAAATCTGATAAACACACGTGTGGCTGAGGCTCTGGCAGCCTACCAAGCTGGTATGAACTGTACCAAATACTTTTAATCCTGTATCGTGTACACAACTCTTACTCCTGTGTTGTATCTTCTTTCACCCAGCGCACCCGAACAACCAGCCTGCCTGTACGTTCAAGATGTTTATGGATTGTAAGCCACAGACCTTCAGCGGGACGGAAGGGGCTGTGGGACTATTGAGGTGGTTCGAGAAAGCTGAGTCAGTGTTCGCTATGTGCAACTGTCCCGTGGGGGACCGCGTGAAGTATGCGACAGGCACGCTTGAGGATGGTGCCTTAACCTGGTGGAATGCCCAGGTTCAGCTGCTGGGTATTGATGCAGCAAACGCTACTACTTGGGACGACTTAAGGAATTAATGAGGGAGGAGTACTGTCCTCGTGATGAGATACAGAAGTTAGAGAACGAGTATTACGATCTGAAACTGGTGGGATCTGAGGTTGAAGCATACGTGAAGCGGTCGTATGAGTTGGCTGACTTGTGTCCGAATTTGTCTCGACCTATGTCTCGAAGAATTGAATTATTCATCAAGGGGTTACCTCCACGAGTGAAGGGTTTGGTTACTGCTGCAAACCTCAATAACTTAACCCAGATTGTCCGGTTGACTCACAAGATTATTGATCAGGAGGTGGAAAGCAACTCGCTACCACCGCGTGTTTCTAAAGCTACTGCTGCCACCACCACAGCCACTACTCCTGTCACTGATAGTAAACGTAAGTGGGGTGATATGGACAAGGCGTCCCACTCGATTCAGCCCCAAAAGAAGACAGACACTGGCAGTACTCGCAGCTTTAGCCAATCATCCTCAGTGAATCAAAATCAGAGCTCTTATGTGGGAAAGAAGCCTCAGTGTAGCAAATGTGGGTTTCATCATTATGGGCAGTGTGCTCGAGTTTGTCGCAGGTGCGACAAGGTAGGCCATGAGGCCAAGGATTGTAGGGCTCCTCAGCCAAACAGCAGCAGCAGCAGACTCAGCCGAATCAGAGACAGCAAGGGCAGCAATCTCAGCAGGGTCAGGGGTTTAGAAAAGGATGTTATCAGTGTGGGGCTGAGGGACATATGAAGCGGGATTGCCCACAATTGAAACAGAATACAGGTGGTAACAACGCGGGAGCAATGATGGGAACAATGGGGGCAACGTGGCGCGTGGGCGTGGATTTACTATTGGAGCTGGTGAAGCTCGGAACGACGGCAATGTAGTTACTGGTACGTTCTCTGTGAATGGTGTTTATGCTTCTATTTTATTTGATTCGGGTGCCGATTGGAGTTATGTGTCTACGGGGTTCAGTAGTCGTCTAGGATTGAGTCCTACACCTCTTGTTGTTAAGCATGTAGTGGAAATAGCAAATGGTAAAACTATTGAAGCGTCTCATGTCCTCATGGGTTGCAAATTAGATCTCTTAGGTCAAGTATTTGACATTGACCTACTTCCTGTCACTCTCGGAAGCTTCGATGTAGGTCGGAATGGATTGGTTATCCAAATATCAGGCGGAAATTCTCTGCAAGGAGAAAGTCGTTCGTATTCCCCTTGCTAGTGGTGAATCTTTATCGGTTCAGGGTCATCGTAGCGGTGCTACAGTAGGTATTATCTCAGCCATGAAGGCTCTAAGTTGTCTACGTAAGGGCTATCCTTCCCTTTGGCCCTTGTTACTGACTCTCAGACTGACGAGAGGAAACTCGAAGACCTTCCTGTTGTTCGAGAGTTTCCTGATGTTTTTCCTGAAGAGCTCCCTGGTTTACCTCCACATCGTCAGGTAGAATTTCAGATTGAACTCCAGCCAGGAGCAGCACCGATTGCTCGTGCTCCATACCGTCTTGCACCAGGAGAGTTGCAAGAATTATCGAATCAACTTCAAGAGTTACTAGACAGGGGTTTCATTCGTCCTAGCTCTTCTCCTTGGGGAGCCCCTGTATTATTTGTGAAGAAGAAGGACGGGTCTTTTCGTATGTGCATCGACTATCGCGAGCTCAACAAGGTGACGATCAAGAATCGTTATCCTCTGCCACGCATTGACGACTTGTTTGACCAGCTGCAAGGGTCAAGTTTCTATTCCAAGATTGATTTGAGGTCGGATATCATCAGGTACGGGTTAGAGAGGAGGATGTGCCTCGAACAGCTTTTCGAACGCGGTATGGCCACTATGAATTTCTGGTTATGCCATTTGGGATGACCAACGCACCAGCGGTCTTCATGGATCTCATGAACCGCGTGTGCAAACCTTACCTTGACGACTTCGTTATCGTTTTCATTGACGACATATTGATCTACTCCAAGAACAAGGAAGACCACGAGCGCCATCTTCGTCTTATTTTGGAGCTCCTGAGGAAGGAGCAGTTGTACGCAAAGTTTTCTAAGTGTGACTTCTGGATTCGGGAAGTACACTTTCTCGGGCACATCGTTAACGAAATGGGTATTCATGTGGATCCTGCCAAGATCGATGCTATTCGAAATTGGGCGGCACCAAAGAATCCTTCGGAGGTGCGTCAATTTCTTGGTCTTGCGGGATATTATCGTCGGTTTATCGGGATTTTTCTAAGATTGCTCAACCCCTCACCGCCCTGACTCAAAAGAAAGTTGTTTATTTTGGGGATCGAACCAGGAAGAAGCTTTTCAGCTCTTAAAGCAGAAGTTGTGCAGCGCGCCGATTTTATCGCTACCAGAGGGTACTGAAGATTTTGTGGTTTATTGCGATGCGTCTATTCAGGGTCTCGGCTGTGTGTTGATGCAGCGAGACAAGGTGATAGCTTATGCTTCTCGACAGTTGAAGGTACACGAGAAGAACTATACGACACACGACCTGGAGTTAGGAGCCGTAGTCTTTGCGTTGAAGATTTGGAGGCATTACCTGTACGGTACCAAGTGTACCATCTATACCGATCACAGGAGTCTTCAACATATCTTCGACCAGAAGGAATTGAATATGCGGCAACGTCGTTGGGTCGAGCTTTTTAATGATTATGAGTGTGCTATCAAGTATCATCCGGGTAAAGCTAATGTTGTAGCTGATGCCCTTAGTCGCAAGGAACCGAAACAGAAGCGTGTTCGTGCCCTACAGCTTACTATTCACTCTGATTTACCTGCCCGGATTCGTTCAGCTCAGATTGAAGCGTTAAAGGAAGAAAATATCGAAGCCGAAGGATTACGAGGGCTACACAAGAAGAAGTTCGAGCAACGGTCTGACAATATCTACTACTTCATGGAACGGATATGGGTTCCTTCATTTGGTGATCTTCGAGAACTTGTGATGGACGAAGCACACAAGTCACGATATTCTATTCATCCAGGGTCTGATAAGATGTACCAGGACCTCAAGGTTTTGTATTGGTGGCCGAACATGAAAGCTATTATTGCCACCTACGTGAGTAAGTGTTTGACCTGTGCTAGGGTCAAGGCAGAGTACCAGAAGCCTTCGGGTCCACTTCAGCAGCCGGAGATACCTATGTGGAAATGGGAACAGATCGCTATGGATTTTGTTACGGGGTTACCTAGAACACAGGCAGGGAACGATACTATATGGGTGATTGTCGACCGTCTCACAAAGTCAGCACATTTCCTAGCAATCAAGGAGACAGATAAGTATTCGCAGCTCGCAGCAGTGTACCTTAAAGAGGTGGTTTCTAGGCACGGGGTGCCGACTTCTATTATTTCTGATCGAGATCCTCGTTTTACTTCAGAGTTATGGCAGGCCATGCATAAGTCATTCGGCTCACGTCTCGATATGAGCACGGCTTATCATCCACAAACGGATGGTCAGAGTGAGCGCACTATTCAGACACTAGAGGATATGCTGCGGGCATGCGTTATTGATTTTGGGAAAGGATGGGAGAAGCACTTGCCGTTGGTAGAGTTTTCCTACAATAACAGCTACCACACCAGTATCAAAGCGGCACCATTTGAGGCACTGTATGGGAGGAAGTGTCGTTCACCCTCTGCTGGGCTGAGGTGGGTGATAGTCAGATCACAGGTCCTGAGATGGTACTCGAAACTTCAGATATGATCGTGAAAATCAGAGAACGTATGGCAGCTGCTCGTGACCGCCAGAAGGCCTATGCGGACAAGCGTGCCAAAGAGGTAGTGTTCGAAGTGAATGACCGCGTCATGCTGAAAGTCTCACCGTGGAAAGGGGTTGTACGCTTTGGGAAGCGTGGCAAGCTGAACCCACGTTATGTTGGGCCGTTTAAAGTTCTTGAGCGTATCGGTAAGGTGGCTTATAGGTTGGAGTTACCTACTGAGCTGGGTAATGTTCACGACGTATTTCATGTATCACAGTTAAAGAAGTGTTATGCTGACGACCCATTAGCGGTACCTTTTCAAGAGTTAAAAATCGACGACAAGTTACAGTTTGTTGAAGAACCCATCGAGATCATGGACCGTGAGGTCAAAGTGCGTAAACACAGTCGTATTCCCATCGTTAGGGTTCGTTGGAACTCAAACGTGGACCGGAGTTCACGTGGGAGCGCGAGGATCAGATGAAACTAAAGTACCCTCACCTATTTCCCAAAGACAAAGCAGAGTCAAGCAAAACTGGTGAATCTCGGGGCGAGATTCCTCTTCAGTTGGGGATGATGTCACACTGAGCAAACCGCAACAACCTTGATTTATCACCTCACTTCTTTGTGATTGCTTGGCAAATTTCGGGACGAAATTTCTTTCAAGTTGGGATGATGTGACAACCCGAACTTGCAAGGTTAGAGACGTGTAAATCCTATGATCTTAACTCCGTTAAACATTTTATTTCGCGGTTAAATAACTTATAAATAACTTATCGGAAACTGTTGGGCCACGTATGTTTTGGCTTTATTATTATACTTTGCAAACATTCAAAATTCACCATATCGGCCCAAGGCCCAATTCCGATTAATTAATGGTGTGCCTTTATTAACTATTATGTCTTGATAATTTGGCCCAAGTGTTTGACTGAAGCCCAGTTCGGCCAAAACTAAAGGCTGTTCGCCAAGTAATTGTTATTATATTAGGATGTGTTTGTGTTGATAACTATCTTTTATTTAAAATATAACCTACCCTCCCTAGAGTCCATACGGCAGTAGATTGTTCTTTGTTGTCGAATTCTCTTCCTGTTGGAGATCATCTTTATTCTGGTTAGTCAAATATGCTTATTCCATTCTTGTTTCATGGTGTGCGTTTATATGTTAATAAATATATGCTTATTCCATATGCTTATTCCATTCTGGTTTATGTTTGTTATTGTTATTATGGTATGATAGTTATATGCATATGTGTTGTCAGAATAGTAGTCAAGTTGTTCATGTTAGGAGCAATTAAATGACGTGATGTTGTTGTGTGATTATTGGACCAAACATATGTGTGTTAAATGATCATTGGACCAATAGGTGTATATGGATATAGGATCGATTATATGTGGTTGTGATGAAACTTGATAATTATGAACAAGACAATGATTGTCATGTGAAGTAACCTTGAACAAATCAAACAAGTGGATGGGATAATCAAAGAAACCGACGGCCCATGTGACTCCATTTATGTTGCCGTTGTAGTTTTAGGATTATATGAATTGATAATTTGTGACGAACTCATAATTTGTCTATGTGTGAAGACTTGCATGAGTGGACTGATTAATTGATCGATGTTTGTGTGTTGAACGAATAGGCTGAACTGTGTAAAGGGCCAGTTTCTTTCCTCTAATCGTGCAGTCATAAACATGTAAATATTGAGTTGGGCCAGGATATTGGGTTGGTTTGAGTATTGGGCCGAGTCTCGGGATTTCACCCATTAATCCGGCTGTTAACCGGATTAGGCTCGTAGTTGGTTGGACCATTTGGGTTAAAAACGCTAATGGATCCCATGATGGAATAACTACTGTTACCTGTTTGAATTGCTTGTTTAAATAGCTATACGTGCAATATGTGACAATAATTGATAAGAACTACGTGTCAATTAGCTGTAAACTGATTGTTACCAAATACTCATCTAGGTCGTGAGTATTGAACTAATTAAACAAGTAACTTGTCTAACCGAGCAAACCTAAGGTGAGTTCATTGCTCTTTCTCAAGCATGGATCCCAGGGAAGGGATAATGGGTAACGTTCCGAGGGGAATGCATGTGTAATGGGATGTTGGTTATCGTACTCAGTTTTCTATCATTGTAAGACCACAATATCTACCGGCACGTTGCTTGTAGGGCAACGGGGGTTATTAGTTGATAGCGCTATTAGGTTTGGCACCCTCACGACGTTCGAGGAGAACGGGCGTGAACTAATTACCTTAAAACATGACCAATGCTTTGATAGAGGCATTGGGGTTGGCAATCACATATCATATGGCCATTCGGTAATCGAGTAATAACAACATCGAAACATCAAACATCATAACAACAAACAACATATCATCTTGTAAACTGTTTTACTCACATGATCGGTAACACAACTTGGTAAACAAACACAAACCTTGAACTCACTAGCGTAGTCTGACACACTTGTTTACATGCTTGTAGGTAATTATTGAAGGAACTTGGGAGCTTGCCGTCTGATGCTGCTGGAGTGGTTGTGGTCATAATAAACAATTATATTGATTTGGTTTTTATACATTTATACGCTTATACATTTATGCTTCCGCTCAATACTTTGGTTTTGGTTTAACTTTTCAAACGATACATTTCTTTCAATTGGGTATTTCAATACATTATAACTTGTGTTTGATATGATTGGTGGCTCTTTGTTGGATCGTTGCATCTCCATTAGGACATGCCCTAGGTGGAAATTTGGGGGTGTGACACCATCACTTGCAAGAATTAGCATTTGAAGTTCTTCCCCAAGCTCTTGTTCCTAAAAAAATAGCAAAACAAAACCTTAGCCATACACAACAATTCACCATTATTGAAGCCAAAACCTTAACTTTTTAACCATGAGAACTTGTTGTCGGATGACTCATGAGACCCCACCAGTGGCGAAGCTTGACCCGAATGACGGGGGTCGAAAACGTATATACCAAAAATTTCTATAGAACCGGGGTCAAAAACGTATATACCTAAAAATTTCTATACGAAAACTACATATATAACACTACTTAGCGAAAAGTTCAGGGGGTCGGGCGCCCCAGCCCCTTCTATACTTCACCACTGGACCCCACCAATACCTTACTAATCGATGGATCAGTAAAGCACGGCTCACACTCAAGGGGTTAGAAGTAGAAAAATAGTGGAAGCTGGGTTCAATCCTAAGACCTGTGTTATACGCACTCATAACAAAATCTTAGACCTGATTTAAGGCTTACCTGGATGCCAGGTTCTACAACAACAAATTGCTTAAGCAAGCGGTTTCCAAAAGCACGGGACATTGCTAGAACACCTCCAACCCTCCAAGTGCCTAATTAGCATTAACATGAGATAAATATTTAAACAACAGTTTAACAAACAGTCCATACAAAGAACTTAACAAAAGGCACAATTAAAAAACTTAAATAATGAGACGTATTAGATAAGCTAGTGACAATTTACAGGCCTTGTTTTGGAGCATTTTATAAGCATAGAAGTGTTGCGAATTCATGTCGTGGATTTTGGAAAAAAAGAAACATCCGTTCAATTTATATGGTCTTTGTTATCAATATGTTATTTACATGTTATATCTTTGGAATTTAATGTAATATATTATACGAAAAAAATTACTCATTATTATTACACACTTAAAACATATAATCCACACATATTTGACTTGCCAGTTGAGCTTATACTTAGTATAAATCAAATCTAATGTAAAACTATATTCAATAACTTTAAAATAAAAATATATAAAATCCATATTATCGTTAAAAAATAAAAATATGTGTTTACAAATGTGTTATTGAATTATATTATTTTTAATTTAATTGACAGATGCAGATGAGATAATTTTTAACGTAGGTGGGTATTAACGCCACTATTACCCACGACGACTTTTTGGCATATATCGCTATTGGGTTAGTTTTTATTTCGAGTTTTATACACGTAGAGAGAAATTATTTATATAATTAATAATATTAAAGTTATTAGTGATAAATCTATACTCAAATATCATACAAAAAATGATAATTACAGTTCATGTTGTTATCAATGAAACCACCTGAGAATTCAAAAAATCATTTATCAAGCTCAAGTAGACAAATTAGCCAGTATGTCGTATGTAGAAACCTATATGCGGTTATTTAAAGAAGTAAAATCACCTTGATCGCCAGCAGTGTGGTAGAAATGGTGATAATCTTCTAAAATGGTGATAATCTTCTGAACGCAAGAATGATTTTGCTGAAGGCAAACCTCGGCAATAGAGTTTACACAACTTTCAAGTATGAACCCATTTGACCCGTACCACACGTTTCCCTTTTAGCTAATTTTTTTATTTGACCTGTTCAGTTCAAAGACAACCCATTTATTATTTAAATGGGTTGAACTTGTAAGCCCTCTAAACATTGGCCTATTTTCAACCCATATAAATGGTTCCCATTTTAGTTGCTTCTTTATGTGACCCATGTGAGATAAAACACAACCTAACCCAATCCAATTTATAAGTAAATGGGTCAGAATTTCTTTCTTACCACTTTCCTGAACCGCTCATTCACAGCAGGAGTTCCTCTAGTAACAGATTCGGATAGATATGGACTGCTAACACGATCCTCATTCATAACCACTATCACAATCTTGTCCCATCTAACGGGTAGCCTGAGTAAAATAAACAGAAATATAAAAAATACATATATCTAATAGAGAAGAGTCATCAAATACGTGACCCTTCTGTCAATCATATATGATTCTATTCATGTTACAGTTATATAAGATTGAACTCGATCCGATAAGTAAAGAAGTTGTATAAAAACCATGAATGGGCTCGTGGTTCGATCTACAAAGCAGTTATATCCTCAAATTAGACATAAGGACACCAAAATTCAGTTATTAAAGCACTGTGAAATTATTCAAGCCTAACTGTTTGTTTTAATGCTACGAAACATATATGGTATCATAGTACAAACAAACTTATCTTATTTTTGGATTCTTTCAAATATTAAAACTAACTACCAACGTTTTCTTAGTGGACCACCCAAATGGCACATTGGTATCTTTTCTATATACTGAGAACTACAATATTTAGGGTTGTTCGCTCGCTTAGATATGTTTAAACCGAACAAATTACACGAAACGAATCACTTTTCGGTTTGAAAAATATGAATCCAAACTATCTTAAAACCAAATCAAATTACAATTCAGTTTCTAACTAATATATTGCTCATCGAACATAAGTATAAAAAGTCAATACTCCAATTTTTTTTATGATGGGTCCATTAAAAAGATCCCAATAACAAAGCACGTAATTTCAAGAACACAAATCACTAACCAAAATAGGTAAAGTTTAAAGAATTGAGCTTAAAAGTGAGCAAATGAAGTTCTTGAAGCAAGGCATTGCATGCCCCCTCTTCTATGTTGGACTATAAGCATTTTCCTCAAGAATTGATTACACGAAATAAAATACTCACACTTGCGAAAGAAATTCACACCATAGTAAATGCTCTAAACTGTTGGAATATATTTAATAAACAATTGAAGGCAATGCTCTAAACTGTTGAATATTCCAGTGAACTCTGCAAAAGTTAAAGTGGAATCAAGAACATGAACATCAAGTATTTGTTTCTTATTCATTTTAGTGTCATTGCGTCTAGACTCACACACACCCACAATTTCACCAAATCATTTTAGCAACTAAGTGAAATATGTAATATAAAACCAATTGCCATTAATAGGGAAGCCACTGGGTTGAAACTTGATCGATTAGATTCTGACAATGAATGTCATGAGTTAATTTAAAATGATTATATAGAATTATTTTTTCTTGATGATGGAGATTCAAAGAAACCTCAAGTCAACCTAAACTTTTAATACCGTTACGAACAACAACTAAATCGGTTTACTTTCAGATCATTTTGAAGATTGTAAAGCTAACCTTCGCCACAAAGGGGATCCACAAACGTACGTTTGCCAGTGCCTTGATTGGTAGATGACATTTAGACCACCGGCAAATAATTGCTAATTGATCAGAAAGTCAAAGGACAATAGTAACAAAGATGGATGAAGATACCTTAGGTGAGACCACCAACGCGATCTCGTAACAAAAAGAAGCAATAACAAAATCCACAGTTGTTGACCAATCACATACCTACCAAACAAAACGAACAATAAACACGGTTCACTGAGAACAATAGCCAAGAACAAAGTAAAATGAAGCCCAAACCCAAGTCCCATCTTGATTTTTCTAACAATTCCTAATCGACTGTTTATTAAACACTCCTCTAAACCTAATAATAATAAAACACATAATAGTGCTTTCGAAATGTAAAAGAACTAATTACCCGGTAAGCACTTACATCAGCAGCCTCAACACGAGCACCGTTCTTGCGATTCTTCGCTTGTTATCGTATCTTCCATCGCGTCGGTGTATAGCTTCATACCGAGTTCGTACAGGTTCGAATAATCGTCCGAATTGAACCCGACGTAATTCTTGAAAAGTTGTGAGAATTCAACATGGTCGCAAAACGGATCTTGCTCCAGCTTGACTTCCACAATGTACAGTTTGACCGAACCCATTTGACCCGAGGGTGACTCGGCCCATCGTAACTCTTCATTTGTGGTTACATTCACCATATCGCCTTCTTGGTCTCGGTATTTCATTAGAACAGCCCTTGATAACAAAATCGATCGGATATTATCCCTCTTAGCGATTAAACATCGCAATTATAGGGGATTTTCGCCCATCTTATATCGTCCCGTATACTAACTTAATGTTCATTTTCGGCCCATTGTCGTTGCTAAACACGTTTATCTTCTCCTCCACAACCAACTTATCTTCAGCATCTTTTTCGTCATTTTCGCCATTTTCACGCTTGATTTTCTCATTACTTTCACCAAAATCTTCCTTTTCATCAACCCGTTTGCGCATTTATCAATTTTAATCACAGTAACCCTCCTGAATTTCTGCCATATTTTGTGATAATACACCTATATGAGTACTATTATCTTTTTCAATAGTTTGATTTCATGCATAGATACGTTAAAAAGTAGCTGGTCAACATGAAAATCATTAAAGAGAAAAACTTAGTTTTAAAGAAAGATGATGTATAAAGTAAAGATACAGAAAATTTGAAACATAAAATTCACCATTTTCATATTTATTTTTTTTAATTGGTTCTGAAGCAATCTACACTTCTCATAGCAGATTTATTTATATCGTGCATAAATGGGTACATAAGCTTCTAAAAAGGTTTAATGAACATAGTGTGTTAGTCATCTTTGTTTAAATATACACATGTAAATCATTGCTTTGAGAGACAAAAGTACATAAAGGCTTTTATAGCCTCATGCATAAAGAATTTACTCTAGTATCAGAGGCATAAACACTTGCATATGTTTTAGATGTTTTCTGAAACGTAAGACTGCAAGTTCGAGCTAGAATGTATTAATTACCTTTGTAAGACGGCTATGAGTTAAGACCAGGCCACTAATGATCCAACAACAATGTAGATAGCTGCACGCCTACATATATAACAAAAGTAGATATTTAAAAGTAAAATTCGTTTTAAAATGGAAGGCTTTAATAAATCTCAGAATCAAAAAAGTGAGATTTATCATTCATGTAGCCTATTCATGAGTTAGCAAGGAAAAGAAGACCGATAATATAGGTCTAACCAGCTAAACATGGTCTAAAACATCAAAAATTGGCCTGGAACCAAAACACGTCTAAATCCTCGAAATTTGGTCTAACCAATTAAGCTATTCCAGCTTCTATTATGGTTTGTTTATTTTAACTTTTTTGTTATATATTGTTTATTATTTTTGTTACCTGATGTTTTGGTTCATCATTTTTTGGCCACGGACTACCAAAATGGGGCAACCTATAAAAGCTAAACCAAATCGCATAGATCGGCTATAAAAAGTGTTCATCTTAAAAAAAACCGAAAGAAAAAACAAATTTTATCAGACCAGTGCAAGATTATTATCTATGATACAAATAAAAACTGTGAAAAGTATGAAAACATAGATGATTGTTCAAATGTGAATAAAATAGACCTTTCTCATTGTAGCTTTTTGTGACGAACTGAGAGAAACAGAAATACGGTAATCAGAACCGGAGACGTCATCGCTCTTTCTTCTACGATTTGAATAGATCAACAGACATCATCACCATCGTCCTCCCATCAGGTTATCTCATCAAAACCGACACACATCACCAATTATAACATCTGAATTTGTAAAATTAACTATAAAAAAAATACATAAATACCTTTGAAAACAAAGATGGTAGTGAAGAACAAATAAGAAAAATACAAAAACCATACCTCGAATGAAGATATTGATTACTGAAACAAATAAGTTCCGGAAATATAGGGTTAATTTCGAAAACAACAGTTCTATTAAACTGCATATACTCACTCAACCATGGCTTCTTATTAGTCTAGCAAAAAAGTCTGTTTCATCAGTTATTGACACGATGTTTGCAAAATCTTTCTGCACTTGGCCCTTTATAGTGTACCAAATCTGAAAACCAAATTAAAAAAGCATCATATCACCTCTTAATCCCTATTGGGGCGTACATCAGATCACTAAAAGCACATTAAGCAACTGGTAATATTTAACGCAAAATAAACAAACAATATGAACTTAAAGAGCTATTGTAGCACTTGCTTAAAAAGTATACCTTATATCCGGCCATCACCGCAACTGATAGCAAGAAAGTCCAACCCAGCGACAACACTTGTTCCACAACATATAAAACACCAAACGTCATTAACTTTAACGTCAAAACAATAACGCCGTTAAGTTACTATTCCAGCCATTAGATATTAATAGATTTAGATTAGATTATATTATATTTAACCCATCACAACCGAGCGACAAATACCAATGAAATGATACCCGAATTTCAAAAGTAAAATACTCAAAACAACATGCCAGTTTAATAGTCTCAACAGGCGGCAGAGCACGTCATAGAAGCACCAGTCACCCAAAGGACCAAGAATGCCACCTTAAGCAACACAACCGAAGGCCAAACCCACCAGAAACAATACTCAAATCTCTGAGGGACCAAATAAGACATCCGAACCAAAACAGAAGTTAGGGTTACCAACGGTTATAGTGATTACATGACTGAACCAGAAGAACACGAGGCAAGATTCAAAATTGAATACCGAAGAAAAATAACTGTTTATTGAAACAATAAAAAGAGTCATCAAATCTAAAAACAGAACTTATTTGAAAATAGAAAACATTAGGGTTTCGATTGAGACCTCAAATCTACAGAATCGGTGTGAAAAGGTAACATGAGAATCACCATCGTCGATTCGATTTGCTGAAGAACATGTGTGGATTTGCTGAAGATATGCATATGCGCCGCTAGGGTATTGATGATAGAGACAAAGGAGATCTGATGGAATTGTGTAAAGGAAGAAAGCATTCAAAAAATATAAGGGATCCAAATCAAAACTGATCCGACCCGGATTTTACTCGGACCCGCGTCCAATCTAGCGTGCATTTGTTTTAAAATCATGAATGTAGAAGCAATTGTGATTTCCCTCCTAAACTCTCAAAAAAAACTTGCCACATCAGCAAAAATGCCAAAATCAAATGCCACATAGCCCACATCACATTCTCATTTTATATATTTATATATATATATATTATATATAGATTTGGTATATATCTACATATATAATATACATATCCAAAGGACTAATTAAGGTCAATAAAATTTTCCTTAAAATATCCTAAAGCATAATGTACAAGTCTTTTAAGCATCAAAAAATCATTTTCCACTATACCCCTACTAAAAAAACACCGCGATACCATTAGGTTTCACCTTCTTTCATTTCAAAACATTTCAAAATCGCCCGCTCCCCTGCTCCACTCTCTCTCTGGCGATTCCAGAGATCTGAATCTAGGGTTTTTCCCCAGGCGGTTCAAGATCTAGCCTCTCATTTACACGAGATCGATAAATAAATCTCAATGCATTCTCCATTCAGATCTCAATCTCATCTCACACCTGCTCTCTCTCTCTATCTCTCTCTCTTCAACCTTGGTGATACGGCTGCTACTCAGAAGGATCTTATATGTGTTACTACCGTCAATGTGTGGTGGTGGTTCTGCGACTCGGCAATGAGAACGGGTAATTTTTTTTTGCTTAAAGGTTTCTCAGATCTACTGTACTACCGTCATTTTTTGAGGATTTTTGTTGTAGATGAAGACACGAGCCAATGAGGTTACACGACTAAGGAATATGGCAACCAAAACTTTGCAGATCTGAGTTTTTAGAGGAATATTAACAGCCCAAATCTGTGTTCCGGTATGGAAAACTTTTAGTGCTTTACACATTGACTAACTTTATGGTATGTAGACATGATAAATGTCACAAGCAGGGAAGTGTTGTAAACTTGTAATGTTCTGATCCAATTTTGCTTGGGTCTTCAGTTGGTTTTTGCTTATTTAGTATAATTGGAATATGCTAATATGTTTTAGTGATTACTGTGCTTAGCAGGTTTGTTGTATATCTATGTGAAACTGGAGTGTGTTTTATTGTACTATTGTTGCTTGTTATTGTAAAGCTATATAATATTATCCTTTGGGCTTGCAGGTGGTTTCTGCAAAAGTCACACGTAACAAGCAATCTGGTCAATCTGAGGGTTATGGTTTCATTGAGTTTGTTAACCGAGCAGCTGCAAAAAGGCATCTACAGGCATATAATAGTACTTTGATGCCCAATGTTGAGCAGCTCTTTAGGATGAACTGGGCTTCCTTTGGTGCTGGTGGAAGAAACCAAGATGACACACCCGATTACCCTATATTTGTGGGGGATTTGGCAGCTGATGTTACGGACGACCTTACTGGAGACGAGTTATTGTATTCTGTTTAATCCTTCAAATATTGTCATGGTATACTGTCACACCCCGACCACGTAAAATAACAAAATGTGGCGGAATCGTCGGGAGTGTTGTAACAGAATCATTGTTTCATAACACATGGAAAATTGAAATGTTGTTTTATTGATTAAAAGAGTTACAATGTCTTAACAACAAATAAGTATAACAAAATTAACTAGTATTGCATCTTTTATTGTCACTAAGGCCCAAGTCCGCCTATGTGTATCTTGATTAATCCTATGCATCATCTCCTGAAACACATGTGAAAATAGGTACGTCAACATAAAAATGCCAGTGAGTACATAGGTTTTATTGATTTAGGATTCATGACTTATAAGTTTAGAAAAAGTTGCTTAACAAAAAGTCAGTCATGATCCTTGTAAAATGTTTTGTTTTATAAATCATTTGAAAAGCAATGATAGATATGTATATTTAAAAGAATAATGTAAGGTTAAATGAATAACCAAGTAAAATGAATTTGTATAAAACAAACTGTTTTGTAAAACAATGTCTTGTGAAAAATATGTTATTTGTATAAAATGTATAAGTCCAAATTGAATGATTTAAATAACGCTACGACATGTAATATAATACAAGCACTTATATATAGGAAGTACCAGCGGCGTATCCACAATGCTTGTATCACATTACACACGTCTCATTACTCAAATCACTTACCCAAACAAACCACCAATGTAAATTGCCCATGTCTAAACCACTTGTCAAATGTCTTTGTCAAAACCATGCCAAAATGTTTATGTCAAAATGTTTATGAAATGTATATGTCAATATCAAAATGTCTATGTCAAATGTCAATCATGTAATCTGTAAAAAAATGTCATGTATGGCAAGTGATATATGTATCAACTAAACCATAGGTAAAAATGCACAAAACAATGTATTGAAGTAAAACTTGGTTTAAATCAATGTTATGTTTTGTGGAAATGCATGCTGCTATACTGATACTAACATTTATGCGGTGTGTTAAACGCATACATTCAAGCCTTGAGACAAACGGATAACCCTAAGTAAAGGTTATCAAAAGAAATGTTTTCGGATTCAGTCATTCCTTTCATCCAAACCAACCCGGGATGTCAGGAACGGGATTTGTCAAGTCCTATGGTACCATTACTTACTACCGAGCGGCGTAGCTAATGTTAATGAATGTATATAAGTCCCGTTTTTACAAACCAAATGTCATACCGAATGTAAGCATGTGATGTGATGTGAATGTACTAAGTATGGACTAAATAAACATACATAGCATGAAAAGGTAAATGTAAATCAAATGTACTAAGTATGCTAAGTTAACATACAAAGCAGAAAAGTCATGTAAAACAATGTGCTATCATGTTAAGTAAACATACATAGCAAAAGAAATGTAATGAAAAACAATGTGCTAGCATGCTAAGTAAACATACATAGCAAAAGAAATGTAATGAAAAACAATGTGCTAGCATGTTAAGTAAGCATACATAGCAAAAGACATGTAATGAAAACCAATGTGCTAGCATGTTAAGTAAACATACATAGCAAAACATAATGAAATCATGTACTAATAGTGTACTAATGAACATAGCAAGTATAGAATATGAAAAAAACATGAAAGTAACAAGTAGGCACATGTGTTCCACCCCAAAACAGTTTTGAAAACAGTAAAAGAGGGGACTATGTACTCACTTGAGGGTGCTTAGAAGTCTTGAACAACAACCAAGCAAAGCTAGAGGGATCACGGAATCAAACGGCACCCTATATAGATAACTACATAAATAACCGGACCTAAATCGGGGGATTGGATTGTATGAGGTGTCGTAAATCAAATGAGTATTGGAACTCATATGATATGGTTAATCAAAGCCCACATACTAAAATGAAACCAACCTAAGTGCTTACGACCCATTACGACCCGTTTAGGTAGCTTATGCTACTTTAACGCGCCGTTTGCGTATAACGCGTTCGGACCGCTTAACTAGTCCTATGACAAGTATTATATGCCTTAACATGTCTAATATTGTTGCTAAATCAGTTTAGATGTCAAAAATTAAGTTACATATGCTTAAAATGAATTTATGCGTAAAAAGGGTATTTTGGTAATTTACCTAAGGCATACAAACTACCTATCATACAACTACTTAAACGACGGGACCATAAGGTATAACCTCGGAAGGTTATTCCCTATACAACTATGGTCACCTAATGTGTTTGGTCGGAGCCTAATGGTCGACCAAATGGGTCGGGTTCGAAAGCATAAGTGATGGTTTAGATCGCTTACCTTTACGACCCTAGACAAGCACAATACTAAAAGCGACGAGCTAAACATGCTAGAACATGTTTAGTTAAGTTAGAAAACAGGTTTGGTATCAAAACAAACGGTTTTGATACCTTAGAGTAGTTTGGTTACAAAATACGCGAGAAAACGCATTTTGGCCGAAACTACGACTCGTCACTAAGCCTAGATAACGTGGTAATCAGTAGGTATAGTCACTAGGGACTATAACCATCATGATTACGCTCACGTTATGAAGTTCAAACGAACTTCGTGTTAACCATAAACTGGTTAATGCAGAAAGTCAAACGCAGTTTGACTTTAACGCTAAAACGAACGATAAACGCGAAAGAATACTTACAGAAGGTCCCCGCAAGATTGAATTCCAAGTATTTCTCAGGTATGAAGTGATAACCACTCCCACTTAGAGAAAATCTCAGAATTCAAGTGAGGACTAAATGAAATGGGTTGGGTTTATATAGGCATGGCACAACCGTTAGGATCGTTCATCGCGAAACGTGCTTCGATCTCGGCCGTGCACATGGGCCCATTGTTTTGGGAAACCTTGGGCACCTATAGATTCAGCCCATGGATTGAAAATACCATTTGCAATTGGGTTTGGAGTGCATAACAGCTGGAAACAGGCTGTTAACAACTTTCTGCAGAACTGGGCATCTCACGCGGGCCGCGTAAGAGTTTAAGGTAGTCTTACGCGGGCCGCCTGGCCAACTATTACAGAATTGCAGTTTTGGTCCCTGAACTTCAGAAACATGTGTTTTGATGCATTTTTGGCACATTTAAGCCCGTTAACCTCATTTCAAGGCTCTAAAATGATGTTAAAGTATAGGGGACATCAAATATGCTCAAAAATATCTCGGATGTCGGTTCGTTTGGTCGTACGGTTGCGTTGTTCGGTTAATTACGACAGAAGTCGTAACGAACGTAAAAACGATCCAAATTAAGCGACGAATGGGTTTTTATCATGCCAATCACTAAAACATAATATTTTAATGATTACATAAATTTTTGGATGTCCGGAAGTATTTAGAACATAAGCTATGCGCGAAAATGCAAACTTATGCACTTTTTGACGCTTTTAATCCCTGAATGACCAAAAAGTTTATTTTAGCACACTGAACACCTCAAAGCCTATTTCTAAGCTATGTAAATGATATTTAGGGTGTTTTTAACTTATGATCATGTTCCGGAGGGTCTGTTACAGTACGAATTGACATACTTTCGCAGTTTGTCGAATTTAGTCCCTGTAAGCGAATAAACTTGATTTCGGCGTACCAAACCATCCAAAACTTATTTCTAAGTTATGTGGAGGTTATTTAAGGTATGTTAAGCCTATGTCACTGTTCCGGAGTGTTTGTTGCATTAAACTGGTTATTTTTTACGCATCAGATCGCGTATAACCTTCCAGAAAGCGATTTAAAGCCCGAAATCGAACAAGAGTTGATATGTGCAAATGATACACATGTTTATACAAATCCCAAGTATGAAATGCAATATTTCATTGGTTTGGTATTTGTTTGATGGCTGAAGTGACACAGGTGTCACATATACTTTCTCTTAACTTTTCATAATAATATAGATTGCTTTGATTATATCTTGAATGATTCAAGTTGAATCGACTTATTGTACACAAAGCTTGCAATTGTTGTTGTGTTGTGTTGTGTTGTGTTGAGAACTTATGATCCACTTATGCATACAGTTAAGTGTTTTGAACGTGTTTGATTTTGTTAGGTTTTGGATATGAATAGTTGCTGTATTATGTGTTGTTTTGGTGCATCTGTTTAGAAATGGAGGTGTGTTTGGCTTGATTTGTGTAGATTCAAAATTATTATCAACATAGGGCATATTTGAGATATGAAGATTGAGTGATTGGTATATGTGTTACATCTCGCAAGTCGTGACAGAATGAGTGTTTGCTTTGCTCACATTATGAATTAAGAAAAGTTTTATATGCTTATTGGGATGGATTAATCAATGCTGACTGCATACCATGAAAAGTGGAATAAATCTGTTGGATAGCTTGCTATAGGTGGTTATGGGTTTACGCTTTATCTATAGGTGTTTGTATGACTTAAACTGTGAAACTATATACATATATGTGTGAGAGAGAGAGATTGAGAGAGAAAAGTTAAGACTAATCTATAACTAAGTTGAAATTGCTCAATTATGAGCAAACAACTTCATGATTTACTATTGAACCAGACAAAAAGGGAAGAAGTCAAAGCTTGAAAAGAAAAAGCAGAGATGCAGGGATCAGAATTGGCTCCAACATATGTGACTTTTGTATTTTGAACTTGAATTCATTCCTAAATATCTGCTCTCTCCTCAACGCCATTCCTTCTTATCTTATTCTCTCTCGATCTGCAACATATGAACACATATTTGAAGCAATCCCAACTGATTTGTAGGTTTGTTGCTATACTTGCCCCGATCTTGTTTCACTTCTTGTTCTTGTTCAAATATTGTTTTAGAATCGATTTCATTATATGGTAAGTTTCTATAGCTATACACTATTTTCAACCATTAACATATGCTTCACGCATTTGTTACTTATCTTAGTCATCATAACTGAGTTCTCCTCTCTGTGATGATTGTTTGTTCGTTCGATGTAAAAGAATAGAAGAGTCCAGATTTTGGTGTGTGTTTGTGTGTGGCGATGGTGTAGAGAAAAAGAGGAGTGAAAAGAGTTTTGATGATCAAGAGTTGAAGCCAGAATTGCATCAGAAGAGATATCAAGTTTTAGTTCTTGTAACCTTAAAGACCCATTGTAAGTATCATCTTCTTTCTTATAACTCTATTTTTGAAGTAAAGCTTATGAAGTGGGTAATGTCAATTTTGGTTGAATTTAGATGTTATATGAATTATCTACTTTAAAATCCACATATGTTATGTTAATATATGGTTGGAAATCATCAATTATATTGTCCAATGAAATTTTGGGTAGAAAAACAACTAGGGTTCTTTAACAATTTTTGGGTTTTTGAACTATAACGGATTTACATGCTCTTAAGGTTAAAAATAAATAAATAATAATTTTAACGAGCCGGCTTGATTTGGCTCGAGCTGGCTCGAACATTATATGAGCCGAGTTCGAGCCCCATTTTTTAGTTTGATTAAGTAAACGAGCCGAGCTGGCTTGTTCAAGTTCGAGCGCAAGCTCAACCTAGCTCGGCTTAGTTACAGCCCTACTTAAAAGTTGGATATATTATGTGAAAACTTTAAATATAAAGAGACTGACATCAACGTTTCATAATTTAGAAGTAATCATTTTATATAAATTTGTATTTTTTTTTTTGTAACTTTGTAATTTTAGAGTATTGATATGCTAAAGATAAAAAACGAAAAATATTTCAGGGTAAACGGACCGTGTTCATGTCAAGCCACGAATCTTCTTGTTGTATGCCAGTTCATGTGTCCGCCAGGGTTCATGCCGTGTTTGGGTTTGACCCACGAACACAACCTTTTTAATAATAATGATTTATTTGTAGGTGCAGGGAGCATATTTGAGACGCTAAGGTTGGCAAAACCGTTAATAGTGGTAGTAAACGAGGGCCTAATGAACAACCATCAAGCAAGCTTGCTGAAGAACTTGCGGATAGAATTAGAAGGATTAGAAGAACTGCGGCATTAAAGCTGCTAGTCTCTGAGGTTTCAAAGTTTTAACATTTTGTGTGAACTGAGAAGGGAAGCTGAAGATTCTTTAAAGAAACAATGGAAAAAAGTTGAAGAGTTTGATGCTTGAAGATTAGAACTCAAGTCCATCTAAATAGAGTTCATCAATTCTACACATCTGAGTAAGTTGCTTAAAAAGATCATAGTATTATATGCTTGGATTAAATTGAAAGGCCCCAAATTTTTGCAGCAAGTCCTATTACTTTGATTATATATTTTTTATTAAAAAAACCATTTTGGTTCAGCTGAGATTGGGATTTGGCCAATTTGGGTACTGGTCGAGACACACTGTTTTTAAAGAAGAGCAAGCATGTTACATATTTCTTGCCATTGATAGGATTTGTTATTGTGACCAGGTAAATATCCCAATTTCTTCATCAAACTTGAATTTTGGCTTTTGGATTTCAGTTACAATAGGTGTTCGCTTCGAGGTATTTATTTCGGGTAACATGAATTTAGGCTTTTTGCTTTTAGTCTATCGTTAGACTAACATCCACGGCCAACACTTCAGTGACTTGATTGTTAGAAAAATGTTGTTTTGACTTGTTATTTCATCTACGACCAACACATCGGTGACTTGACTGTTTTAGTGTGCCGTTTTTTAGCCATATAACTTTTATACCTTCAGGTTGATCAATTTAGGATGTCTAAGATTGAAACCAAATCAAAATTTTGATTTTACTTGGTCAAAAGTGTAGGAAAACAGTTGTTACACAAAGGTGAAATTAATTTTATTTAAACAAATTATTCAAGTTCTTCAATTGAGTAAAGGTATTTTTCATATTTACTTCTTTTCCAAACGACTTTAACCAAACAAAGCTATTTAACTTTTGTGTTTTTGTTTTAAATTTAGTTAAATTACTTTTGTTATGTTATATTTGTTGGTAATCAGAGTCACATAGATGGAGAATAAAGTAAACAAGGTTGTGGAAATTTTTTTTTGAATTTTATTGCTTGAAATGGAAAACCTCCTACCTGTTTGCTTACAAAAGGGAAATGCAGAGAATCATAACGGTAAAGTTTGTAATACCATAAAGATACCCTACCAATAGAGGTGTACAAAATCTGTGCACATGTTACAAACTAAACCCATTTTGGTGAAATCTGAAAAAACATTCTGAACCATTTTACTTTTTAACATAGACTGCAAAATAGACCCATTTTCGTGAGTCAAACCTTGTTTTATTTGAGTCAAATAATCATACTTACTTTTGTTTTAATTTTGAGTCAAAACATCTGTTTTGGTGAGTAGTCAAACCTACTTTCTTTATGTATCTACTTGCTTTTTCCAAATCATGCCATTTCCCTTTTTCTTTTCTTGAACATGCACACGAATATAGCATTTATCTGGTTTTTTAGTCAAACAATCTACCATATCTCTCCTGTTAAAGTCAAGCTTAATATCCACACACCTCCCTCTCATTATAAATTTACAATTTGAAGTGAAGACAAAGAGTAAAAGAGCAAAGAAAGGTAATATTTTCTCATAATATATTTACATAAGACTTTTCTGTATTATCAATCATATCATACATATATTTGTATTGTCCACAGCTTATGTAAGCTTAAATCAACTTGTGTAATGATTGTTTTAATTCATTTAACTTATATATCTCTAAATTGAGTAACATACTGAATATTGTTTTAAATATAATTTATTAAAAAATATATTAAAAATCAAACGTTTTGAGATGTTTAAGATTAATACCATATTGAATATGCTTATAAGACATAAAAATATAACAAATATAAAGATTTTTTTTTTTGCATATATTGCATTAAAGAAAAACAAAATTACAAAATACATAACTATAGAGTACTCATAAGTCTCTCAATACAATATACAGAACTATGCTGCAGTTGACCTCATCTGTCACTCGCCACTGTGGATTGGTTGAGTCTGTTGTTGTCTGTCATTTCTGCACCCTTTGCTTCACCAAACTCATCCTGTGCGCGAAGTCTGAGTTAGACGTTACCAACCAGTCTGCTGTCAAAAACCTTCTTTTCTATTGGAAACCCCAAGTGATCCTTGTTGCAACCAAAGCAGGCGATTCAAGGGTTTGTGTTTGAGTATAATTGAATTTTGAAATGGGTTACGTTTGTGCAGTTAACGAGTTTAGGGCTGTCCACGAGCCGAGCCGAAACCGGGCGAACCTTTGCTCGTGCTTGGCTCGTTTACAAACCGAACCGAGCAGAGCGGCTCATTTAAAACCGAGCATCAAATCAAGCGAGCATTTTTCGGGCAATAAATATTCCGAGCGAGCGTCGAGCGAAGTTCGAGCGATTCGGACAACGTGTCCCCCATTTAAATTTGCTGAGATAGATAGTGACAATGTTTGGTCTCAAGTTTTTATATCTTAAAAAACATATACATTTCGTGAAATAATATTTTTCTTATGAATTACAATGTCGTGGCCGAAGAGGCGATGATCATATTGCACGAACAAATGCGTTGAGAGCAGGAAATGATCGACTTAGGGTAACAACATGAAACATTATGGTGATGAGCAGCTTGTCATTTATTGGTTTAGGACTTTAGGGTTTAACTTTTAGATTTGATATTAATTTTTTTTATTGGCGTGGTTGTGCTACTATGTATAGATATAGCTGTAAATTTATATATAGCGGACCAAAATCTAATAGAGTGGTGTATATAAAACTATAAATTTAATTTATATTCAAGTATATATGTATGTGTAATGTGTGTATATATAGGTGCGTGTGTGTATATATGTATAATTTATATTTGTGTATAACATGTTTATATATGTATGTGTATATGTATATGTATATATAATAATTAAAAATAACAATTCGAGCCGAACCGAGCCGAGCAGACCTTTGCTCATGCTTGGCTCGTTTACAAGCGGCTGGTTTACAACCGAGTGTCAAATCGAACGAGCATTTTCCGAGCAATTTCTGAACGAGCGTTGAGCGAGCGGCAAGCATTTGAACGGCCCTAAACGAGTTGGAGCAACGACTCAGAGAAGAGAAGCTGGTTGCATAAGGTACAACATATCTAAGCCACTTTGTTGTTTTTGATATTTGTGAAATATAATTTACCAGTTATATTTTTTGTAACTTATTTCGACTACAATGTTGTTAATTACTTGTAGGATCTTGAAAAGAAGAGGAAAGAAAAACCCAAGTGGTGTACGAAAAAAAGAAGCAGCTTAACAAAACTTAGAGCTAAGGCCGATAGAGCTTCTCAGCTTGAAATCGTTGTTAGAAAACAGGTTGTTTTTATTATTTAAGTTTTGCAATACATTTGTCTTGATTTGGCGTTTATTTTTTGATGTTTCAAGATTGGTGTTATATTAAGATTCCAAATAAAGGTTTGTTGACTGTTTCTTCTATCCGGTGTATATTTTATTCCGTTTGGAATATATTCATATGTCCGGCTTAAATGCATGTTTGTGATAAATAGTTACGATAATGAGTGTGTGAGTTCGGTTTGGTGGGGTAACACACTAACGAGTCCGAGACTGGGTTGGAGTTAGGGTTAGGGCTAAGATGAGTTTTGTTGGACAAACCTTTAAACAAATAACAGATATATATATATATTAGGGTCAAGTTATTCTACAAAGACTTTTAATTGTAAGAAGTGTAAGAAGGATTTATAGTGAGTGCAAGTGTCCAATAACCTAAAATTAAACCCACTACATCACCACCCAAAACTAAACACTAACCCCACCCACCAACACCCAAAAACCTAACCCCCCACCCCCAAAAACCTAAAAAAAAAACCGAACACCCCCCTCCCTACACCCGGCAAAGAAAAACAAAAAAAAAAACTATACCTTACCAAAAAAACCCCAAAAAACCTAACCCTCCCCCCGCCCCCCCCCCCTCAAAAACCTAAAAAAAATCTTGCGTCGGATTGTTACGATTCTGATGGACGAGTATGTGTTTCTGAGTTCCTTTTGTGTAGATCTAACGCTTTTACGTACATCGATGTGTGATAGTGAAATTTAATAGTGAAATTTAATCGTGGATTTTGTTTTCCGTTGCATCGCGAATTTGGTTTTGGTTATGACTCAAAACTGAACTACCTCGTACATAGCCCTAAACTCACCAACCTAAGTAATATGTTTCCCGCCGCATCGCGCGGGTAAACGACTAGTATATATATATATTATATATATATATATATATATATATATATATATATACCGCGCACACATTTTATTACTCAAATTAATTGAAAAATATGTGGGGGTTGCATTTCTTAGCATTCACATTTTGATGAATTTTGATATGTAAAATTGTGAATAAAATAAGAACTATTTGTGAAAATAAAAGGTAAGTGTTTATGTGTAAGCATATGACGTTAAGAACTAGTACCTAATTATATGTCTATTTATTTTTGTATTGGAATTTATTATTTTGGATTATAGTATAAATACTTGAAACAAAAGCTTTTTTTAAAACAATATAATATTTGTTATTTTTATGTGTTTTTTTATTCTTACATTCATTAGTTTTTTAGGTTCTTGTGTTTATTTTCCTTAAATTAGATAAAGTGACATTGACCATGGTCTTTTTATGGAAAATTAAATTAATAAATTTAAGTAAATTATTATGGTGGTTTGGATAATTATGGGAGTTATTATTGTAATGGGGCTGATATATTTTAATTAAGAACGAGAATATTCTGGTTTGGGACTAGATATTGAGGTTTGAGACAATTGTAGCTTCAGACTTGATTGTTGTCTTTTCTTATTGTGTTCTTTCTTTCTCAGGTTTGACGTAGAAAAGAACCCATCGTTGGAATTGGTGGTCTCGGAAATAAAGCCTATATGGTAAAATCTCTTCCCTTATATATACTTCTCCCTTAGTTGGAGCTTCTTGCAATTGTTTTACCTTGGTATTGTTTTTTTATTTAGTTTAATATGTGTATCATATTTGGTTTTTATTATGTCATTTTCACATAAGCATTATTTAGTACATATAGTTGGTGTTAGTGCATTTTGGTGTGTTCGTGTGCTGAATTTAGTGTTTGAGGGCAAATGATTAGACCATTGTTTTGGGATGTAAACAATTGGGCTTAGTGTTTATAAGTAATTGGCCTTAATGTTTGACCATTCTAACCTTAGAGTCAGACCTTTCATAGTATGCGTGAAATTGTGTGTAGATTTGAGAAGAGATCACAGAGGTAATCTTCCTGTGCGTAAATGTTGATCACTCTTTTGATATTATAGAATCTGCGTCGGTTCGTTCATGTTTATTTACCGAATTTGTTTTTCTTAAAAAAATAATCAAATCATCCGAACATGAACTTTCAGTTGATATCATCGTCGTTGTCGGATCTAATACACCTAAGCAGTGTTATTAGATCACCAAGCCCTGGATTTTGGCTGAAATTGAAGGTTTTTGATGAAACTATGGGTTTTAATGTCACGAACTAACTTTGAATCAAAATTCAAATCTAAAATTGTTTTAGTATCAAAATTGATGAGTTAGGGTTGTTATTCATGTGAATCTGAGTCTTTTGATCCATTATCTGTCGAATTTGGATGAAGTTTAAGTGATTTCGTGTTTCCGGTGAGTGATACGTCTAGTGTTCATCGCCAAAAGAGTAGCAAGATGATTAGCGTATTCATCAGGTTCAAATCGTTTAAAGATGCGTCTGAAGCGGCAATGGTACACTAGGGTTTCTACAGACAGAGGCAGTCAGAAGCGGCGCTGAATAATGAAATGCAGAATTAGGGTTTGATTTATAATGGTGCCATCATGTGAGATTTTCCACTTTAACCCCTCCTTTTTACACTCTATTTTAGCGATTGAAGCTTAATCGCTAATTACATTACAAGAAAAAACTCTTATAGGGACGACACCTTTAGAGAGGACATAAGTCGTCTCTATAGACGACATGTTTTTTTCTAGAGGGGTTTGGTGATTTTTGAGTTAGGTTACCGATGTCCTCTCGATAGGGGAAAATATACATAATTTTTTTTGTATTTTTTATATTCTCTAGTTTATTGAATTAGAAACCCTAAAAAATGTTTCAACTTATAGAGACGACATGTTGTCCCTATAATTTTAATTTTTTATTATCTTTTGTTAAAGATCAATAAATACTGAAAATTAAAAAAAAATTAATTTATAGAGACGACATGTCATCTCTAAAAAGTTTGACTGGTCAAAATTAACTTTCATTTAGGTGGCAAAATTTCCAACCGCCCGACAAAAAAATTTGACAAAAAATAATCTAACATATAGGGACACAACTATAGGGGAAATAACTTTGATTTGTTTTTTTATTCTAAATTAATAAATAATTAAAAAAACACATTCGTAAAAATAATTTTATTTGGTTTTTTAGATTTGATTAATAAATAATTAGAATACAAAAAATATTCATATATAGAGACGACATGTCATCCCTATAAGACTAATTAAATTAATTAATTTATTATTGGTTTTTTCCTAAAAACAAAGAAAAATATATATATTTAAAGCTATGTCGTGTCTAAAATGTTTGACTGTTAAAAAATCATTTTGGGGGCAAAAAATTCCTACCATTCCATAAAAATTTAAAAAACAATCTGACAAATAGAGAGGACATGTCGTCTCTATATGGAAAAATAATTTTCTTTTGTTTTTTGTTCTTTATTAATGAATAGTTAAATATAAAAAATATTCACGCGTAGAGACGACATGTCATACCTGTATGCCAAATTAACCTATAGAGACCGCATGTCATCCCTATAGGTAAAAATAATTTTGTTTTGTTTTTTATTCTTTATTAATAAATAATTAAATATAAAAAATTATTCAATGTAGAGACGACATGCGGTCCTTATAAGCCAAATTAACTATGTTCTATGTTATTGGTGTTTTTAGCCAAAAAAAAAAGTAATATTTCAAGAAGTCATCGTAGAGTAGAATGAACGGAGTTCAAGAAGATGACAACAGTGACCCCAAGTTAGCTGATGAATTCTACCAAGTTGAAGCGATCAGAAAAAAAGATTTTACAAGGTCTATTATTGTTTCTTCTTCAAATCGTGTGTTTGCTAATTATTATTCATTGTAATCAAAGAACTAGTTCAAGTAGTAATTGATTGATCTTATCAACATGAAATAATTGATCTAAGATGTTTAGAATTGAGTAGTGAATATTGGGATTGTCTACTGAATCAACTCTAGTTAATGTGATATATTGAGGGTTTTTGATTCCGAATTCATGACTCCATTGCTATGTTAATTTGAAATCCTTTCATGGTAATGATGTACTTATAACGAATTGGGATATTTACATATCGTAGCGTTATCTAAACCACTTCCAACAATGAACAATGACAAGACATGACATCTTTTATAAGTGCTTTTATTATATTACATATTGTATCTAAACCATGGTGGATACGCCGCTAGTACTTCCTATATATAAGTGCTTTTATTATATTACATATCGTAGCGTTATCTAAACCACTTCGAACAATGACAAGACACGACATCTTTTATAATAGACATGATATATTTTATATAAGACATTTACATTTGGTTATTTACTTAACCACGCATCATTTCTTTTAATCATTTGATTTTCACATGATTTTATAAAAGAAACAATTTTATAATGATTCATGGCTACTTTTGTGATAGTTAAACATCTCTTTTAACATTCAAAGTCATGAATCTTCATCACAAAACCTATGTTACTCACATACATTTTTATGCTGACGTTTTATTTTCACATATGTTTAAGGAGCGAATGTTTGACTTTGAGCATGCTTCGCATAGGGCGGACTTGGGCCTTAGTGACTTTAAAATTTGCAAGACAATTATTGTACTTTGTTGTTTTATTTCCAAGACAATGTAAACAATTAACTTAATAATACAAAACTTTATGTACCATATGTTGTGAAATAATAGTTCTGTGACATGACTCCCCTACGTTTCCGCCGCGATTTGTTGTTTTACGCGGTCAGGTTGTTATAATTTAAGTATTCCAAATGATTTTGTTGATCCAAACCTAATGATCAATGTCATAAACATCATGATTTCCCCATAAATGTGGTGTCGATTCAAATCTTTACAAGTGTCGGTTAATTAGGAAGCCTAGGTGTAAAAAAATAGTTGTTAAAAAAAATCAATGAGATTTTTAATTAATGATATAAGACGGGCATCTAAACATAAAGCAAACTAATTTAATTATAACCAAGAATATTAAACATGAATCCCGTATATTTGTTTTCACACCTATTAAGCAAAACCACCTTAAAGGTGTGTAGTAACTTATAAGGAAGAATATCAAAGATGAAACCCGTATATTTATTTTCACGCCATTAACCAAAACCACCTTAAAGGCGTAAACTATTGTAATGGTATTTTAATAATATGATACACATTACCAATTACCAATATACGATATGACTAACACATGGATATGACTAGACAACCTTTTAGTCTCACGGTCTGTCACTAGCTGTAGCATCTGTCCTCCCATCCCTCACCCACCAACCCTGCTCCTGATAAATACAAGCTTAGGGTCTTCCTCCTTTTTTAGGTTTATCCAAGTGATCCTTCTACTGTGTGCAAGAATAGAGCGGTGCGTACACTTGCTTTATCAGCCATTGCACATAGGAAAACATTTCTGTTGCTAAACAAGGTACATGAGTGTTTATAAATATATGTTTATGTATAGTTTCTTAATTTGTTTAGAATAGTCTTTTGGTTACTTATTATGGATGAAAAGTTTGCTACTTTAAAATTTTGATGTGTTTTGGATATAATTGTTTAGCATAATTGTCCTCACTCTAGTGTGTTTGTGTTTTATTCAATCTTTTTAACACCAAAGTGAATTGATAATTAAGGACATAACGATTGTTTGATTACATAGAAAGTTGCTCTTGATGCTATTTTATTTTCCGGAATACTTTATTTGATTTGGGGAAGAAGTAACCACATGTCGTTGTTACTGTGGAATTCCAAGGATGTATCATTTATTAGGTTATAGGTACTTGTTCAATTTCATCATAGTGTTATCTTAAGTATAATTATTTGGTATATATATCTATATATATATTATATATATATATATATATACACACGCAAACATTTTATTACTCAAATTAATTGAATTGAAAAATATGTGGGGGTTGCATTTCTTAGCATTCACATTTTGATTTCTTAGCATTCACATTTTGATGAATTTTGATATGTAAAATTGTGAATAAAATAAGAACTATTTGTGAAAATAAAAGGTAAGTGTTTATGTATAAGCATATGACGTTAAGAACTAGTACCTAATTATATGTCTATTTATTTTTGTATTGGAATTTATTATTTTGGATTATAGTAATAAATACTTGAAACCAAAGCTTTTTTTAAAACAATATAATATTTGTTATTTTTATGTTTTTTTTATTCTTACATTCATTAGTTTTTTCAGGTTCTTGTGTTTATTTTCCTTAAATTAGATAAAGTGACATCGACCATGGTCTTTTTACGAAAATTAAATTAATAAATTTAAGTAAATTATTATGGTGGTTTGGATAATTATGGGAGTTATTATTGTAATGGGGCTGATATATTTTAATTAAGAACGGGAATATTCTGGTTTGGGACTAGATATTGAGGTTTGAGACAATTGTAGCTTCAGACTTGATTGTTGTCTTTTCTTATTGTGTTCTTTCTTTCTCAGGTTTGACGTATAAAAGAACCCATCGTTGGAATTGGTGGTCTCGGAAATAAAGCCTATATGGTAAAATCTCTTCCCTTATATATACTTCTCCTTTAGTTGGAGCTTCTTGCAATTGTTTTACCTTGGTATTGTTTTTTATTTAGTTTAATATATGTGTCATATTTGGTTTTTATTATGTCATTTTCACATAAGCATTATTTAGTACATATAGTTGGTGTTAGTGTATTTTGGTGTGTTCGTGTGCTGAATTTAGTGTTTGAGGGCAAATGATTAGACCATTGTTTTGGATGTAAACAATTGGGCTTAGTGTTTAAAGTAATTGGCCTTAATGTTTGACCATTCTAACCTTAGAGCCAGACCTTTCATAGTATGCGTGAAATTGGGTGTAGATTTGAGAAGAGATCACAAAGGTAATCTTCCGGTGCGTAAATGTTGATCACTCTTTTGATATTATAGAATCTGCGTCGGTTCGTTCATGTTTATTTACCGAATTTGTTTTTCTTAAAAATTTAATCAAATCGATCCGAACATGAACTTTCAGTTGGTATCATGGTCGATGTCGGATCAAGTACACCTAAGCAGTGTTATTAGATCACCAAGCTCCTGGATTTTGGCTAAAATTGAAGGTTTTTGTTGAAACTGTGTGTTTTAATGTCACGAACTACGTTTGAATCAAAATTCAAATCTAAAAGTGTTTTAGTATCAAAATTGATGAGCTAGGGTTGTTATTCATGTGAATCCGAGTCTTTTGATCCACTATGTGTCGAATTTGGATGAAGTTTAAGTGATTTCGTGTTTCAGGTGATGATACGTCTAGTGTTCATCGCCAGAACAGTAGCAAGGTGATTAGCGTATTCATTTAGGTTCAAATCATTTAAACATGTTAGCGATTGAAGCTTAATCCCTAATTACACTACAAAAAAAACTCTTATAGGGACAGCACCTTTAGAGAGGACATAAGTCATCTCTATAGACGACATGTGTTCCTAGAGGGGTTTCGTGATTTTTGAGTTAGGTTACCCTATAGGGACGACATGTCCTCTCTATAGGGTGAAAATATATTGTTTTGTATTTTTTATATTCTCTAGTTTAATGAATTAGAAACCCTAAAAAATGTTACAACTTATAGAGACGGCATGTCGTCCCTATAATTTTAATTTTTTATTATCTTTTGTTAATGATCAATAAATATTGAAAATTAAAAAAGAGTTTAATTTATAGACACACATGTCGTCTCTAAAAAGTTTGACCGGTCAAATTAACCATGTTTTATTGTACTCATGTTTTTTAGCAAAAAAATAATAGTTCAAGAAGTCATCGCAGAATGAACGGAGTTCAAGAAGATGACAACAGTCGTCCCAATAGCTGATGAACTCTACCAAGTTGAAGCTGAAGCGATCAGAAAGAAAAGATGTTACAAGGTCTATTATTGTTTCTTCTTCAATTCGTGTGTTTGCTAATTATTATTCATTTTAATCATCAGTTAATTTAAATCTCTTGATCTTACTTGGTTATTTTTTGTGTATCTGACGACCTTTGCTTGTGGAAAAAAAGGGAAAAGTGCAGTACTTGGTGAAATGGTAAGTGACTTAATTCAATTCTTTAGGGTTTTGATTTATAAACAATTAATTGGTAATTATAACTAGCTAAATTAATTGTGTCATGTTTCTGGATCATTGTAATCGGAGAACTAGTTCAAGTAGCAATTGATTGATCTTATCAACATGAAATAATTGATCTAAGATGTTTAGATTTGAGAAGTGAAGATTGGATTGTCTACTGAATCAACTCTAGTGAATGTGATATATTGAGGGTTTTTGATTCCAAATTCATGACTCGATTGTTATGTTAATTTGAAATCCTTTCATGGTAATGATGTATTTATAACGAATTGGGATATTTGACTTGTTAGTAATTGGATCTTATATGCTTTTGTGTAGGTTTGGATGGCCTGAGAAAATCAACACTTGGGAACCGGTGGAGAATCTCTTAAGTTGTTCACATCTCATTGACAAATTCGAAGAAAGGTTTTTATTTTCTTTCTTATATTTTATATTTGTTTTTCTTCTTTCGAGTCAGGGCTAGTTAATTTTAGGCATCACTCAAGTTAACACATGTTATGATCTAAGCATACAATTCGTAATGATGAAATTATAGGAAATTTCTAATTATTTCACCCTCCACCATGTTTCAAAAGGTCTTATAATGGTCACATATGTATGGCCGTTAACATCCAAAAGCTCGAAAGTTTGAGAGCAAATTGTCTCTCCTAGTGATGTACTCGAAAAGACACCGATTGAAACCCTAGAGTTCAATATAATCAGTTCCGGTCTAAAATTAAACAACGCTTGGAATATTTTATCCATATAAATATTTCATTATAGGTTCAGCATGGGTTGCAAGTTGAATTGAAGGAGATCATTGACACACTTTATGTTTATTCGTATATGTTATGTCTAAATTTTTAAGCCCCCGACCGCATTGCGGCGGGGAATTCCATATAGTTAAAGTATATTAACGACTATTTTGTACTCATGGTAGGCGAATGTAGAAAAGCAAATGAAGATGGCTGGTGTTGTTCGAACCGATGGGAAGGTTAGTGTTAGAAGGTTAATTTTGTGTATATAGTTCTTCTCCTGAAATTATGTAAGCATCAAATATTTGTTTTGTTGGTTTTAACTCTGCAGAATGGGTGAAACTATGCAGCAAAGGAAAGGAAAATAATTGAAATGAAAACAGAGAAACGACAAAGCATTATGAGGTTAACACTGCACCTTTTTGTCATAGTATTTGACTACTAGCAAAAGGCTGTTAGTTGTTATTTTATTTTATTATATTCTCATTATCTTATAGCAAATGAGTTGTCCCTTAGTAATTCGACTATGCTAATATTGGAATATGCAAATGCACCTCAGGATGATAAGTTTGGGAAGCGGCTTCTCGAAGACTCGATGAAGATTTGCAGATCCCGCATATATCAAGGGGGAGTTTGTAAGTGCACCAAAGTTTGATAAATGCGGGATACTGTTGAAGTTTCAACATTGAAGGACTGATCTTGTAATTATGTGAAAGTGTCACAAGTTCGGACAAGGGTTCTTATACATAGGTGTATACATTGAGAACTTGTGGGTTTAGAATGTCAGTACTTGTAATCTTTTATATGGTGAGTACTTGTGGTTCTCTAAATGGTGCGAAGTTGTATTGTCTACTTAGTGGTGAGTACTTGTGGTTCTCTAAATGGTGCGAACTTGTATTGTCTAGTTAGTGGTGAGTACTTATTTGTTAAGTACTGAGGTTTCGTTGTAAGGTCTATGATGTCCGAACATATGATTGTATATAAGCTTTGTGATGTATGCAATCATTAGACATTCAATGGAACACTGAAATTTTGGAGAAAACTTCTTCTGCAAACAATCCCTAGCTTTGTGTTCTTTATTCAATCTGTGTGATTGTTGATTGTGAATACTCTGTGTATTCACGATTCTCTCATCTTCTACACCTTCTGTACAAGCTCTACGTTGCAGTACGAGGCACGCAGTGGTTTCCGCACATCGCGTGTGTGTTCGATCGGTCCGGTTCGTGTGTTTGTTGAAGGAAGACGACCTTACATGTGGTATCAGAGCAGACACTATATACAGAGTGCTCTTATTGTCACACCCTCAAAAATCCACATGCGGAGTATTACCGCGAGGCGTGTGGCTGAGCAGGATCATGCCACCAATCATATTGAACAATAAGTAAAGGTAAATAAAGTCCATCGCAATCAATACGATTAGTGTTTACAAAAACAAATGTCCAAAACCAAATTTTTAAGTGTCAGCGGAAGCATAATGTTTAGAACCCAAATCATAAGTTTAAAAGTTCATAAGGTTTAATGGTTCTTTTCCCACAACGACCAGTCCTTCGTGCAAGCTCTGGTAAGTAGCTAACGACCTGCTAAGCATGTAGTAACGTATCAACAAAAATGTTGGCGAGTTCACAGTTGTTTAGTGTTGTTCCAAAAACGTAGTCTTTGTTAAATCACTCTGTTCTTCAGAAGACATGTCATGAGGAGCTACCCCATTGTTTTAAACTACTAGACTCGTACCATACTGACTACTTACTGTAGTTATGTTTAGTGCCCCGAGTCAATGTCTATCGTCATTGACTAAGTGCCCAAGTATATTAGTGCATGCCCGTCCTCTACGGCACGGTGTGAGGCTTGTCAAACAAAATAGCGCCATTTAACTAATAACTCGTTCGCCATTGGCCCAGCGATTAATCGGTATAAATGTGTAGGGACTTTCAGATAGAGTTTCCGTCTAGTCCGTTTAAGACATGTTAAATAAATAGTAAATTAACGGTTTCCGTCCCTCACAAGGGGATAAGGTTGCCCGTATTCTACCCAAGGAGAATACGTAGGTTGCATCCCACCTAAGGGTGATGGTTTTTGTTTGCTCCATTCCAAAACCACCCACCGGAAATTACATGCTTTTTAGAAAAGTGTGAACTCACCTTAGATTAGCTCGGCCAGCAGATTAGATTAAGTGTATGTAATCTAGAGCGACCGACCATGCCCTATAATAGTTACCATGGTATATTAGACTTTATTTAGACATTGCACTAAAGTCCTACACATGTCTAGCAACTAGCACACAAACAAGCAATCACATAGCACGTCTATCATATCATATGGTTCCCTAACCATGTTCACAACCTTTCTACGGTATTAAATATGATGTCTATACAATTATCAAACAAGCATGGATACTAAAAGTAGCAAGTTTGGTCGTTATGCATTCATGCTTTACTGCATAAAAAATCATTGAAAATAGGCTGTTTTGGGTCACCCTTTTAACCTGTTTACAAGTCTTCAAAAATTATGATTTTTTATGTGACGTACCTCTCTGAGGGGTAGGCCTTGTGTTAAAATTTTAAGGTCTAACTCTTTACGAATAATTCACAAAAATTCATTTACTAAGCTGCAATCAGATTCGTCACTTCTAACTGCAGCTTACGGAAAAATTCATTTAAAATACCTCGTTTATCCGGTTGAAGAAGTTCCAGTTAGAAATTTTTCGAATCACCTGAAAGTACTTACAATAAATATTTCAGATCATAACTCAATTCCTACATTGAATTATGACATTCATAATAGGCTACAATTTCTAAGGAAAAACACAGCCTGAACCTTCAAGACGGAAAAATTGATAAAACATTCAATTTTTGTCGAAAAATGCAATTCCAGTGGGGTTTGAAAGATATTTCCTGGAGCACATCATAGGTTCAGAAATTGCACGTTTTTGTTTAGTTTGGACCCTGTTACAGCTAATATAATTCGGCTGTAAATTCTGATCAGATTCTGTTTGAATTTAGCATTCAATTAAAACATGTTTATGACACTATAAACCCTATTTTCAGCAATCAAAACCCCAACAACATCCCATATACGAATTTAGCATCAAGTTTCATTATCAAGATCATACATAATCAAAACCCTAGCATGCATACATGATCATAGAGTTACTAACTAACAAGTATCATCATCTACACATTAAAATACATAATCCTAGCAAACCCTAACATATAAAATCCATGTTATCATGCATCAAGAATCCAAGAAATCAACGAAACACAGCCATGGATAACAAGTTATGAGTGTGTTTGAGAGATTACCTAAAGCGGTAGAGATGAAGATCAAGAACTCGAAAAAGATGAGTTCTTCCTTGCTTCTTCTTGAGTTTGCTAGAGAGAGAGTAGAGAGAGAGGGAGAGGTCGACGTTTGGGGGTTTAGGGGCGGCATAGGGTTGGCTTTATGTTATATATATATATATATTTTTAAAACTAATTTTCAACAATTGCATAAATGGTCCTTAAGTTTCCAAGTTACAAACTTAGGTAGAAAGTTACCAACATAACTTTGTGTAATGGCTCTCAAGCCGCTCTATTTGCAAAGTTAATCAATTTAACTTTGTGTGTTTGATCGTACGTTAGAACTAGTGCATTTATAAATTGAAATTAACCGAAAAGGGTTAACGGCATTAACCTGAAATTGCGGGATGTCACACTTACCGCTGTAGACTTCATGTTGGCGGTTAGATTTCATTCGGTTTTGTTCATTCTAGTGGGTTTTCAACTTTCCAGGGTTTTTCTCATACTTTTCTCATGTTTTTCGTGGATTCTTCATGTGTTTCTTGATTTTTCATCATGGATGGTGATTAGGGTTTAGTTGTGAGTGTTTGTGGTTGATTTGATTGTTGAGATTTTGCTCAGATTGTGTCAGATCTAAAGTTTTCTTCAAATTCTTTGGGTTTCTCATTCTCTGTAGTTATTGATGATATTGTGTGCAGTCACACTTGGGAAATAAATTCAGAGTCAGTACTTGTGGTTTTCACT